>NW_027514484.1:0-340884 GCF_048772815.1 Callospermophilus lateralis
CACAATTTGTATCTCCAAGTCAGCCAAGTCACAAAAATGTACGTGTGATACCAGGTAGGATTCTATATGTGCATATAAAAATACATGTGCTGAATAGGCTACAGAGAAAGGGCATATAAAAATACATGTGCTGAATAGGCTACAGAGAAAGGGAGACAGGAATTCACGTATTTGTTAACTACAAAAACCCATGGTGAACTATTTTAATTAAAAATTGACTAGATTTATAACACCTACACTTTATCATGCAAAAGGCAAATCCAACTATACACCATGCCTCCTCTGAACTGTTTGTATTTCACTTCTGTTTGCATTATTTCTCTCCACCATATTAGGGTTAGTAGTCAGAGTCTAGTAGGGTATGGGTTAGTGTCAGGGATTCAGTATTTTGAATGTAAAATAGGAAAATGAATCAAATGTGTATGCAAATATGTGCTACACAAAATCTTCCTACTCTCATTCACAACAATACCTTGACACTATCTTTGCCCCAAGTAAGACAAAATAAAAGAAGAAGATTTAGAAAATCTGTGAATACATATCAGGAATGGAACATGGTTACGAGTTCACAATATTGGAGGTGGTAGAGGAGTTTCCAAAAGTAAGGGACAGGGTAAATACTGCACAAATATGGAGATCTGCCAGCCTAAAGACTTCTGGAGAACCTGCCTCTGAGGTTGGCCACTTGAAGTATATGTTGTAGTCAGGACCTATGGCTTCCTTTCTAGTGAGACCACCAAAGCTGGGTCTCCATCTATGTGACCTGCAGAACATGGTTTCTTATTTTCCAAAGAACGTGAGGCAGCAAGGCTAAATTCTCTCTTTGTAAGTAAACTCTTGCCACTGAAGGCTAAGTGTGGCCCCGTGTGGACTGTGAAGCCATTTGGTCATCCTCCACTTTTCATGGTGTCCTTGCTGCTGCACTGGGAGTTTGGTATTGGCTTCAGGAAATACAAGGAATTCAACTGGGTCACAGTGCTGGAGGGAGATCTGTCACGTGTTGTATGTCAGGGTCTGCAGGAGAATGCACCAACCAGGCTTCTATCCCACATAGCTTGCCCCCTTGACCATAGCAACCTGATTCTGAACATTGCCCTGAAACCTCTCCATTCAACAAGATGCCTTTACATACAAGGGTCTGCTGGCTGCACCATGTCAGTTACAAGCCTTTTGGCAGATCCACATGACCCCACCACAGAAGTTTTATCACAGACCTGCAAAACACTGCTCTAGGCCCACTACTCAGCAGACTTTAACTTATTTGCATCATTGTTCTACACCATTTTCATGAAACCCAGTCAATCAAGGCACTGTCTGGTACACTCATGATGAGCAACAGGAAATCCAAAGTGTATCCAGTGTCACCTGGTGATGGGAATTTCAAATTTTTATGATGTTTATCTAGCCATTTTTCAAGGATGAGGTTGGAGGCACTGTGGGATTTAATTCATTCTGGAAACATTAAAAGGTGAGAAAGCCCATTTCAATGAAAGATCTGGAGAACTCTCACAGGCAAGACTTCCCAAAGAGTGGCCAAAAGATCAAATGAAGCCAGGCCCATTGAGGTCTACAATGTGAGGTCCATGTGTGTTTTTACTCTCAACTATGGCTGTCAAGTCTTTCAGAATAAAATCATGTGATATTCTGGCTCAGATTCCCAGTGCTCTGTGGGAAGCCCCCCGGGCCTAGATCTCAGTTTCCAAAGGCCACTACCATGTGTGGCCTCCAAAAATCCCAACACAATTCATGGCAATACATCTCTGCAGTCATTTCCAGAACTCAGTCTCTAAGAAGACTCACACCAGAGTTCAAGCCAAGGTGGACCCAGTCATCTCTTCCATCAGCCAAACAAATGACCACAATTAAAACCAAAACACTCCCACATGGCTCTCAACTACTTCCACATAGACACTCATCATAACCTCTGGCTGGAAGTTTCCATGAGGGGTGCAGCTGAAGACAGTATCCAAAATATGCTCCCTACCCTCATTTGTCTAATGTCAGGGTGGCTTGACAACCTATCTGTGAACAAGGAGTGATCAATTAGGCCTGCCATTAATACTGCTCTGCTTCTCCAATTTGAGCCTTATGTCTGTGGGGTTTAGATTCTTTATGTGAATTGGAGTTATGAGAAAATCCAAGCACCTATGGGCTTGCCTCTGCAGGGCTTTGAAAAACTTTTTGAACCAAAGATACCTATTCTCACTTGATAGAAGTCAGGAACCTTACACAGGAAGGCGAGAGACTTCATCCACAAGACTGCTCTTTTTCCATTTTGGTTTTGGATGCACACATGAGATCTTTCCTTAGATTCATCAGGTGGTGAGAATCTAAGTCACAGCCTCACACAGGGCCAAGAGGCTGATTCAGACACATCCCTTTCCACGGCAATTAAGCAAAGAGCCACAGGTGATGCTCATTATTTTCCATTAGACAACTGTTTTCTTCAGGTTTCACAAAGGGGTGGACTGAGGCAAAGACCTTCCAGACATTCAGGGCAACGGAACAATAGGTAAACAAAAGGCCCAAATCAGTGTTTCTCCACTGACACTTTACTGGTCACACTGATATCTGAGTTTTCTGAGTTCCTCTCCATTCCCTTCAGGTATCCAGTACAAGGCCATGTTATAGAGTTTGGAGGTGGTACATATCTTTTACACAAAACCATGAGCCTATTCTTGAGAGTGGCCAGAATTCAGGAAGAAAACAGGAACTTAGGAAGATAGCAGGTGTTGCCCATTCATAAGGAAAGCCGTAGTCCATTCATAAATTTGGCAGGATGAATGCTGAGAAGCTTTCTACTAGACAGAACAATTCCATTGATGCATTCTCTTTTCTAATGTCTATAACCACAGACACAGTGGAATACACAAACCCACAACCACACCCACAAAGGCAACTCTTTCCTCCAAGTTGGTCTGTGACTATCCAGAGTGTCCTCTGACTGGTGGGCCATACTATGTTCCCCAAAATTGCTTGTCCTGTCTCAAATCTGCTTTCCTTTGCTAACTCTGTGAAGTAGTCAGGAGTCAGCGGTGAGCCAATACCTGCTTTATCAGAAAAGAATTATCTTCAGAGCTTCCCTGGCATTTGGCCATCCTCACATCTGTAGGTAAGTGCCGCAGCCCGGCTGGCTGGGCAAAATAACAGGGGGGGTGACGAACAACTTGGGTAGACTGATGCAGCAGGAGTGGAAGCCAATTATTGTTGAATAAGAGCGGTATTTATACATTTTACACAGCCTATCTAATTAGCATGAAATAGATACAGCAGTCAAACAATAAGGAATCTCCACACTTAATGGCTCACTTTTGTTACTTCACAAACCACTCCCTCTGGCATTTTGCCAGGCGCCATTCAGACTTTTTTTACAGACTCTAACATTTCTCTGGCAAAATAACAGGTGCCAATCTGACTTGTTTACAGACCTTAACAGGTAAGAAGAAAGACTGACTCTGTCTTTGGTAAATTCAAACAAGTGAGACCACTGGGACTGGGATTGGTAATGGCTCTGGGTGCCTGGCTTCCTGGATCCCAAGTTCAGAGACTTTCATCATCAAGGAAGTGAGGTGTGGTCACTTCTTTCAGGAACTGAATGAGGTAACTGCCTTGGCAACCACTTTGTCCTAACAGTTGCTTCCAAGGGTCCCATGAGATGGAGGCTGCCCCTACTTCCTGTGACACTTTCATATGTTAGAATGGTATATCAACCATACGCACCTGGGAAGAGCTTTCCACACAGGCCTGGTTTGGTCTACTCTACATTAAGAAGAGTGAGGCTGATTCAGACACATTCCTTCATCCTACCAGGTTCTTTGCCATGGAGATGTCTTTTGCTCTCTCAGGTCCTTCATAGCTGCCTACATCTTCTCCAGAGATCATTTCTGCATGTACCTTTGATGTTCTCAGCAGGTGGAAGATCCCATACATTCCTGTATTGTAAGACCAACACTGTCGCTGCTCCTCAGTAAAGTTAGATTGAGGGAACAGTGTATGATTAGTGTTATTAACATGTTCGATATGGGTTAGGAACCATTCTGCTGGATGAATAATGGTATTGGGAACCTGTGATATTTATAAGAATATAGAGGTGAAATATATGTACGAAAACAGAAATCTAAGTAAGATTTGAAGCCCAGAACTTCATTTGTCCCTTGATTGGGATACTTAGCGTTGAATTACATTCTGCACAGATGTTTCAGATAAATCGATATACAATGGCATAGGACCTTTCACCTTGGATGATTGAATGTAGAAGAGAACATCCAGTCAAAAAGTGATAGTCGGTAGGATTAGGAAGATAGTCGGTAGGTTTAGGAAGAAGAATGAGTGTAGGATTTGGAACAAAAGTTCTTTAGAACTAGGGTATCGCTAAGAGAGTGAATGTAAATATCAGCACATGTGATGAGGAAGTCACAATGATTAACTGGGGAAAATATGTAGGAAAGCAGATATCAATAGAGACATTACAAAATCAGGCAAAGTATAAAGTGAGTGACAGGATTAGACATTTTCAACATGTTTGAGTTTGAATATATAATCTTTGGAAGAAACAAATATGTAGTCACCAATAGGATTTTCATTTGAGAGCATTAGGCAACCTGGACATGGATGTTTTTAGTAATCCATGTTCACTTTCCATTTAGGTTTTGTACAATCATAAGTGTGACCTTTGCTTTTTGTGTCCAGAATATTACTGTGATAAAATGTATATGGAGATCAGGTGACATGGGTATTTCTTCCACCATTTCTGGGAGCTATATATTGAGGACGTATAAATTAGTATTGGGGGTACAAAGAGGTGTACCTGTGTCTATGAATATAGAGATAATTCGTGAATAGACTGTACTGTGAATAAATAATATAACTGGTTCCACTTTAAATAATGGATTGAATTGATATCTGAAACTAAGTAAGAAATCTTATATCGATATACAACCATTCATTCCAACCAGTTATACATCTAATGGTAATATTAGTGTTATGGTTTATTGTGATGGGTTTGTGCGTTTTGCTTCAAATGTGATAATGGAAATCGAAAATAATGTTTTTGGGAAGAAGTCTCATGAAAAGAGCAGTTATGAAACATGGAGGAATACATGTGTTCTCAAGCAGGAAGTGATTGAAAGTGAAACAAATGCCTATAAATTTGAGAAATTTTGATGAAACATATATGCTATGATGTGCATAAACTGAAGATAGTAATGTACCAGTGTTGAATAAAAATGAACGTCAAAATACACATCATGTCTCATAGAGTCTACTTGCATTGATGTTCAACTGGGTCAGTTACTGTAGAAATATTAGGATTTGGGGGGGAATTAATAATACAATTTATTTTAGCACTAGCATGCCACAGAATGTAGAGGAAAGATCAATGGATTTTTAGTTATAGCACTAATAATCTAACATTTAGTGACTATTTTGGATAGTCTAGAAATTACATAAGGCTATGTAACATATTTTTTTTTATTTAACATTCATCAAAGCTTGGAATTTTCGTAATATTTCTTCTTTTTTCTTTTTTTATTTTTTCAGTTGTTGATTGACCTTCATTTTGTTTATTTGTATGTGGTGCTGAGAATAGAACCATGTGCCTCACACATGCTAGATAAGCATGTTACCTCTGAGCCACAAACCCAGCCCCTCCACTTCTATCTTAACATCATACACTCATGTCCCTCTTCTTTACTCACTTTCTTCCCCATTTTCCCCCTTCTCTCCCTTCCTTTTTGGTTTCCCCTCCATATCTATTTTTCTCTCATGTCATTACAAACAGTAGTATGCTATGAAATTTAAATTTAAGACTGTTTTTTATAGTCATTCTTTTTCTTGAGAAAATTTAAAAATTATAATCACCTGATAGATATATTACAATACATTTATTATACATATGTATCTATATTCATGCATATGCATTACATATATTATATATATATATATATATATATATATATATATATATATATATATATATATATATTAAAAGTACTTTGATTTTCCTGTTAGAAATAATATAGACCAAGTCTTTCTTAATTCTCAATTCTTCCATAATTAACATCTTACAGTGAAAATCAAATAAACATATTTAAGTAAACAGGTATCATTCTTATTTATCAATACTGATAATTTAAAGTTTTATATCACATTAAGCTGTAATGTGGCATATTAACTCTTATGAATTAGAGAAATTTTATTTGAACAACCTATTTTTTAAGGACCATATGCACTGACATTTTAAATGGCTTTCTTGTGATTTCAATTTCTATCAATTGTGTATTAATTGCCAAATACTTATTTTAGTACTTTTCATGTTCAAAATTGATATAAAGTCAATTGTTTAATTCTTCTTGTAAGTAGTTACTTATTACAGTAGGGACATTATTAATAATACTACATCTTTATAAGAAAAATGGTACAAATTTATTTTCATGCAAAATTAAGAATAATTGTATGCTCTAGATGTTTGATTGTTGATACATATAACAAAGAGCTTTTGATGAGTCTCTTCCCCAGTAAAACATAAAATGCAAAGATATAGTTAGGTTTGTATGTCCAAATAAAGATAAGAAAAAATACACATTATCAGCTAGAAACTATTAAATAAAAGATGAAAAGAACAATCCAACACATTGTACGAACTTGTCAGATGAGGTAGTATTCTGGAAGAATAGCCTAAGACTAGACCTTGTCCATGACAAAATATTCACGAAAAAAATGAAATATGAAAAGTGTAGAAAATGCTATGAATTTTTCATGAAGTTAGGTGAATTATCCTTTAATCTCAATTTATGTGCATTTTCTGGTAAAATAAATTTGTGATATTCACAAAACAAAGTTTCTGTATAGCAAAATGAATACATCTGAACCCATTTTTAGCTGATTTCTTCCCACTAAATTTTAAACCTTTATTTATTTATTTATTTTTATTGGTTGTTCAAAACATTACAAAGCTCAAGATATATCATCTTTCATACATTTGACTCAATTGGGTTATGAACTCCCATTTTTTCCCCAAATACGAATTGTAGAATCACATCGGTTACACATTCACATTTTTACATAATGGCATATTAGTGACTGTTGTATTCTGCTACCTTTCCTATCCCCTACTATCCACCCTCTCCTCCCCTCCCATCTTCCCTCTCTACCTCATCTGCTATTGTTCAATTCTCTCCATTGTTTCCCCCTCACTTCCCCTCACAACATCTTATATGCAATTTTGTGTAACATTGAGAGTTTCCTACAATTTTCATAAGCTTTCCCTTCTCTCTCCCTTTCTCTCCCCCCATTCGTCTTTGTTTAATGTTAATCTTTTCCTCATGCTCTTCCTCCCTGTTCTGTTCTTATTTGCTCTCTTTATAACAGAGAAGACATTTGGCATTTGTTTTTTAAGGATTGGTTAGCTTCGCTTAGCATAATATGCTCTAATGCCATCCATTTCCCTGCAAATTCTATGATTTTGTCATTTTTTGTGCTGTGTAATACTCCATTGTGTATAGATGCAACAATTTTTTTATCTATTAATCTATTGAAGGGCATCTAAGTTGGTTCCACAGTCTAGCTATTGTGAATTGTGCTGCTATGATCATTGATGTGGCAGTATCCCTATAGTACGCTATTTTAAGATCCTGAGAGAACATTCCAAGAAGGGTGATAGCTGGGTCAAATGGTGGATCCATTTCCAGCTTTTCCAGGAATATCCATACTTCTTTCAAAATTGGCCTCACCAATTTGCAGTCCCACCAGCAGTGTACAAGTGTATCCTTTTCCCCAAATCCTCGCCAACACTTATTGTTGTTTAACTTCATAATGGCTGCTGATCTTACTGGAGTCAGATGGTATCTTAGTGTGGTTTTGATTTGCATTTCTCAGACTGCTAGAGATGGTGAGCATTTTTTCATGTACTTGTTGATTGATTGTATGTCCTCCTCTGTGAAGTGTCTGTTTAGGTCCTTGGCCCATTTGTTGATTGGGTTATTTGTTATCTTATTGTTTAATATTTTGAGTTCTTTGTATATTTTGGATATTAGGGCTCTATCTGAAGTGTGAGGGGTAAAAATTTGTTCCCAGGATGTAGGCTCTCTCTTTACCTCTCTTATTGTTTCTCTTCTTGAGAAAAAACTTTTTAGTTTAAGTAAGTCCCATTTGTTTATTCTTGTTATTAACTCTTGGGCTATTGATGTCTTATTAAAGAATTTGGAGCCCGACCCCACAGTATATAGATCATAGCCAACTTTTTCTTCTATGAGACGCAGTGTCTCTGATTTGATATCTAGCTCCTTGATCTATTTTGAGTTAACTTTTGTGCATGGTGAGAGAACGGGATTCAGTTTCATTTTGTTGCACATGGATTTCTAATTTTCCCTGCACCATTTGTTGAAGATGCTATCCTTCATCCATTGCATGTTTATAGCCACTTTATCAAATATAAGAAAGTTGTAATTTTGTGGATTGGTTTCTCTGTCCTCCATTCTATACCATTGGTCCACCTGCCTGTTTTGGTACCAGTACCACACTGTTTTTGTTACTCTTGCTTTGTAGTAAAGTTTGAACTCTAGTATCGCTATACTCCCGATTCACACTTCCTGCTTAGAATTCCTTTTGCTATTCTGTGTCTTTTGTTTTTCCATATGAATTTCATGATTGCTTTATCATTTCTACAAGAAATGCCGTTGGGATTTTGATTGGCATTGCTTTAAAGCTGTAGAGAACTTTGGGTAATTTGGCCATTTTGATGAATTTAGTTCTGCCTATCCATGAACAGGGTACATTTTTCCATCTTCTAAGATCTTTTTCTATCTCTCTCTTTAGGGTTCTGTGGTTTTCACCTCTTTTGTTAGGTTGATTTCCAAGTATCTTATTTTCTTTGAGGATATTTTGAATGGAGTGGTTTTCCTCATTTCCATTTCAGAAGTTTTGTTGCTGATATACAGAAATGCCTTTGATTTATGCATGTTGGTTTTATATCCTTCATTTATTAACTCTAGCAGTTTCTTTGTAGACCCTTTTGGGTCTGTTAAATATATTACCATGTCATCCACAAATAGCGATAATTCAAGTTCTTCTTTTCCTATTTTTATGCCTTTAATTTCTTTTGTCTGTCTAATTGCTCTGGCTAGTATTTCAAGAACTAAATTGAATAGAAGTGGTGATAGAGGGCATCCCTGTCTTGTTCCAGATTTCAGAGGGAATGCCTTCAGTTTTCTCCATTTAGGATGATCCTAGCCTGAGGTTTAGCGTATATAGCTTTTACAATGTTGAGGTAAGTTCCTGTTATCCCTAGTTTTTCTAGTGTTTCGAACATAAAGGGATGCTGAACTTTGTTGAATGTTTTACTACATCTATCGAGATGATCATATGGTTCTTGTCCTTAAGTCTATTGATGTGGTGAATAGCATTTATTGATTTCCGTATATTGAACCAGCCTTGCATTCCAGGGATGAATCCTACTTGATCATGGTGCACAACTATTTTGATATGTTTTTGTATTCAATTCACACGGATTTTATTGAGAATTTTTGCATCCAACTTCATTAGAGATATTGGTCTGTAGTTTTCTTTTTTGAAGTGTCTTTGTCTGGTTTTGGGATCAGGGTGATTTTGGACTCCGAGAATGAATTTGGAAGAGCTCCTTATTATTCCATTTCTTGATATAGCTTGAATAGTATTGGTATTAATTCTTCTTCGAAGGTTTTGTTGAACTCTGCTGTATACCCATCAGGTACAGGGCTTTTTTTGATTGGTAGTCTTTTGATGGCTTCTTCCATTTCTTTCTTTGTTTTTGGTCTGTTAAAATTGTGTGTGTCTTCTTGACTGAATATGGGCAGATCGTATGACTTAAAAAATTTATCAATATTATAACTATCTTCTATTTTATTGGAATATAGGATTTCAAAATACTTTCTAATTATCTTCTGTATTTGTGTACTGTCTGTTGTGATATTGCCTTTTTCATTCCGTATGTTAGTAATTTGAGTTCCCTCTCTTCTTCTCATCCTTAGCATGGCTAAGGGCCTGTAAATCTTATTTATTTTTTCAAAGAATCAACTTTTAGTTTTATCAATTTTTTCAATGTTTTTTTTTGTTTGTTTGTTTCAGTTTCGTTGATTTCTGCTCCAATTTTAATTATTTCTTGTCTTCTTCTACATTTGCTGTTGTTTTGCTCTTCCTTTTCTAGGTTTTTGATGTGTACTGTGAGTTTATTTATTTGTTGTTTTATTCTTTTTTTGAAGAAAGAACTCCAAGAAATGAATTTCCCTCTTAAAACTGCCTTCTTTGTGTCCCATAGATTCCAGTATGTTGTGTCTGTATTGTCATTTGATTCTAAGAATTTTTTTATCTCCTCCTTTATGTCTTCTGTAACCCATTGATCATTCAGTAGAATATTGTTCATTTTACATGTGATGTAGGATTTTTCCTTCCTTCTATTCTCATTGATTTCCAGTTTCATTCCATTATGATCAGATATGGTGCATGGTATTATCTCCACGCCTTTATATTTACTAAGAGTTGCCCAATGGCATAATATATGGTCTAACTTGGAGTAGGATCCATGTGCTGCTGAGAATAAAGTGTATCCACTTGATGATGGTTGATATATTCTATATATGTCGGTTAAGTCAAGGTTATTGATTGTGCTGTTGAATTCTATAGTTTCTTTATTCAGTTTTTTATAGAGGATCTGTCTAATGGCGAGAGCGGTGTGTTGAAGTCACCCATAATTATTGTGTTGTAGTCTATTTGACTCTTGAACTTGAGGCGAGTTTGTTTTATAAGCGTTGCAGCTCAATTGTTTGGTGCATACCAATTGATAATTGTTATGTCTTGTTGGTGGATGGTTCCTTTTAACAATATATAGTGTCCTACTTTATCCCTTTTGATTAACGTAGGTTTGAAGTTGATTTTATATGATATGAGTATGGCCACTCCTGCTTGCTTCCGAGGGCCATGTGAGTGGTAAGATTTTTCCCAACCTTTCACTTTCAGCCTGTGTATGTCTTTACCTATCAAAAGAGTCTCCTGAAGGCAGCATTTTGTTGGATTTATTTTTTTGATCCAGGTTACTAGCCTATGTCTCTTGATTGGTGAGTTTAGATTTTTAACATTTAAGGTTACAATTGAAATATGATTTATACTTCCAGTCATGTTTATTTATTTATTTATTTTAATTTGGGTAGTTTTTACTTTTTGGTTATTTTCTTACCCCTTTACTGAGATACCTCCCACTGTTAGTTTTGGGCACTATTTTTCAATTCCTCTTCTTGTAGTATTTTGCTCAAAATGCTTTGCAGTGCTGGTGTTCTGTCTGCGAATTCTTTTAGCTTTTGTTTATCAAGAAAGACTTAATTTCATTGTCAAATCTGAAGCTTAATTTTGTTGGATACAGTATTCTTGGTTGGAATCCATTATTTTTCAGTGTTTGAAATACATTGTTCAAAGATCTTCTCGCTTTCAAAGTCTGTGATGAAAAATCAATTGTTAACCTAATTGGTTTACCCCTGAATGTTATCTGCCTACTTTCTCTCGTAGCTTTTAATATTCTCTCCTTGTTCTGTATGTTGGCTATCTTCATAATTATATGTCTTGGAGTTTGTCTATTATGGTTTTGAATGTTTGAGGTCCTGTAGGCTTCCAGGATATGGCAATCCATTCCATCTTTCATCTCTGGGATGTTTTCTAGAATTATTTCATTTAATATGTTGTCCATTCCTTTGGTTTGAATCTCTATGCCTTCTTCTATCCCGATGACTCCCAATTTTGGTTTTTTTATGACATCCCATATCTCTTGAATAGTTGCTCATGGGATTTAAGCATGTTTTTTGTGTTGACTATATTCTTTTCAAGTTGACAAACTTTGTCTTCATTATCTGATGTTCTGACTTCTACTTGATCTAGTCTATTTGAAATATTCTTGTTTGAGTTTTTAATTTGGTTTATAGTTTCCTGCATTTCTAGAATTACTGTATGATTTTTTAAAAGATCTCTATCTCCTGGTAAACCTTGTTCTTTGCCATTTGAATTTGGTTGTTTAATTCATTTTCAAAATATACTTTTATTTCTTGGACTTGCTGCCTCATGTCTTCTCTATTATTCCTTTCCATCTGAGTTAGGTATGACTTAAGTTTTTTCCCTATCCCTGTTTCTGATGCTTCTAGGTTCTCCTGTAGTATTAAGTTGTCCTTCATTGTTTCTACACCTTTTTTTCCCCTTGTTTTTTCATGATGTTCATGTTATTTTCTGGCTCTATTTGATTGCTGTGTTTCTGCTCTCTTCTATAGATTTGTTATGGGTTTATATATCTCTGTTTTCTCTCCTTTGTGTTGCTAGACTATGCCTGCTTAAGTGGATTTCGCTGTTAAGGAATTCTGACAGCCGAGCTCCAGTGATGTCACCTCTCTGCTGTGGTGGGCCCCAGGCTCCTTGCCGGAGTGTCCGAATTGGGGGGGTGGACTGGATTGTCTCTTGTTGGTTTCAGCTCCCGGTCGCTGGCATGCCGGCAGTCTCCAGCCACCCAGTAGCGCGGGCAGCGGATGGGCTGTCGCTGGCGGGTGGGTGATCTCTAGCCACACAGTTGCGCGTTCGGTCGTCGGCAGGCGAGCGTTCTCCAGCCATCAAGACATGCCGTCAGCAGGTGGGCTGGCACCGGCAGGAAGGTGGTCTCCAGTTGCCCAGTCACACTGGCAGCGGTCTGGCGTTCTCCAGCCACCCAGTCAGGAGGGCCTGGCCTCTAGTCCCCTGGTTTATCCTGCTAGTCCTGATTTCTCCTGCTAGACCAGATTTCTCCTGAGTGATGCTTCTCGGCAGCTCAAACTGTTCTCCGGGTCTGCCGTTTGTTGGGTGGGGAGGGTGTCTATTGTGAACCCTGGAACTCTATTGTTTTAATATTTTCCGCTTGCCCCTCGCCCCGCACTGGCTAGACAAGTTTCATTTTTGCCGCTGATGGGAAGGGGAGATGAAGGTCAGGTGCCTCTAGTTTTCCCCCAGTCTTTATGCAGACTTGCTCTGATTATCCCTCCCCCAAAAGCCTAGGAGAGATTTTATGCGAATTTTCCTCTGTATGTGAGATGAGCTGAGAAACACACACCTGTTTTATTGTTGCAATCTGTCTGGGAGTGGTGGTGGTTACTTCAGCTCTCCAAGATGGTGGCTGCTGGTTTCCTTTGTGGAGTTTCCACTTTGGGGGATAGAAATGTACTGCTAACTTTCCCGTCTGAAATCCCAAATTCAGCTGGGGGCTGAGTGGATGCTCAGCCAGCAGGATTCCACAGAATCTGCAGCAACGTTTCTCCCTGCTTGCTGGTCGCTTCTCGGTGGTGCCTCACCATTTGTAGACACGGGGCAGGTCACGCGGATAAATCAGAATGGATCTCCGGTTGCACAAGTGGCTTGTGTTTGAGACTCAATTACCGGACCTCGGTGGTGGAAATCATTCTTCTAGATTTCGGTAAACACCCATTTTCCTGTAAGATCCTAACAAGATAGTTTTTCATCGTTCTAACTCGTTATTCACCTGCGCAGTGGCAGGGTACACTGGGTGTGATACACTGTCTTCACAGTCATCTTGCAATGCCGAAATATTAGGATATGGATGCACCATTTACTGAAAACTGTTTCAGTACTAGGAAAAAATATGTATTTCAGGTGGATGAATATTTCTGAGATTAATTTTTTAAAAAGTGGATTATAAATCCACATACATGAATATGAATGAATTTAGGGAGTGCATAATAAGACACAAATATTTCATATTTTGAAAAATCCGGAGAGTATATATATATATATATATATATATATATATATATATATATATATACATATACACACACACACACACAGACATTAAAAACTAGCAATATATATGTCAATTGAAATTCATCATGAAATACATATCATCCACAGACCCAAAAATTCATATACTTAACATGGATTTATGTATAATGTTGTTCAACTAGGAGGCTTACCCATAGTTTGAATTTTCAGTTCCAACAGCATTTAGGAGGAGTGATCTCTTCTCAAAATTTGTATTTGCCAAGTCAGTCACCTCACAAAAATGTACGTGTGATACCAGGTACGATTCTATATGTGCATATAAAATTACATGTGCTGAATAGGCTACAGAGAAAGGGAGACAGGAATTTACATATTTGTTAACTTTCAAAACACACGGAGAACTATTTCAACAAAAAATTGACTAGATTTATAACTTCTAACCTATATAATGCAAAAGGCAATTCCAACTATACACCATGCCTCCTCTGAACTGCTTGTATTTCTATTCTGTTTGAGTTTTTATTCTCTATCATATTACGATTAGTAGTCAGAGTCTAGTAGGGTAGGGGTTAGAGTCAGGGATTCAGTATTTCGAATGGAAAATTGGAAAATGAATCCAATGTGTATGCAAATATGTGCTACACAAAATCTTCCCACTCCTCCAGAACAATGGCTTGACATTATCTTCGCCCCAAGTAAGACATAATTAGAGGAGAAGAGTTAGAAAATCAGTGAATACTTATCTGGAATGGAATATGCTAAGGAGTTCACTACCTTGGAGGTGGTAGAGGAGTTTCCAAAAGTAAGGGACAGGGTGAACACTCCACAAACATGGAGCTCTGCTGGCCTAAAGACTTCTTGAGAATTTGCCTCTGAGTTTGGTCACTTGAAACATATGTTGTTATCAGGAGCTTTAGCTTCCTTTGTAGTGAGATCATCAAAGCTGGGTCTGCACCTATGTGACCTGTAAAACATAGTTTCTTATTTTCCAATGAACATGAGGCAGCAGTCCTGAATTTGATCTTTGTAGGTAAACTGTGGCCACTGGGTTCTAAGTGTCTCCCTGTGTGGACTGTGAAGCCATTTGTTCATCCTCCAATTTTCATGGTGTTTCTTGCTGCTACAATGGGAGTTTGGTATTTGCTTCATGAAATACACGGAGTTCAACTGGGACACAGTGCAGGAGGGAGTTCTGTCACGTGTGGTATTTCAATTTCTGCAGGAGAATGCACCAACCATGCTTCTATATCACATAGCTTGCCCCATTGACGATAGCAAATCGATTCTGAACATTGCCCTGAAACCTCTCCAAATAACAAGATGCCTTTACTTAGAAGGGACTGCTGGCTGCATCATGTCAGTCACAAGCCATTTGGAAGCCAATGGCAGATCCACATGGCCCCACCACAGATGTTTTATCACTCACCTGCCTACCACTGCTCTAGGCCCACTAATAATCAGGCTCCAACTTATTGGCATCTCTGTTTTACACAATTTTCATTAAAACCAGTCAATCAAGGCAGTGTCTGTTATACTCATGATCAGCAACAGGAAATCCAAAGGTTCTCCTGTGCCAGCTGGTCATGGAAATTTCAAAAATTTCATGGTATTTTTCTAGCCATATTTCAACAATGAAGGTGGAGGCACTGTGAGTTTCAGTTCATTCCAGAACCATTAATGTTGACGAAGCTCATTTCAATGAAAGCTCTGGAGAAATCTCACAGGCAATGCTTCCCAAAGAATGGCCAAAAGGTCAAATGAAGCCAGGCCCATTGAGTTCTACAATGTGAGGTCCATGTGACTTTTGACTCTCAACTACGGCTGCCAAGTCTTTCAGAAGAAAATTATGTGATATCTTGGCTGTGATTCCCAGTGCTCTGTTGAAAGCCACCCTGGGCCTTGATCTCAGTTTCCTAGGGCGACTCTCATGCATGGCCTTCTAAAATCCCAACACAATTAATGGCAATACTTTTCTGAGGTCAGTTCCAGAACTCAGTCTCTAAGGGGAAAAACACCAGAGTTCATGTCAAGGTGGACCCAGTCATCTCTTCCAATCACCACACTAACAACCACAATTAAAACCAAAACAATCCCACATGGCCCTCATGTTCTTTTATATAGACACTCATCATAACCTATCGCTGGAAATTTCCACGAGGGGCGAAGCCCAAGACAGTCTCCTAAATAATCTCTCTTGCCCCTAATTTGCCTAAATTCAGGGTGGCCTGGACACCATTCCTGTGAACCAGGAGTGTTCAAATAGGCCTGCTGTTAATACTTCTCTGCTTCTCCAATTTGAGGCGTATTGACTGTGCAGTTTGGATTCTTTATGTGAATTGTAGTCACGGGAAAACTCAAGCAATTTAGGGATTTGAAGAAATGATTTGGCCCAATGGATCCCTATTCTAACTTGATGGAGGTCAGGAACCTTACAGAGAATGGGGAGAGACTTCATCGACAATAACTGCACTTTTGGCCATTTTTGTTTTGGATGCACACATGTGATGTTTCTTTAGATTCTTCAGGGGTTGAGAATCTAAGCCACGGCCTCACACAGGGCCAAGAGGCTGATTCAGACACTTCCATTTTCAAAGGAATTAAGCAAATATCCACAGGTGATGTCCATTCATTTCCATTTGAACCTGTTTTCTTCAGGCTTCACAAACGGATGTCTTGAGGCAAAGACCTTCCTGACATTCAGGGCAACAGAACAATAGGTAAGCAAAAGGCCCAAAGCAGGGTTTCTCCACTGAGACTATCATGGTCACACTTATATCTGAGTTTTCTGAGATGCTCGACATTCCCTTTAGCTATCCAGTACATGGCCATGTCACAGGGCTTGGAACTGCTACATATCTTGGACACAAAACCATGAGCCTATTCTGGAGAGTAGCCAGAATTCATGAAGAATGCAGGAATTTTGGAAGATACCACATGTTGCCCATCGATCAGGCAAGCTGAAATCCATTCATAAATTCGGCAGGATGAATGCTGGGAAGCTTTCTGCTAGACAGGAGACAACAATTGATGCATTCAGTTTTCTAATATCTAAAACCATGCACATAGTGGGATACACAGACATAGAAACACTTGCTTGCCAAACGACTTACTATAAACAGTTCACTCCAAACCAAACAAACCACCTTTCCTACCTATTCTCAGAACATGAGACAAAACCACAAACCCACACCGACAACTACAGAGGCACCACCTTCTACAAAGTATGTCTGTGACTATCCAGAGTGTCTTCTGACTGGTGGGCCAACTTATGTTCCCCGGAAAACACCAACTCTGTGAACTTGTCAGGAGCCAGCGGTGAGCCACTATCTGCTTTCTCAGGAAAGGCCCCTCTTCTGAGTTTTCCTAGCAGTTGGCCATCCTCATATCTGTAGGTACCATGAAAGACTGACTCTGTCCTTGGTAAATCCAAACAAGTGAGCCCACTGGGACTGGGACTGGGACAGGCTCTTGGTACCTTGCTTCCTGGATCCCAAGTACCGAGAGTTCCATGACCAAGGAAGTGAGGTGAGGTCACTTCCTTCAGGAACTGAATGAGGTCACTGCTTTGGCAACCACTTTGTCCTAACAGTTGCTTCCAAGGGTCCCATGAGATCGAGGCTTCTCCTACTTCCTGTGACACTTTCACAAGTTAGAATGGTATATGAACCATAGGCACCCAGGAACAGGTCTCCAAAAAGGACTGTTTGTGTCCATCTTCTCTACATTATGAACAGAGAGGCTGATTCAGACACAACCCTTCATCCTGACCAGGTTGTTTGCAATGGAAGATGACGTTTGCTCTCTCAGGTCCTTCATGGCTGCCTACATCTTCTCCAGGGATCACTTCTTCATGGACCTTTGAGTTTTACAACAGGTGGAAGATTCTCTACATTCCTGTATTGTAAGACCAACTTGGTCCCTGCTCTTCTGTAAAGTTAGATTGAGGGAACAGTGTATGGTTAGGGTTAATAACAGGTTTGATTTGGGTTAGGAATTATTCTAATTGATGAATAATGGTATTGGGAACCTGTGATATTTATAAGAATATATAGGTGAAATATAAGTATGAAAACAAAAATCTAGGTAAGATTTGAAGCCCAGAAGGGCATTGCGCTATTGATTGGGATACTTAGCTTTGATATACGTTCTGCACAGGTGTTTCAGATAAATCGATAATCAATGGCATAGGACCTTGTACCTTGGATGATTGAATGTAGAAGTGAACATCCACTAGAACAGGGATAGTCGGTAGGATTAGGAAGATATTCGATAAGTTTCAGAAGAAGACAGAGTACAGAATTTGGACCAAAAGTTCTTTAGCAATAGTGTATCGGGTAGAGAGTGAATGTAAATGTCAGCACACGTGAAGGGTCAGTCACAATGGTGAACTGGGGAAAATATTTAGGTAAGCAGACATCAATAGAGACATTAGGAAATCTGGCAAAGTATAAATTGAGTGATAGGATTAGACATTTGCAACAGGGTTGAGGTTCAAAATATAGTCTTAAGAAGAAACAAATATGTAGTCACCAATAGGATTGACATTTGAGAGCATTAGGCACACTGGACATGAATGTTTTCAGTAATCTATGCTCACTTTTCATTTAGGCTTTGATACAATCATAAGTGTGACCTCTTCTTTTTGTGTCCAGAATATTACTGTGATAAAATGTATATGTAGATTAGGTGACATGAGTATTTCTTCCACCATTTCTGGGAGCAACATTTTGAAGATGAAAAAATTAGTATTGGGGTTACAAATAGATTTACTCTGTGTCTATGAACATAGAGATAATTTATGAATAGACGATACTGTGATTAAATATTATAACTTGTTCCAACTTTAAATATTCGATTGAATTGATATCTGAAAATAAACAGAAAATCGTATATTTATATGCAATCATTCATTCCAACCAGAAATACATCTAATGGTAATATTAGGGTTATGGTTTATCATGAAGAGTGTGTCAGTTTTTCTTCAAAATGATTATGGAAATCGAAAAAAAAAGCGTTTGGAAAGAAGTCTCATGAAAAAACAATCAAGTAACCTGGAGGAATACATGTGTTCTGAATCAGGAAATGATTGAAAGTGAATCAAAATCCTATAAATTATTGAAGTTGTTGATGAAATATATATCCTATGATGTGTATAAACTGAACAAATAGTAATGTACCAGTGTTGAATAAAATGAACTTCAACATAGACATCATATCCAAGAGGAATCTAGTTGCATTGATGTTAAACTGGGTCAGTTACTGTAGAAATATTAGGATTGTATGCACCACTCACTGAAGTTAGTTTTCAGTACTATAAAACAAATATGTAATTCAGGTGGATAAATATTTCTGAGAATAATATTGTGAAAAGTTGATTATAAATCCACATACATGAACATGAATGAATTTAGGTAGTATATGTAAGACACATATATTTCATATTTTGAAATATTTGGAGAGTGTATATATATATATATATATATATACACCCACACACACACACACACAACACACACACCCAGGCAATAAAATGTAGCAATATATATGCCAATCGAAATTCATCATGAAGTATATATCATCCACAGATGCAAAAATATTTAATTTACTGAACATGGATTTATGTATAATGTTGTTCTACTAGGAGGCTCACCCATAGGTTGAATTTTCTGTTCCAACAGCGTTTAGGAGGAGTGATCTCTTCTCACAATTTGTATCTTCCAAGTCAGCCACCTCACAAGAATGTACATCTGATACCAGGTAGGATTCTATATGTGCATATAAAAATACATGTGCTGAATCGGCTACAGAGAAAGGGAGACAGGAATTCACATATTTGTTAACTTTAAAAACACATGGAGAACTATTTCAATTAAAAATTAACTAGATTTATAACACCTACCCTATATCATGCAAAAGGCAAGTGCAACTATACACCATGCCTCCTCTGAACTGCTTGTATTTCTATTCTGTTTGGGTTATTTTTCTCCATCATATTAGGATTTGTCATCAGAATCTAGGAGGGTATGGGTTAGTGTCAGATGGCCCGGCTGGCAGGACACATCAACTTGGGTGTCGATCCTAGTTGGGGAGGAATGAAGGGACAAGAGACACGAGAGATGACAGCAAGACAGGAGTTCTGATCATGCTGCAAACTTTTATTATTCTCAGAGGGTATTTATATGCTGCGGATGGGAAACCTCTCTTATCGGCAGTTGCTGGATGTCTTCACAGGGTGAGATAACCTCAGGATGTTTCAGGTAGACAGATGGTAGCCGGATGTCAAAAGGAGATAGATGGCTGTGGGATGTCTCCCAGGCAGGTTGTGTCCCAGGGGGATGTTTCTTGTGTCAGTCTATATTTTGAAGGAGAACTTCCTTCTAGCCCCTGACATCTCCCCTTTTGTTATATAAAATATTCGACCATACCTTACAGGCCATGGATTTAGGGGGTGATAGTGGCTCTGTTTCTCTAGGATGCCTTAGAATATCTCCTGATTTGAGCGAGCATCTTTCCTAGGAGATTTCGTGTTGGCTGTGGCATGTTTTTGGAGGAGACGTCTTTGAGGGGATAGCATGCCAACCGCCATGCACCAGAGCGTGTCATTCAGAGGTCTTGTGTTTGGGGATCCGTGGATCCATCCTCCTGCAGTCCTTCCTGGACCCTCCGTTATTATGGCCTAACGTGCTCATTCCAAGGGTGTGTCCTCCCCCAAGCGGAGGGGCCCATGGAGAACGAACCCTTATTGCAAGGGTAGAAGATGGTTGCTCAGAGCTGTTACTTATAGTTTTCTGTAAGAAAGAGAGATCTGTGGGGATGTAAACTTAATAAGCCTGTGAGAAGTGTTGAACATTCTTTTAAATGTTGGCAGTGCTGTCTTCCATCTCCAGACCATGATAGTGGACCTGTATGGGCTTAGAAACCAAAATATTAATCTGTTCTTTAATAAATTGTACCAGCCTCTTTATAATGCAGGGGCCTATGGACACCATTAAAAGTAAACCCAACAAAGGGACTAATAGGGGAAGAAGGTAGGGTAGAAATCCATTATGCCCAATCCAGAGGGGATTTTCAAATAGTTCCCTTTGTCTCTTTTCTGGATCTTCTTGAAGCTGCTTAATTTTAATGCGTACTATGCCTGATTTATTGGCATAAACGCAGCATCGTTCCCCTAAGGCTAAGCAAATACCACCCTGGTTAGCTGTCAGCAAATCTAAGCCCCGTCTGTTTTGAAGGAACACTTCTGCCAGGGAATTTATTTGGTCCTGCAAATCTTTAAAGGTTCCTGATAAAGTTTGTACATAATTTATAAGTTGTTGAGACAGGCGATGGTAAGAGTGAATAGCCGTGCCTAAGCCACTGTACCTGTGCCCACAGCAGCTGTTATTCCAAGGCTGGCAATGAGTGGTAAAGCCTGTATTGCCCACCTATGTCTTTTGACTAAAGTGTCTAGGCTAGAAATTGGTAGAGGTTCATCTCCTGGGACAATAGTTATATCAGGGAGTAATAAAGCAAGAACACAACCAATGGTCCAATTCGCTGGAAGCGTGGGAAGGCCGAGTTTCCTCCACACATAAAAACTGTGCCATTGGAGGAACAAAGAGATGGGGTGGGTGAGGAATAATTTTATACTGTTGAGCAATTTCCAAAGGAAGTAAGTCGAACATCAGTATCATAGGTATTATTCTGCATCGCGCCTAAAAGAAATAATGTAAAAGTGCCTATAGGCTGTACTTTAAAGGGAAATCCGGGTTGGCATGTATTATCATTGTCCATGATAGAATTAATAGGAACTGCCATAGGCATGATTGCCCCTGCTGTCATGCAGAGCCAGCAATCACCAGCAAGGGTGGGGTTCGAATTATTAAGCTAGGAGAATGTAGTTTGCAAAATATCTAATGTATTGGTATCTAAACCTGGGAACTGGGATTTAGGCTACATTAAGGGATGATATGTGAGCTCAGGGATTTGGGGTTTCAAAAGTTTGATTATCTGAGGATGCTTGACAGAATAAGTGGGTCCTCCACCATCAGAGACCCCTGTAGGGGCCTTAATGGGCCAGTAGGAACCTTTTCCGACAGTGCCTTGGCACCCAGCTGACTGTAGCTTGGTGTATTTGCCATCTCCTCCATGGTCAAAGAGAATGGGGGTATAATGAATAGTGGTCCCCCTGCTGCATGAGTTTTAGTTAGGGAGGCTTCAAAAAATTGTTCTCCCTGTTTATTAACACAAAGTGAAGCCGACACATTACAAGAGACATGCATCGCCTGGGTATGCGTACAAGTTGCAGAACAATTTTGGAGAGCTTTACTTGTACTAGGGGGAATAATCTTTGGCTTGTTAACACATACACATTTAGGCTGATGAACTCCTCCGAGATTATGGTCAACCTTGGCACGGAGGTAAGTCACCTTAGTCATGCAGTCAGCAGTCTGGGTCCAACTAGTGGGAGCCTCAGTCCAAAATCCTCCTTTGCATTCACGGGGGGGGGGGCAAAAAGGTACTCCATGATGTTGGAAATTGGAGGTCCAAGGTCTCCGTGTTCAAACCTGTTCAGCAGAAGTGCCTTAAGCAGGATCCTCGCACAGATTCTTGGCTGTATCTGAAATGGAGGAAAATTTGTCCTCAGGGGGAGGGCCTCCGTCCCTGGGTTGAGGTAAGTAATTTACCTGTTTAACCAGGCATTCTGGTAACCATCTTGGGGATGCTTGCTCTTGGTCCAAAACACAAGCTGAGCCTCATCCCCTGATGAGGATAGGATCTGGGCGTTTTCATTTATTTGTAATGGGATTGCACCACATAACAGGCGAGCGAACAGAATTGGACGAAAGATGCCAGTGTCTGTCTGTGGCCAAATGGCCTTCACTGTCTAAGGTAAGAAAAATAAGGGCAAATAATGCATGGTTAAGGCGATCCCTGGGAGTGGTAAATACAAGGGCGGAAGCCTTAAGACGGGATATCCAAGTCTTTAAGCTAAGCTGGGCAAGTTCCACATGCCTTGGCCCTGAGAGTTGTATGGAATTTCAGTAGTATGACAAAATTGCAAGGTAGCACAAAACTGTTTAAACTTGGCACTGGTATATGCAGGACATTTATCTGTTTTAATATGTATTGGTTTACCCATTACGAAAAAGGCTGAAACAAGATGAGAAAGGACAACTTTGGTAGCCTCTCCAGAATGTGGTGATGCAAAACTAAAGCCGCTGAAAGTATCTATAGAAACGTATATATATTTGGTTTTTCAAAATTCAGGAAAATGAATAACATCCATTTGCTAAACCTGATTGGGCTGTAATCCTCGGGGGTTAACTCCCAAGTGTTGAATGGGGAGGGAGACAGTGCAACCAGGGCATGCTTTTACTATTTCTCATGCATGTTGCCTGGTAATTTTCCAAAGTAATCGATGGCTCTGGGAATTTAGATGGTGAAGATTTTGTAACTCCATGGCCTTTTGAATGGAGCCAACAAAAATTGGAAAGATGGAACGTGTTGCTGCATCAGCTTGGGCATTACCTTGTGTTAGAGGGCTCAGAAGGTCAGAGTGTGTCATGATGTGTCCTAAGGAAAATGCATGTTTTCTGGCCTGAATTAGCTGCTGAAGCTGGTGAAACAGAAAGGGGGAATTGGAAGAAGCCATAATGGTGGGTGAAATCTCCAGCAGGGGCACAGAAAGAGCAATGTAGGCACTGTCTGTATAAATATTAACAAGATTATCAAAAAAACTTTATGAAAACTTGTGTTATGGTGAACAATTCCACAAACTGAGCTGACTGATAGACAGTATCAAAGGTGGTAGGCTTGTTATTGACAACAAAGACTGCACGGCCATTACTGGAACCATCTGTAAAGACAGTAAGTTCTTGAGGAATGGGAGCCTTTTGAGTAATTTTGGGAAAAATAAATGAATGTAACTGGACAAAATTTAAAACGGGGTCATTGGGGATGTGGTTATGAATTGTTCCCAAAAAGCCTGATAGGGCAATACCCCATTGATCCATGTCTCTAGTAAAAATTGTAGTAAGGGTTTGGTCCTTAGTATATGGAATTAAAATATTATCAGGGTCTTTGCCAAATTGTTGTCGAGAAAGCAAACGACCTTTAAAAATAAGAGAAGCTACCTGAGCAAGATAAACAGTAATAACCTTGGAGGATGTGGTGGATACAAGGACCAAAAGCAAGGGGCAGCCTTTATTTTTAAAATGTGGATCTCGCTGCCAAAATATTCCTGTGGGTGTATGAGGAGTGTGGAAAATAACCAGAACCAGAGGAAGGTTATAAGAAATTTGTGTAACAAACTTTTGGGCAATGGCTTCTGTGGCTTGGTTTAATGCATGTCATGCCTCGGGAGTAAGCTTTTGAGGGGAGGAGGGGTGGGAATCACCTATCAAAATATCATTAAGGGGCAAAAGTACACAAGTGGGTAATTTTAAATATGTTCCTAGCAATTGAATATCCCCCAGTAATATTTGAAAATCATTAAGTGTGTGAAGATGGTAAACACATAGTTGTATTTTAGGAATTTGGATCTGATTATCTTGAAGTTTAAGGCCCAAATAGGTATAAGGGTCCTGTGTTTGAAACTTATCTGGAGCTATCTGTAGTCCCAAGGTAGTGAGGTTTTGTAAAAGTCCAAGTAACAATTATTAAGGTCATGGGTATTAGGTGCAGCAATTAACAAATCATCCATATAATGTAAAATATTATTTTGTGCTCATCGCTCACTCACAGGGTCTACTGCTTGAGCAACGTGTTTTTGGCAAAGACTAGAGCTGTTGGCCATACCTTGGGGAAGAACCTTCCATTGAAATCTCTGCATAGGGCCCTGAAAATTAATGTGAGGGAGACTAAAGGCAAAATAGGGTCTATCCTCAGGATGTAAAAAGATGGTAAAAAAGCAATCTTTTAAGTCAATAACCATTTTACAATAGTTTTTTGGAATCGCCACTGGTGTGGGAATGCCTGGCTGTAGTGCTCCCATCGGGCACATAACTTTATTAATGGCACACAAATATTGTAAAAGGCACCACTTGCCTGATTTTTTCTTGATAATAAAAATAGGAGTAATCCATGATGAGGTTGAGGGCTTTACATGGCCGGCTGCAAGCTGTTCCTGCACTAACGTGGAGGCAGCCTCCAATTTTTCTTGGGTAAGGGGCCACTGATCCACCAACACAGGAGTCTGAGTCTCCCAAATAATTTTATCTGCATGGGGTACAGGAGGGTCAGGGACTGACACTAAAAATCTGAATACACAAGTCCACATGTATTTGTTTTTGTATGGGTTGTATAGCCTCCACCAGTCCTTGTTTCAGTATCCCCAGGCCTGTACCAGGAACAAAATTCATAGGAAGCATTTGATGAGTCACCATGGAATTGGGACTGGCGAGAATAACTTCCAATAACTCAAAATATCTCCTCCCTATACGTTAACAGGGAGGTCAGAATCAACGAAAGGAGTGACAGTTGACTTATTTCCATCTTTATCAGTGCAGCTAATAGACCTAGAGCTGACCAGAGGATTTTTTTATTTTCCTATCCCTTTAAGGTCAGTCAAGGATGGAGTGAGGGGCTAACCTGATGGCTTGTATTTTTGAGAAATAATTGTGGCATCAGCTCCAATATCTAGAACTCCTTGGAATTCCTTTCCTTCAGTAAGTAAGGTAAGGGTGGGTCTATTGTGAGAAATGGGCTGAACCCAATACACATCAGAGAAGCCCAAGAAGGCAGTCCCCCGAGGTAGGTTTGGGTTTTGGAAATGCCTCCTGAATCCAAGGGAAGGAGAATTAATTGTGCAAGTCTTGTTCCTGCTGGGATGGCGGTAACTCCATTCATAGCAGTGGCCAGTATTTTTATTTCTCCAGTGAAATCATTATCATTAATGCCAACGAAGACCTGAACACCTTGTATGGTAGTGGAGGTTCTTCCAAGATTAAGGGCACATGTATGAGATGGAGGGGGACCCATAATTTCATTGGGTATTATCTGGGGCCCTTGCATTGGGTCTAATATTGTATTTGTGGCAGCACAGAGGTCCAATTTTGTGCTGCCTGGGGTGGCTAGTTGGAGGGAGGCAATTGTGGAGAAGGATTTTGTGGTAGGTTGGGAGTTTAGGAGGGAACAAACTTTATTGCTCCTGTGTTTGTCGTGGGGGATGTTGTGGCCGGGGGCTGGCCCCGCAGGGAGTTTCCCGAGAAGTAGGAAGAAATAGGCTGTGTGAGGGCATTTGTCTTAGATCTACACTCACTGGCCTAGTGATGACCTTTACCACTTCTATGGAAAAGGGTAGCTGGGGGCGGTTAAGCCCCAGTTTGAGGAGACGCTATTCCTAGGCTTTGTTTTCCTGTGGGACACTCACATGCAAAATGGCCAGGTTGTTTACAAGTAAAGCAAGTACGTGAGCCAGGATTGTGAAAGGCCTTGGTAAAGGCGGTCCCTAAAGCCAGACCCATGGCATGGGCTGCACCCACGTCTGCACAGAGTCTAATAACTTCAGAAAGTTTCCCTTTATCCTTATGTGGTTGAAGAACATTCTGACATGCTGGGTTAGCATTTTCAAAGGCAAGATGTTTTACATAGGTGCTTTCACCTTCGCTTGGTAAATCCTATAGGCTGTGGCACGGTCCTGAGAGGTCGCGGGTGTTCTGAATGGTAGAGAGCTGCTTCCTTCTCCAAGATAGCGTCCTCCCCAGGGGTCAATGTGTCTCTGGGATTTAAAACTGGATAAAGGTGGTTTTTAATCATTGGAGCCTTATTAATTAGGGTCGTATTTTGAGGGGGACCAGGAAGGTTCTCAAGGTCCTGGGAAGACTGAGAAGGTTCTATGTCTATACTAATGATGGGCATGCAGAGGGGGGACGAGAGGTCTTTTGCATAATCTCTTCCCCAATCCTGACAAGTTGTAAGGTACCATTGTCAAAGCGAAAACTTTTAAGAATTTCATTAATTAAGTTCCAGTAAGAAAAGGTGGGAACTGGCATTTTTTCTGGGCCAAAGGATTCATAATAATCTTTTAAACAGTCTCCTACTCTAAGCCATTTTTGCCATCAATGGTCCCTTCAAGAGGAAACCATGGACACAATTCTCCTATGTATGAAAAGAAAAATTTTAAGTCCTTTTTCTTAACATGTGCCCCTCATGTCTTGAAGGACTCCTTGAGGCCTGAAATAAACAAATCATGTGACGATACTGCTTGTCACATGGTGCGTCACTCACCGTGCATCATCCCCACCTTCCTCCTGGATATGTCTCCGGGTGGTGTCTGCTGAGGCGATCGTGAGCTCCTCTTGACCAAGTCTTCCAGGAGGAAGGGGTTCCCCCTCAGTCAAAGGCTTGAGCCCCAGTCGGTGGGCGCCAGATGTCCCGGCCGGCAGGACACATCAACGTGGTCAGCGAACCTAGATGGGGAGGAATGAAGGGACAAGAGGCATGAGAGATGAGAGCAACACAGGAGTTCTGATCAAGCTGCAAAATTTTATTGTTCACACATGGGTATTAATATGCTGGATATGGGAAAGCTCTCTTATCAGCAGTTCCTGGATGTCTTCACAAGGTGAGATAACTTCAGGATGTTTCTGGAAGAAAGATGGCCACAGGATGTCTCAGGGACATATATGGCTACAGGATGTCTTCCAGACAGGATGTCTCCTGGGGGCTGTTTCTTGTAAGTGTCAGGCTGTTCTTTGAAGAAGAATTCCTTCTACCCCTGACAGTCAGGGATTCAGTATTTCGAATGGAAAATTCGAAAATGAATCCAATGTGTAGGCAAATATGTGCTACCCAAAAATCTTCCCAGTCTCATTCAGAACAATGCCTTGACATTTCCTTCACTCCAAGTAAGACATAATTAGAGGAGAAGAGTTAGAAATCTGTGAATACATATCGGTAATGGAAAATGCTCAGGAGTTCACAACCTTCGAGGTTGTAGAGGAGTTTCCAAAAGTAAAGGACAGGGTAAAAACTCCAAAAACATGGAGCTCTGCTGGCCTAAAGACTTCTTGAGAAACTGCCTCTGAGATTGGGCACCTGAAATATATGTTGATGACAGGAGCTTTAGCTTCCTTTGTAGTGAGACCATCAAAGCTGGGTCTGCATCTATATGACCTGGAGGACATGGTTTCTTTTTTTCCTATGAACATGAAGCAGTAGGGCTGAATTCTCTCTTCATAGGTAAACTGTTGCCACTGGGGGCTAAGTGTCTTGCAGTGTGGACTGTGAAGCCATTTGGTCATCCTCCACTTTTAGTGGTGTTTCTTGCAGCTGCACTGGGAGTTTGGTATTTGCTTCACAAAATACGAGAAGTTCAACTGGGACACAGTGATGGAGGGAGTTCTGTCATGTGTGGTGGGTAAGGGTCTGCAGGAGAATGCACCAACCTGGCTTATATCCCACATAGCTTGCCCCCTTGACCACAGCAATCTGATTCTAAACATTGCCCTTCAACCTGTCCATATAACAAGATGCCTTTACATACAAGGGTATGGGGGCTGCACTATATCAGTCACAAGGCATTTGAAAGCCAATGGAATATCCACATCAGCCCACCACAGATGTTTTAACACACACCTGCACACCACTGCTCTAGGCCGACTACTCATCAGGCTCCAAGTTACTGGCATCTCTGTTCTACACCATTTTCATGAAACCCAGTCAATCAAGGCACTGTCTGGTACATTCATGATCAGTAATAGGACACCTAAAGGTTCTCCAGTGCCACCAGGTGATGGGAATTTCCAAACTTTAATGATATTTATCTAGGCATTTTTCATGGATGAAGTTGAAGGCACTGTGGGTTTCAATTTATTCAGGAACCATTAAATGGAGAAGAAGCTCATTTCAATGAAAGCTCTGGAGAATTCTAACAGGCAAGGCTTCCCAAAGACAGGCTAAAAGGTCACATTAAGCCAGGCATTTGAGGTCTACAATGTGAGGTCCATGTGTGTTTTGACTTGCAACGATGGCTGCCAAGTCTTTAAGAATAAAATCATGTGATGTCCTTCCTGAGATTTCCAGTGCTCTTCGGAAAGCCTCCCTGGGCCTAGATCTCAGTTTCCAAGGGCGACTCTCATGCGTGGCCTCCTAAAATCTCAACACAATACACGGCAATACTTCTTTGAGGTCAGTTCCAGAACTCAGTCTCTAAGGGGAATCACATAAGGGTTCAAGCCCAGGTGGACATATCCATGTCTTCCAACGGCCACAAAAATGACCACAATTAAAACCAAAACACTCCCACATGACACACCTGATGCAAAGACCTTCCTGACTTTCAGGGCAACAGAAGAATCGGTAAGCAAAATGTCCAAAGCAGGGTTTTTCCAATGAGGCATTCCTGGTCTCACTGATATCTGAGCTTTCTGAGATGCTCGCCATTCCCTTCAGCTATCCAGTACATGGCCATGTCACAGAGATTTGAGGTGGTACATATATTTGACACAAAACTATGAGCCTATTCTGGAGAGTGCACACAATTCAGGAAGAAAACAGGAACTTAAGAAGTTAGCAGGTGTTCCCCATCGATAAGTCATGCCGCAGTCCATTCATGAATTGTGCAGGATGAAAGCTGAGAAGCTTTCTACTAGACAGGACTCACCAATTGATGCATTTTCTTTTCTAATGTCTACAACCAGGGACACAGTGGTATAAACAGACATAGAAACACTCGCCTTGTCAAATGACTTACTAGAAACAGTTCCCTCCAAACCAAACAAACCGCCATTCCTACCTATTCTCAGAATATGAGACAAAACCACAAACCCACACCCACACCCACAAAGACACCTCCTTCCCCCATGTAGGTCTGTGACTATCCGGAGTGTCCTCTGACTGGTGGGCCATACTATGTTCCAATGAAATGGCCTGTCCTGTCTCAGATCTGGTCTCCTTGGCCAACTCTGTGAAGTTGTCAGGAGCCAGCAGTGAGCCACTACCTACTTTCTCAGGAAAAGCCCCTCTTCAGAGCTTTCCTGGTTTTGGCCGTCCTCACATCAGTAGGTAGCAAGAATGACTGACTCTGTCCTTGGTAAGTCCAAACAAGTGAGACCACTGGGACTGGGACTGCCTCTTGGTGCCTGGCTTCTTGGATACCAAGTTCAGAGAGTTCCATC
The DNA here is from genome assembly GCF_048772815.1 of Callospermophilus lateralis. Classification (NCBI taxonomy): domain Eukaryota; kingdom Metazoa; phylum Chordata; class Mammalia; order Rodentia; family Sciuridae; genus Callospermophilus; species Callospermophilus lateralis. The sequence goes on from NW_027514484.1 coordinate 29,874, forward strand.
AACAAAGAAGTGAGGTGAGGTCACTTCCTTAAGGAACTGAATCAGATCACTGCCTTGGTAACCACTTTGTCCTAACAGTTGCTTCCAAGACTACCATGAGATGGAGGCTGCCCCTACTTTCTGTGACACTTTCACAAGGTAGAATGGTATATCAACCATAGGCACCTAGGAACAGCTCTCCACACCAACCTGGTTTGGTCCATCTTCTCTACATTAAGAAGAGAGAGGCTGATTCATAAACAACCCTTCATCCTGACCAGGTTGTTTTCCATGGAAGCTGACTTTTGCTCTCTCAGGTCCTTCATAGTTGTCTACATCTTCTCCAGGGATCATTTCTGCATGGACCTTGAGGTTCTCAGGAGGTGGAAGATCCCCTACATTCCTGTATTGTAAGACCAACTCTGTCCCTGCTCTTCTGTAAAGTTAGATTGAGGGAACAGTGTATGGTTAGGGTTAATAATATGTTCAATTTGAATTAGGAATCATTCTGCTGGATGAATAATGGTACTGGGAACCTGCGACATTTATAAGTATATATAGGTGAAATATATGTATGAAAACAGAAATCTAAGTAAGATTTGAAGCGCAGAATGGGGATGGGCCCTTGATTGTGATACTTAGCGTTGAATTATGTTCTGCACAGATGTCTGAGATAGATCGATATACAATGGCATTAGACCCTGTACCTTGGATTATTGAATGTATAAGAGAACATCCAGTCAAAAAGGGATAATGGGTAGGATTAGGAAGATAGTCAGTAGGTTTAAGAAGAAGAGTGAGTATAGGATTTGGAACAAAAGTTCCTTAGCAATAGGGTTTGGATTAGAGTGTGAATGTAAGTGTCAGCACAATTGAAGAGTCAGTCACAATGATGAACTGCGGAAAGTATGTAGGAAAGCTGATATAAATAGAGACATTATGAAATCAGGAAAAGTATAAAGTGAGAGATAGGATTAGATATTTTCAACAGGGTTGAGTTTGAATATATAATCTTAGCAAGAAACAAATATGTTGTCACAAATAGGATTGAATTTTGAGAGCATTAGCCAAACTTGATATGGATGGTTTTAGTAATCCATGTTCACTTTACATTTAGGCTTTCGTGCAAACATAAGTGTGACCATTTCTTTTTGTGTCCAGAATATTACTCTGATAAAATGTATATGTAGATCAGATGACATGAGTATTTCTTCCACCATTACTGGGAGCAAAATTTTGAAGACGTATAAATTAGTATTGGGTTTACAAAGAGGTGTACTCTGTGTCTATGAATATAGAGACAATGCATGAATAGACAATAGTGTGAATAAATAATATAACTGGTTCCACTTTAAATAATGGATTGATTTGATATCTGAAAATATATAAGAAATCTTATATTGATATACAATCATTCATTCCAACCAGTTATACATCTAATAGTAATATTAGGGTTATACTTTATCATGAAGGGTGTGTGAGTTTTGCTTCAAATTTGATTATGGAAATCGAAAATAATATGTTTGGAATGAAGTCTCATGAAAAAACCAGTCAAGAAACATGGAGGATTACATGTGTTCTAAAGCAGAAAATGATTGAAAGTGAAACAAATGCCTATAATTTTGCTAACGTATGGATGAAATATATATCCTATAATGTGCATAAACTGAAGAAATTGTAACATACCAGTGGTGAATAAAAATGAACATCAAAATACACATCATGTCCCATAGGAATCTACTTGCATTGATGACAAACTGGATCAATTATTGTAGAAATATTAGGATTTGTATCCACCATTCACTGAAGTTATTTTTCATTTCTAGGAAAAAATATGTATTTCAGGTGGATGAATATTTCCGTGAATAATCTTGTGAAATGTTAACTCTAAATCCACATACATGAATATGAATGAATTTAGGGAGTGTATAATAAGACACATATATTTTATATTTTAAAAAAATTTAGTGTGTGTGTGTGTGTGTGTATATATATATATATATATATATATATATATACACACACACACACACACACACACACACACACAGAGACATTAAAAATTAGTAATACATATGCCAATCGAAATTCACCATGAAATATATATCATCCACAGATCCAAAAATATTCATTTTACTGAACATGGATTTATGTATAATGTTGTTCAACTAGGAAGCTCACCCATAGTTTGAAATTTCAGTTTCAACAGCGTTTAGGCGGAGTGATCTATTCTCACAATTTCTATCTGCCAAGTCAGCCACCTCACAAGAGTGTACCTGTGGTACCAGGTAGAATTCTATATGTGCATATAAAAATACATGTGCTGAATAGGCTACAGAGAAAGGGAGAGAGGAATTCACATATTTGTTTACTTTAAGTACCCATGGAACTATTTCAATTAAAAATTAACTTGAATTATAACACCTACACTTTATCATGCAAAAGCCAAGTCTAACTATACACCATGCCTCTTCTGAAATGCTTGCATTTCTATTCTGTTTGGGTTATTTTACTCCATCATATTAGGATTAGTAGTAAGAGTCTATTAGGGTATGGGTTAGTGTCAGTTATTCAGTATTTCAAATGGAAAATAGGAAAATAAATCCAATGTGTATGCAAATATGTGCTACAAAAAATTCCCAATATCATCCAGAACAATGCCTTGACAATATCTTCGCCCCTAGTAAGACACAATTAGAGAAGAAGAGTTAGAAAATCTGTGAATACATACCTGGAATGGAAAATGTTCAGGAGTTCACAACCTTGGAGGTGGTAGAGGAGTTTCCAAAAGTAAGGGACAGTGTAAACACTCCACAAACATGGAGCTATGCTGGCATTAAGACTTCTTGAGAAACTGCCTCTGAGGTTGGACACTTGAAAAATATGTTGTTGTCAGGAGCTTTAGCTCCCTGTGTACGGAGACCATCAAAGCTGGGTCTGCATCTATGTGACCTGGAGGATATGGTTTCTTATTTTCTAATGAACATGAGGAAGCAGTGATGAATTCTCTCTTTGTAGATAAACTGTGGCCACTGGGGGCTAAGTGTCTCCCTGTGTGGACTTTGAAGCCATTTGGTCATTCTCCAATTTTCGTGGTGTTTCTTGCTGCTGCACTGGGTGTTTTGTATTTGCTTCACAACATACAAGGATTTCAAATGGGTCACAGTGCTGGTGGGAGTCCTGTAAGGTGTGGTGGGTCAGGGTCTTCAGGAGAATGCACCAACCAGGCTTCTATCCCACATTTCTTGCTCCCTTGACCATAGCAACCTGATTCTGAACATTGCCCTGAAACCTGTCCATATAACCAGATGCCTTTTCATATAATTTTCTGCTGGCTGCACCAAGTCAGTCACAAGCCATTTGGAAGCCAATGACACACCCACATGGCCACACCGCAAATATATTATCAGACAACTGCACACCACTGCTCTAGGCCCACTACTCAGCAGGCTCCAACTTACTGGCATCTGTGTTCCACACCATTTTCAAGAACTCCAGTCAATCAAGGCACTGTCTGGTACACTCATGAGCAGCAATAGGACATCCAATGGTTCTCCAGTGCCACCTGGTCATTGGGAATTTCAAAAATTTCATGGTATTTATCTATCCATTGTTCAAGAATGAAGTTGGAGGCACTTTGGGGTTTTCATTCATCCAAGAACCATTAAATGGTGAGGAAACTCATTTCAATGAAAGCTCTGGAGAACTCTCACAGGCAAGGCTTTCCAAAGAGTGGTCAAAATGTCATATGCAGACAGGTCCATTGAGGTCTAAAATGTGAGGTCCATGTGTGTTTTGACTCTTAACTATGGCTGCCAAGTCTTTCAGAATAAAATCATGTGATATCCTGGTTGAGATTCTCAGTGCTCTGTGGAAAGCCACCCAGGGCCCAATCTCAGGTTTCAAGGGTGACTCTCATGCGTGGCCTCCTACAATCCCAACACAATTAATGGCAATACTTCTCTGAGGTCAGTTCCAGAACTCAGTCTCGAAGGAGAATCACACCCGAGTTCAAGCCCATGTGGACCCAGTCATCTCTTCCAACCGCCACACAAATGACCACAATTGAAACCAAAACATTCCCACATGACCCTCATCTTCTTCCATAGACACTCATCATAAACTCTTGCTGGAGGTTTCCATGAGGAGCACAGCCCAAGGCAATGTCCAAAATATGCACCCTTGCCCATCATTTGCCTAAAATGAGGGTGGCCTTGACACCCTTCCTGTGAACCAGGAGTGATCAAATAGGCCTGCCTTTAATACTGCTCTGCTTCTCCAATTTGAGGCCAACTGACTGTCAGGTATAGATTCTTTATGTGATTTGGCATCATGGGAGAACCCAAGCACTTCTGCAGGAGTTCAAAGAACTCATTTGACCCAGAGGATCCTATTCTCACTTGATGGAGGTTAGGAACCTAACAGAGGAAGGCAAGAAACTTCATCCACAATGACTGATATTTTTACCATTTTCGTTTTCAATACACACATGGGAACTTTCTTTATATCCATCAGGTGCTGAGAATCTAATCCATAGCCTGACCCAGAGGCAAGCAGCTGATTCAGACACATCCCTTTCGAAAGCAATTAAGCAAAGCACCACAGGTGATGCCCATTCATTTGCATTTAAAAACTGTTTACTTCAGGCTTCAAAAAGGAGTGGCCTGAGGTAAGGACCTTCCTGACATTCAGGGCAACAGAAAAATAGGTAAGCAGAAGGCCCAAAACAGTATTTCTCCACTGAGACTTTCCTGGTCACACTGATATCTGAGTTTCCTGAGATGCTCGCCATTCCATTCAGCTATCCAGTACATGGCCATGTCACAGAGCTTGGAGGTGTTACATGTCTTGGACACAAAACCATGAGCCTATTCTGGGTAGTGGCCAAAATTTAGGAAGAAAACAGGAACTTAGGAAGATAGTAGGGGTTGCCCATCCATAAAGCAACCTGCAGTCCAGTCATAAATTGGGTAGGATGAATGATGGAAAACTTTCTTCTAGACAGGACATATCCATTGATGCATTCTCTTTTCTTATGTCTACAACCACGGACACAGTGAGATACACAGATATAGAAACACTCACCTTGTCAAACGACTTTTTAGAAGCAGTCCACTCCAAACCAAACAAATCGCCTTTCCTACCTATTCTCAGAACATGAGACAAAACCACAAACTCACACCCACACCCACAAAGGCACTTCCTTCCCCCAATATGTCTGTGACAATCCGGAGTGTCCTCTGACTGTGGACCATATTGTTACCCTGAACTGGCCTGCCCTGTCTCAGATCTGGTCTCCGTGGCCAATCTGTGAAGTTGTCAGGAGCCAGCGATGACCAACTACCTGTTTTCTTAGGAAAGGACCCTCTTCAGAGCTGTCCTGGCATTTGGCCATTCTCACATCAGTAGGTACCAAAAAAGACTCTCTCTGCCCTTGGTAAAACCAAACATGTGATCCCACTAGGACTGTTACTGGGACTGGCTCTGGATGCCTGGCTTCCTGAATCCCAAGTTCAGAGAGTTCCATCACCAAGTAAGTTAGGTGAAGTCACTTTCTTCATGAAATGAATGAGGTCACTGCCTTGGCAACCACTTTGTCCTAACAGTTGCTGCCAAGGGTCTCATGAGATGGAGGCTGTTCCTACTTTCTGTGACACTGTCACAAGTTAGAATGGTATATCAACCATATGCACCGGGGAACTTCTCTCCATACAGGCCTGCTTTGGTCCATCTTCTCTACATTAAGAAGAGAGAGGCTGATTCAGACACATCCTTTCATCCTGTCCAGGTTCTTTACCATGTCAGAAGACTTTTGCTCTCTTTGGTACTACATAGCTGCCTACAACTTCTCCAAGGATCATTTCTGCATTGACCTTTGAGGTTCTCAGCAGGTGGAAGATCCCCTACATTCCTGTATTGTAAGACCAACTCTATCCCTGCTCCTCTGTAAAGGTAGATTGAGGGAACAGCGTATGGTTAGGGTTAATAACAGGTTCGAATTCGGTTGGGAATCATTCTGCGGGATGAATAATGTTATTGGGACCCTGCGAAATTTAAAAGAATATATAGGTGAAATATAAGTTTGAAAACCCAAATCTATGTAAGTTTTGAAGCCCAGAAGTGTATTGGGCCCTTGGGTAGGATACTTAGCTTTGAATTATGTTCTGCACAGATGTCTCTGATTAATCGCTATACAATGGCATAGGACCTTTACCTTGGATGATTGAATGTCGAAGAGAACATGCAGTCATAAAAGGATAGTCGATAGGATTAGGAAGATAGTCAGTAGGTTTAGAAAGAAGAGTGAGTATAGGATTTGGAAAAAAACTTTTTTAGCAATAGGGTTTCGGGTAGAGAGTGAATGTAAATGTCAGCACATGTGAAGAGTCATTCACAATGATGAACTGGGGAAAATATGTAGGAAAGTAAATATCAATTGAGACAAAAGGAAATCAGGCAAAGTATAATGTGAGTTATAGGATTAGACATTTTCAACAGGGTTGAGGTTGAATATATAATCTTAGCAAGAAACAAATATGTAGTCACCAATTGGATTGACATTTGAGAGCATTAGGCAACCTGGACATGGATGTTATTACTAATCCATGCTCACTTTCCATTTAGGCTTTGGTACAATCATAAGTGTGATCTTTGCATTTTGTGTCCATAATATTACTGTAATAAAATATATATGTAGATCAGGTGACATGAGTATATCTTCCACCATTTCTGGGAGCAATATTTTGAAGACGTATAAATTAGTATTGGGGGTACAAACAGGTGTACCCTGTTTCTATGAATATACAGATAATGCATGAATGGAACATACTCTGAATAAAACACATACTCATTCCACTATAAATAATGGATTGAATTGATATCTGAAAAAATACAGGAAATCAAATATTGATATACAGACATTCATTACAACCAGTTATACATCAATGATAATATTAGTATTAGGATTTTCATGAAGAGTGTGTGAGTTTTGCTTCAAAATTGATTATGGAAATCGAAAATAATGTGTTTGGAAAGAAGTCTCATGAAAAGAGCAGTAAAGAAACATGGAGGAATACATGTTTTCAGAAGCAGGAAGTGATTGAAAGTGAAACAAATTCCTATATATTTTTGAACTTTTGGATGAAATATATATATTATGATGTGCATAAACTGAAGAAATAATAATGTCCCACTGTTGAATAAATATGAACGTCAAAATACATATCATGTCCCATAGGAATCTACTTGCATTGATGTTAAACTGGGTTAGTTACTGTAGAAATATTAGGATTTGTATACACCATTCACTGAAGTTAGTTGTCAGTACTAGGAAACAAATATGAATTTCAGGTGGATGAATAGTTTGGAAAATAATCTTGTGAAAAGTTGATTATAAATCCACATAAATGAATATGAATGAATTTAGGGCGTGTATAATAAGTCACATATATTACATATTTTGAAATATCTGGAGAGTATATATATATATATATATATATATATATATATATATATATATATAGAGAGAGAGAGAGAGAGAGAGAGAGAGAGACATTAAAAACTAACAATATATATGCCAATCAAAATCCATCATGAAATATATATCATCCACAGATCCAAAAATATTCATTATACTGAACATGGATTGATGTATAATGTTGTTCAACTAGAAAGTTCACCCATAGTTTGAAATTTCAGTTCCAATAGCATTTACGAGGAGTGATCTCTTCTCACAATTTGTATCTGCCAAGTCAACCACCTCACAAGAATGTACGTGTGGTACCAGGTAGAATTCTATATGTGCATATAAAAATACATGTGCTTAATAGGCTACAGAGAAAGGGAGAAAGGAATTCACATATTTGTTAACTTTAAAAACACATGGAGAACTATTTCAAAAAAATTTGCAAGATTTATAACTCCTACCCTATATTATGCAAAAGGCAAGTCCAAGTATACACCTTGCCTCCTCTGAACTGCTTGTACTTCTTTTCTGTTTTTTGTTATTTTTCTCCATCATATTAGGATTAGTAGTCAGAGTCTAGTTTGGAATTGATTAGGGTTAGAGATTCAGTGTTTTAAAGGGAAATTGAAAAATGAATCCAATGTCTATGCAAATATGTGCTACCCCAAAATCTTCCCAGTCTCATCCAGAACAATGCCTTGACATTATCTTTTACCAAAGTAAGATACAGTTAGAGGAGAAGAGTTAGAAAATCTGTGAATACATATCTGGAATGGAATTTGCTCAGGAGTTCACAACCTTGGAGGTGGTAGCAGAGTTCAAAATAGTAAGGCAAAAGGTAAACACTCCTCAAACATGGAGCTCTGCTGGCCTAAAAAATTCTTGAGAAACTGCCTCTGAGGTTGGGCACTTGAAATACATGTTGTTTTCAGGAGATTTAGTTCTTTTATAGAGAGACCATCAAAGCTGGTTCTGCATATATGTGACCTGTAAGACATGGTTTCTTATTTTTCATTGAACATGTGGCAGCAGTGCTGAATTATTTTTTTGTAGCTAAACTGTGGACACTGGGGCTAAGTTTCTCCCTGTGCTAACTGGGAAGACATTTGTTCATCCTCCACTTTTAGTGGTGTTTCTTGCTGCTGCACTGGGAGTTTGGTATTTGCTTCACGAAATAAAGGAGGTCAATTGGGACACATTGTTGGAGGGAGTTCTGTCACGTGTGGTGGGTGAGGGTTTGCAGGAGAATGCAATAACCAGGCTTCTATCCCACATAGCTTTCCCCCTTGACCATAGCAACCTGATTCTGAACATTTCCCTGAAACCTCTCCATATAACAAGATGCCTTTACCTACTGGGTCTGTTGGCTGAAACCATATCAGTCACAAGCCATTTGGACGCCAATGGCAGTTCCACGTGGCCTCACCACAGATGTTTTGTCACACATCTGCTCACCACTGCTCTAGGCCCACTAATCAGCAGGCACCAACTAACTGGCATCTCTGTTCTACACCATTTTTATGAAACCCTGTCAATCAAGGCACTGTCTGGTATACTCATGATCAGCATCAGGACATCCAAAGGTTTTCCAGTGCCAACTGGTCATTGAAATTTCAAAAATTTCATGGTATTTATCTAGCCATTATTCAAGGAAGAAGTTGTAGTCACTGTGGGTTTCAATTCATTCAGGAACCATTAAATGTTAAGGAAGCTCATTTCAATGAAAGCTCTGGAGAACAATCACAGGCAAGGCATCCCAAATAGTGGCCAAAAGGTCACATGAAGCCAGGACCATTGAGGTCTACAATGTGAGGTCCATGTGTGTTTTGACTCTCAACTATGGCTGCCAAGTTTTTCAGAATAAAATCATGTGATATCCTGGCTGAGATTCTCAGTGTTCTGTGGAAAGCCACCCTTGGCATAGATCTCAGTTTCCAAGGGCGACTCTCATGCGTGGCCTCCTAACATCCCCACACAATTCATGGCAATACTTCTCTGAGGTCAGTTCTACAACTCAGTCTCTAAGGAGTATTACACCAGAGTACAAGCCGAGGGGGACCCAGTCATCCCTTCCAACTGCCACACAAATTACCAAAATTAAAACCAAAACATTCCCACATGGCCCTCATCTTCTTCCACATAGACCCTCATTTTAACCTCTGGCTGGAGATTTTCATGAGGGGTGCAGCGCAAGAGAGTGTCCAAAATAAGCTCCCTTGGCCCTCATTTGCCTAAAGTCAGGGTGGCCTGGACACCATTCCTGTGAACCAGGAGTGATCAAATAGGCCTGCCATTACAACTACTCTGCTTCTCCAATTTGAGGCCTACTGACTGTGGGGTTTAGATTCTTTATGTGAAGTGGAATCATGAGAAAACCCAAGCACCTCTGCATGGCTTTGAAAAACTCATTTTACCCAAAGGATCCCTATACTCACTTGATGATTGTCTGCAACCTAATAGAGGAAGGAGAGAGACATCATCCACAATGACTGAATTTTGCCATTTTAGTTTTGGATGCACACATGGGATCTTTCTTTATATCCATCAGGTGCTGAAAATATAAGCCACAGCCTCAAACAGGGCCAAGAGGCTGATTCAGACACATCCCATTCAAAGCAATTAAGCAAAGAGCCACGGGTGATGCCCAATCATTTCCATATGAAAACTGTTTTTTTCATGCTTATCAAAGGGGTGGCCTGAGGCAAAGACCTTCCTGTCATTCAGTGAAACAGAAAAATAGGTAAGCAAAAGGCACAAAGCATGGTTTCTCCACTGAGACTTACCTGGTCACACTGATATCTGAGTTTTCTAAGAAGCTCGCCATTACCTTCAGCTATTCAGTACATGGCCATGTGACAGAGCTTGGGGTGGTACCTATCTTGGACACAAAACCATGAGACTATTCTGCAGATTGGTCAGAATTCAGGAAGAAATCTGAAACTTAGGAAGATAGTAGGTGTTGCCCATCGATAAGGCAACCTGCAGTGCAGTCATAAATTGGGCAGGATGAATGCTGGGAAGCTTTCTACTAGACAGGACACATTCATTGATGCATTCTCTTTTCTAATGTCTACAACCACGGACACAGTGTTATACACAGACATAGAAACACTTGCCTTGTCAAAAGACTATCTAGAAACAGTCCACTGCAAACCAGACATACCAGCTTTCCTACCTATTCTAAGAAAATGAGACAAAACCACAAACTCACACCCACAAACACAAAGCACCTCCTTCCCCCAAGTAAGTCTCTGAATATCCAGAGTGTCCTCTGACTAGCGGGCCCTACTATGTTCACCCGAAATGGCCTGTACTGTGGCAGATCTGGTCTCCTTGGCCAACTCTGTGTAGTTGTTAGGAGCCAGCGGTGAGTCACTACCTACTTACTAAGGAAAGGCCCGTCTTCAGAGCTCTCCTGATATTTGGCCATCCTCACATCAGTAGGTACCAAGAAAGACAGAATCTGTCATTGGTAAAACAAAACAAGTGAGCCCACTGGTACTGGGACTGGGACTGGCTCTGGATGCCTGGCTTCCTGGATCCCAAGTTCAGAGAGTTCCATCACCAAAGAAGTAAGGTAGGTCACTTCCTTCAGGAACTGAATGAGGTCAATGCCTTGGCAAACACTTTGTCCTAATAGCTGCTTCCAAGGGTCCCATGAGATGGAGGCTGCCCCTACTTCCTGTGACACTGTCACAAGTTAGAATGGTATATCAACCATAGACACACGGGAACAGCTCTCCACACAGATCTTGTTTGGTCCATCTTCTCTACATTAAGAAGAAAGTGGCTGATTCAGACACACCCCTTCATCCTGACAAGGTTGTTTGCCATGGAAGATGACTTTTGCTCTCTCAGGTCCTTCATAGCTGCCTACCTCTTTTCCAGGGATCATGTCTGCATGGACCTTTGAGGTTCTCAGCAGGTGGAAGATCCCCTACATTCCTGTATTGTAAGACCAACTCTGTCCCTGCTCTTCTGTAAAGTTAGATTGAGGGAACAGTGTATGTTTAGGGTCAATAACATGTTGGATTTGGTTTAGGAATCATCCTGCAGAATGAATAATGGTATTTTAAACTGCGATATTTACTAGAATATATATGTGAAATATAAGTGTGAAACTAGAAATCTAGGTAACATTTGAAGCCCAGAAGGGCATTGGACCTTGATTGTGATACTTAGAATAAAATTACATTCTGCACAGAGGTCTCAGATAGATCAATATACAATGGCATAAGACCTTGTACCTTGCTTGATTGAATGTAGAAGAGAATATCCAGTCAAAAAAGGATAGTCGGTAGGATTAGGAAGATAGTCGGTAGGTTTAGAAAAAGAATGAGTATAGGATTAGGAACAAACGTTTATTAGCAATAGGTTATCGATTAGAGTGTGAATGTAAATGTCAGCACATGTGAAGAGTCAGTCACAATGATGAACTGGGGAAAATATGTAGGAAACAGATAGAAATAGAGCCATAATGAAATCAGGCAATGTATAAAGTGAGGGATAGGATTAGACATTTTCAGTAGGGTTGAGTTTGAATATATAATCTTAAGAAGAAACAAATATGTAGTCACCAATAGGATTGATATTTGAGAGCATTAGGCAAGCTGGACATGGATGTTTTTAGTAATCCATGTTTACTTTCCTTTTAGGCTTTGGTACAAACATAAGTGTGAGCTTTGCATTTTGTGTTCCGAATATTTCTGTGATTAAATGTATAAGTAGATCAGGTGACATGAGTATTTCTTCCAACATTTCAGGGAGCAATATTTTGAAGACATATAAATTAGTATTGGGGGTATAAAGAAGTGTACACTGCGTCTATGAATATAGAGATAATGCATGAATAGACCATACTGTGAATAAATAATATAACTCGTTCCACTTTAAATAATGGATTGAATTTTTATCTGAAAATATATAAGAAATCCTATATCGTTATGCAATCATTAATTCCAACCAGTCATACATCTAATGGTAATATCAGAGTTATAATTCATCATAAAGTTTATGTGAGTTTTGCTTCAAAAGTGATTATGGAAATTGAAAGTAATGTGTCTTGAAAGTTTCAACTCTCATGAAAAGACCTGTCAAGAAACATGGAAGAGTACATGTGTCCTGAAGCAGGAAGTAATTGAAAGTGAAACAAATTCCTGTAAATTTGCGAACTTGTGGGGAAATCTTAAGAGCCCCTCCCAGCTCTCCCTTGAGCGCGATAGCCAGACCGAGGGAATTAGGAGTGGCACGGGACTCGTGGTGCAGACCTCCAGGCCACCGCTCCCACCAGTGCTGAAAACTGAAGTCTCTTGCTCCAGCTTCTGGGGGCATGGCTTCCGGAGTGCAAGCAAATTCGCTGGGGGTTCTCAGGCCTAAGCTCTACAAACTTAGGGTCTGAGGGAGACAAACAGGGAGAGTGTTCCCAGGCGTTCATGAAAACAGGGCTCCTAGGAGCAGCAGACCTGGCATGTAGCCAGTATTGTGGTGAGTGTCACAGGTGAGTGGGGCCTGGCTTGAGGAAACACAAAAGAAGGTCCTAGGCACTCAGGATTGGACACCCACCCAGTCTGGGAGGAAGAGCTGCTGCACAGTGATTGGTTCCCACTTATTGAAAGGAGAAGCTTGGCCCAGTGGGCACAGCTCTACGTACTGGAAAAGAAGTTTATTGCAATCTATGACTGCATTTATTGTTATTATTATTATTTTAATTTGTTTTTTTTTTGTTTTTGTTTTTGTTTTTTTTGTTTTCTTTTATTTTCATTTTTTTGTTGCTGTTCTTTAACTTTTAAAAAATGTTTTAAAATTTTTTATTTTATTTTATTTTTTTTTCCGGTTCATGATGACCATCTGAGAACACAAATTTATTGCTTTTATTTTCCAAAATCCTCATAAAAGAACTTAAACACTATAAGAATAATCACACGGTATTACCATAAAACAACAAATGAAAGGGAAAAAACGTATTGGATCTCACCATTATGTATACACACAACACACACCTGCACAATCCCCCCAAACTAAAAGTAAATAGCGGAAAGATCAGTAGAGTGGAGGGAAGGGAACAGAAAGAGGGAGGAAAGGAGAAAAAGAGAAAGTACTGGGGACTGAATTAGAGCAAATTATATTTCATGCTTTTATAATTATGCCAAAATGAATCTTAATGTTATGTATAATCTTAATGTTATGTATAAAAAGAACCAATTAAAAAAAGAAATATGATAGTATACCAGTGCTGTGTAGAGCCAATAAAAAAATACCTATACATAAACTAAAAAAAAATGTGAATTTTAAGAATAAACTGGAGTGGGCTAGAGTTGTGGATCAGTGGTAGAGCACTTGTCTAGCATGTGTGAGGCACTGGTTGGATTCTCAGCACTGCATATAAATTAATTAATTAAATAAGGATCCATCAACAACTAAAAAAACTAGTAAAAAAGAATAAATTATAAAAAATAAATGAAAGTGTGTAGAAAATGTCATTTGAAGTAAAAATACAAAATCAGCTCTAAGTTGTTTGCAACACAAACACACAAGTTAAGTGGTGTTTGAAAATACAGGGAGCAAAAGCTATTGTATAAAAATTTTATTGATAATTCCAGAAAATCTATTATTAATATCAATGTAAAATATGTATTTTAAGTGAAAGAACCTTTAATAAGACAGCAATTGTGTTAATTAATTAAAGAATCTAAAAATTAGATGAAAATATGATTTGTTTTTATTCAATGAAGCAAGATTAAATGTTTGAAATATGATTTTAAGGAGAAATATAGGCACCACAATAAGTTTTAGGAATTTTGTGGATACAAAGATAATTAACTTAGGACAACTTACTATGATAAATGAGTTTACTTTAGTAGAAAAATAGAATTTGCCCTCTGGAAACTGGGCACCCCTAATCCCCAAATCCCAAATCCAAAATGCCAAATCTAACGTGTTTTAGTACTGGAATGTGACAAGTGAAAAGTTTCCTACTTGGCTTCATTTGACAGGTTACAGTCAAAATGCAGGTATACTAAAAATGTTGTATGAAATTTCCTCCAGGCTATGGGTCTAAGGCATGTATGAAATATAAATGAATTTCATATTTACACTTGAGTCTTATCCCCAAGATTATGTGTGTATAAATATTCCATAATTCCAAAAAAATCCAAAATCTGAAATGCTTCTTGTTCTAAGCATTTTTGATAAACAATACTTAACCTATATACAATTGTTTCCCCCACAACAAATAAACAAATTTAATAAGGTTAAAAACTTTCCAAAAATAAAATTTAAACATACTACAAAGCAAATAAATAACACATGAAATAATAAATTTTTTGGTGACTTAACAACTGGAAACTGTTTCATTTAACTTGCCCCTGGATCATAGATAAACTTCAAAATTATTTTCTTTTTTTTTTTAAATGGCAAAATAATTTTATTTTATTTTATTTTTTTATTGGTTGTTCAAAACCCTACAAAGCTCTTGACATATCATATTTCATACATTAGCATACATTAGCTTCAAGTGAGTTATGAACTCCCTTTTTTAAACCAAGTAGAGATTGCAGAATCACATGGGTTACACATCCACATTTTTACATAATACCATACTAGTAACTGTTGTATTCTGCTGCCTTTCCTTTCCTCTGCAATCCCCCCTCCCCTCCCCTATTTTGTTATTATTATTTTTTAAAATTTTAATTTTAATTTTATATTATCATTATCATTTTTTAAAAAAAATCATTTTCATTCTTTATTTTCTATTTTTTCTATTGTATTTCATTTCTTTTCAATTTTCTTATTTCCCATTCCTTGCATTCTACCTGCCTACTCTCATTCTCTTTAGTGACTTTTTCCCTTCCCTTCTAAAATCTTTCCTCCCAAGCATCAAATAAATTTATAAGAGTAAACAGTAACTCAGCAGTCAAACAGAACAAGAAGTAACATGAGCAGCATAAACAAGCAAGGAAGAAAAGGAGAACAAACAACGAAGAACACCCTAAATATTCAGGAGGACCAGGATTCATCAGAAAAGTGGTCATATAAAGAACTCAAGGAATACCTTAGACAGATGGAATGGAAACTTAAAGAAGATACGAGACAGAAAATCCAAACAGTAAAAGAAAACATTGAAAATGAATTACATAAACATATAAAAGAAAAAGTTAAGCATCTTTATCAGTGGATAGAGATTATAAAAAAAAATCAAACAATAATTCTAGAAATGAAGGAAATGATAAACCAAATTAAGAACTCCATTGAGAGTATCACTAACAGAGTGGAGCAAGTAGAAGCCAGAACGTCAGATAATGAAGACAAAATATATCATCTTGAAACGAGTCCAGCCAACTCAGAAAGGCTGGCAAAAAAATCACAAGAAAAACATCCAAGAGATTTGGGATAACATAAATAAAACCACACTTACGAGTCATCAGGATAGAGGAAGGTACAGAGACTCAAACCAAGGGAATGAGAAAACTGCTGAATGAAATAATTACAGAAAACTTTCCAGAAATAAAAAAGGAAATGGATATACAAATTGTAGATGCATACAGGACAAGAGCACACAAAATCACAGTAGACGAATGCCAAGACACATTGTTATGAAGATATCCAATATACAGAACAAAGAGAAAATAATAAATCTACAAGAGAATGGAGGCAGAATACATTCAGTGGTAAACCAATAAGGTTAACAACGGATATTTGATCACAGATGCTGAAAGCGAGAAGATCCTGGAAAAACGTATTTCAAACACTGAAAGACAATGGATGCCAACCAAGAATTATGTATCCAGCATAATTAACCATCAGGTACTACAATAAAATAAGAATCTTTCATGATAAACAAAAGCTAAAAGAATTTGAAGCCAGAAAAAAAGCTTTACAAAGCGTCTTGAGAAAAACACTACACAAGAAAGAAATGAAAAACAACAACCAAAACCATCAGTGGGAAGTACCTTGGTAATGACAGAGGCAGGGTGAAAGCTTATCATGGAGAAACAAACTAAATTTAAAAAAAGATAAATAATCAAACATGGCTGGCAGTACAAACCATACATCAATAGTAACTCTGAATGTAAATGGCTTCAACTCTCCAATAAAGCGACATAGGCTGGTAACTTGGATTAAATAAACAAATCCAACAATATGTTGCCTCCTGGAGACACATCTGAAATGCAAAGACACACAGGCTGAAGGTGAAAGGTTGGGAAAAAATACACCATGCACACTTATCCTCATAAACAAGCAGGGGTGGACATCCTCATATCAAATAAAATCGACTTCAAGACTAAGTTAATCAAAAGGGATAAGGAAGGACATTATATACTGTTAAAAGGAACCATTCACCAACAAGACATAACAATTATCAATATTTATGCACTAAATAATGGTGCTACGATGTTCATGAAACAAATTCTCCTCAAGCTCCAAAATGAAATAGACCTCAACACAATAATTATGGGTGACTTCAACACACATCTATCACCATTGGACAGATCCTCCAAACAAAAGTTGAATAAAGAAAGTATAGAACTCAATATCACAATCAATAACCAACATGTAACTGACATATATAGAATATATCAACCATCATCAAGTGGATATACTTTTTTCTCAGCAGCACATGGATCCTTCTCAAAAAAAGACCATATATGATGCCATAGGGCAACCCTCAGTAAATATAAAGGTGTGGAGATAATAACATGCATTTTATCTGATCATAATGGAATGAAACTGGAAATCAATGATAAAAGAAGGAAGGAAAAATTCTACATCACATGGAAAATGAACAATATGTTACTGAATGATCAATGGGTTACAGAAGACATAAAGGAGGAAATCAAAAAATTCTTAGAGATAAATGTAATTATAGACACAACATATCGGAATCTATGGGACACAATGAAAGCAGTTTTAAGAGGGAAATTCATCGCCTGGAGGTCATTCCTGAAAAAAAAGGAAAAACCAACAAATAAGTGAGCTCACACTTCATCTCAAAGCCCTAGAAAAGGAAGAGCAAAACAACAGCAAATTTAGCAGAAGGCAAGAAATTATTAAAATCAGAGTGGAAATCAACAAAATTGAAACAAAAGAAACTATTGAAAAAATTAACAAAACTAAAAGTTGCTTCTTCGAAAAAATAAATAAGATCAACAGACCCTTAGCCATGCTAAAGACGAAAAGAAGAGAAAGAACTCAAATTACTAACATATGGGATGAAAAAGGCAACATCACAACAGATGCTACAGAAATACAGAAGACAATTAGAAATTATTTTGAAAACCATTATTCCAATAAAATAGAAAATAGTGAAGACATCGATAAATTTCTTAAGTCATATGATTTGCCCAAACTGAGTCAGGAGGATACACACAATTTAAACCGACCAATATCAATGGATGAAATAGAAGAAGCAATCAAAAGACTACCAACCAAGAAAAGCCCAGGAACGGATGGCTATACAGTGGAGTTTTACAAAACCTTTAAAGAAGAATTAATACCAATACTTTTCAAGTTATTTCAGGAAATAGAAAAAGAGGGAGCTCTGCCAAATTCCTTTTATGAGGCCAACATCACCCTAATTCCAAAACCAGAAAAAGACACCTCAAAGAAAGAGAACTACTGACCAATATATCTGATTAACCTAGATGCAAGAATCCTCAATAAAAATCTGCCTAATCGAATACAAAGGCAAATCAAAAAAATTGTTCACCAGGATCAAGTAGGATTCATCCCTGGTATGCAAGGATGGTTCAATATACGAAAATCAATAAATGTTATTCATCACATCAATAGACTTAAAGATAGGAACTATATGATCATCTCGATAGATGCAGAAAAAGCATTTGACAAAGTACAGCATCCCTTTATGTTCAAAACATTAGAAAAATAGGGATAACAGGAACTAACCTCGACATTGTAAAAGCTATCTATGCTAAGTCTCAGGCTAGCATCATTATGAATGGAGAAAAATTGAAGGCATTCCCTCTAAAATCTGTAACTAGACAGGGATGCCCTCTGTCACCACTTCTATTCAATATAGTTCTCAAAACACTGGCCAGAGCAATTAGACAGACGAAAGAAATCAAAGGCATAAAAATAGGAAAATAAGAACGAAAATTATCACTATTTCCTGGTGACATGATTCTATACATAGAAGACCCAAAAGGGTCTACAAAAGAACTACTAGAACTAATAAATGAATTCAGCAAAGTGGCAGGATATACAATCAAAACGCATAAATCAAAGGCATTTCTGTATATCAGCGACAAACCTCCTGAAACAGAAATGAGGAAAAACACTCCATTCACAATACCCTCAAAAAAATTAAATACTTAAAAATCAACCAAACAAAAAAGGTGAAAGACTTATACAATGAAAACTACAGAACCCTAAAAAGAGAAGTAGAAGAAGATCTTAGAAGATGGAAAAATATACCCTGTTCCTGGATAGGCAGAACTAACATCATCAAAATGGCGAAATTACCAAAAGTTTTCTATAGGTTCAATGCAATGCCAATCAAAATCCCAATGGCATTTCTTGTAAAAATAGATAAAGCAATCATGGAATTCATATGGAAAAATATAAGACCCAGAATAGCAAAAGCAATTCTAGCAGGAAGTGTGAATCAGGCGGTATAGCGATACCGGACTTAAAACTATACTACAGAGCAATATTAACAAAAACAGCATGGCACTGGTACCAAAACTGGCAGGTTGACCAATGGTACAGAATAGAGGACACAAAGACTAATTCACAAAGCTACAACTATGCTATATTTGATAAAGGAGCTAAAAGCATGCAATGGAGGAAATATAGCATCTTCAACAAATGGTGTTGTAAAAAATGGAAATCCATATGCAACAAAATGAAACCGAATCCCCTCCTCTTGCCATGCACAAAAGTTAACTCAAACTGGATCAAGGAGCTAGATATCAAATAAGAGACTCTGCATCTGATACAAGAAAAAGTTGGCTCCGATCTACATAATGTGGGGCCGGGCTCCAAATTCCTTAACAGGACACCCATAGCAGAAGAGTTAATAACAAGAATCATCAAATGGGACTTACTTAAACTGAAAAGTTTTTTCTCAGCAGGATAAAAAATGAGAGAGGTAAATAGGGAGCCTAAATTATGGGAACAAATTTTTACTCCTTACACTTCAGATAGAGCCCTAATATCCAGAGTATACCAAGAACTCAAAAAATTAGACAATAAGATGATAAATAACCCAATCAAAAAATGGGCCATGGACCTGAACCGACACTACTCAGAGGAGGACATACAATCAATCAGTAAGTAAATGAAAAAATGCTCACCATCTCTAGCAGTCAGAGAAATGCAAATTAAAATCACCCTAAGAAACCATCCTACTCTAGTAAGATTGGCAGCCATTATGAAGTCAAACAACAAGTGCTGGCGAGGATGTGGAGAATAGGGTACTCTTGTACATTTCTGGTGGGACTGCAAACTGTTGTGGCAAATTTGAAAAGCAGTATGGAGAATCCTGGGAAAGCTGGGAATGGAACCACCATTTGACCCAGCTATTGCCCTTCTCAGACTATTCCCTGAAGACCTTAAAAGAGCATATTACAGGGATACTGCCACATTGATGTTCATAGCAGCACCATTCAAAATTGCTAGACTGTGGAACCAACCCAGATGCCCTTCAGTAGATGAATGGATAAAAAAATGTGGCATTTATACACCATTGAGTATTATGCATCATTAAAAAATGACAAAATCATTGAATTTGCAGGGAAATGGATGGCACTAGAGCAGATTATGCTTAGTGAAGCTAACCAAACCCTAAAAAACAAATAAAAATGTCTTCTTTGATATAATGAGAGCAACTAATAACAGAGCAGGGAGGAAGAGCAGGAAGAAAAGATCAACATTAAACAGAGACATGAGGTGGGGGTCGGAAAGAGAGAGATAAAGGAAATTGCATGGTAATGTAGGGAGACCCTCATTGTTACACAAAATTACATATAAGAGGTTGTGAGGGGAATGGGAAAATTAACAAAGATATAAATGTATTACAGTAGATGGGGTAGAGAGAGAAGATGGGAGGGGAGTGGGGATACTAGAGGATAGAAAATGTAGCAGAATACAACAGTTACTAATAGGGCATTATAAAAATGCAGATGTGTAACACATATGATTCTGCAATCCGTATTTGGGATAAAAATGGGAGTTCATAACCCACTTGAATCTAATGTATGAAATATAATATGTCAAGAGCTTTGTAATGTTTTGAACACCCAATTAAAAAAATAAAAAAATAATATGAAATAAAATAATTGAAAAAAAACACATGGAGAAATATTTCACTCTCTTCCAGAACAATGCCTTGACATTACCCTCGCCCCAAGTAATACATCATTAGAGGAGAAGAGTTAGAAAATCTGGGAATACATAGCTGGAATTTAATATGCTCAAAAGTTCACAACATTGGAGGTGGTAGAGTAGTTTACTAAAGTAAGGGACAGGGTAAACACTCCACAAATATGGAGCTCTGCTGGCCTAAAGACTTCTTCAGAAACTGCCACTGAGGTTGGGCACTTGAAATATATGTTGTTGTCAGGAGCTTTAGATTCCTTTGTAATGAGAGCATCAAAGCTGGGTCTGCATCTATGTGACCTGGAGGACATGGTTTCTTATGTTCCAATGAACATGAGTCAGCAGTGCTGAATTCAATCTTTGTAGGTAAACTGTGGTCACTGGGGGCTAAGTGTCTCCCCGTGTGGACTGTGAAGCCATTTGGTCATCCTCCACATTTTGTGGTGTTTCTTGCTGCTGCACTGTTAGTTTGGTATTTGCTTCACAAAATACAAGGAGTCCACCTGGGCCAAAGTGTTGGAGGGAGTTTCTCACGTGTGGTGGGTCAGGGTCTGCAGGAGAATGCACCCACCAAGGTTCTATCCCAAATAGCTTGCCTCTTGACCATAGCAACGTGATTCTGAACATTGCCCTAAAAACTCTACAAATAAAAATACGCCTTTACATATAAGGGTCTGCTCGCTGCACCATGTCAGTCACAAGCAATTTGGAAGCCAATGGAAGATCCACATGGCTCCACCACAGATGATTTATCACACACCTGCCGACTGCAGCTCTATGCCCACTACTCAGCAGGCTCCAAATTACTGGCATCTCTGCTCTACACCATTTTCTGGAAACCCAGTCCATCAGGCACTGTCTGGTATACTCATAGTCAGCAACAGGATATCCAAAGGTTCTCCAGTGCCACCTGGTCATGGAAATTTAAAAAAATTTCACGGTATTTATCTAGCCATTTTTCAAGGATGAAGTTGAAGGCACTGTGGGTTTCACTTCATTCAGGAACCATTAAATGGTGAGGATGCTCATTTCAATGAAAGCTCTGGAGAACTCTCATAAGCATGGCTTCCTAAAGAGTGGCCAATGATCACATGATGCTAGGCACATTGAGGTCTACAATGTGAGGTCCATGTGTGTTTTGACTCTCAACTATGGCTGCCAAGTCTTTCAGAATAAAATTATGTGATACCATGGCTGAGATTCCAAGTGCTCTGTGCAAAGCCAACCTGGGCCTAGATCTCAGTTTCCAAGGGCAAATCTCATGCGTGGCCTCCTAATATCCCAACTCAATTCATGGCAATACTTCTCTGAGGTCAGTACCTCAACTCAGTATCTAAGGGGAATCACACCAGAGTTCAAGCCCAGGTGGACCCAGTCGTCACTTCCAACCACCACCCAAATGACCACAATTAAAACCAAAACACTCCCACATGACCCACATTTTCTTCCATATAGACACTCATCATAACTTCTGGCTGGAGGATTCCATAAGGGGCTCCGCCCAAGCCAGTGTCAAAAATAAGCTCCCGTGCCCCTTAATTTGACTAAACTGAGGGTGGTTGTACACACTTCCTGTGAACAAGATGTGATCAAATAGGTCTGCCATTAATACTGCTCCGCTTCTCCAATTTGAGGACTACTGACTGTGGGTTTTAGATTCTTTATGTGAACTGGAGTCATGATAAAACCCAAGCACCTAGGGGATAGAATCTGCAGGGCTTTGAGGAACTCATTTGAGACAAAGGATCCCTATTCTCACTTGATGGAGGTCACGAACCTTACAGAGGAAGACGAGAGACTTCATCCACAATGACTGCTCTTTTTGCCACTTTGGTTTTGGATGTACACATGGAATCTTTCTTTAGATCCATCAGGTGATGAGAAACTAAGCAACAGCCTCACACAGGGCCAATGGTCTGAATGAGACACATCTTTTTCAAAGCAATTAAGCAAAGAGCCACAGGTGATGCCCATTCATTTCCATTTGAAAACTGTTTTCTTCAGGCTTCACAAAGGGGTGGCCTAAGGCAAAGACCTTCCTGACATTTAGGGCAACAGAACAATAGGTAACCAAAAGGCCCAAAGCAGGGTTTCTCCACTGAGTCTTTAATGGTCATAGTGATTTCTGAGTTTTCTGTGATGCTCGCCATTCCCTTCAGCTATCCAGTACATGGCCATGTCACAGAGCTTGGAGGTGGTATATATCTTGCACAAAAAACCATGAGCCTATTCTAGAGAGTGGCCAGAATTCAGGAAGAAAAGTGGAACTTAGGAAGATAGCAGGTGTAGCCAATTGATAAGGCAAGTCGCAGTCCATTCATAAATTGTGCAGGATGAATTCTGGGAAGCTTTCTACTAAACAGGACATATCCATTGATCCAATATCTTTTCTAATGTCTACAACCATAGATAACAGTGGGATACACAGACATAGAAACACTCGCCTTGCCAAACGACTTACTAGAAACAGTTCACTCCAAACCAAACAAACCGACTTCCCTGCCTTTTTTCAGAACATGAGACAAAACCACAAAACCACAACCAAACCTACAAAGGCACCTCCTTCTGCCAAGTAGGTCTTTGACTATCTTGAGTGTCCTCTGACTTATGGGCCATACTATGTTCCCCCGAAATGGCCACTCCTGTCTCAGATTTGGACTCCATGGCCAACTCTATTTAATTGTCAGGAGCCAGCTGTGAGCCACTACCTGTTTTCTCAGGAAAGGCCCCTCTTCAGAGATTTCCTGCCATTTGGCCATCCTCACATGAGTAGGTACCAAGAAAGACTGACTCTGTCCTTGGTAAATCCAAACAAATGAGACCACTCGGACTGGAACTGGCCCTGGCTTTTTTGCCTGAATTCCTGGATCCCAAGATCAGAGAGTTCCATCACCAAGGAAGTGAGGTGAGGTCACTTCTTTCAGAAATTGAAAAATCTGTGGAAAGCAATGCTGGGCCTAGATCTCAGTTCCAAGGGTGACTCTTATGCGTGGCCTCCTAAAATCCCAACAAAATTCAATGCAATACTTCTCTAAGGTCAGTTCCACAACTCATTCTCTAAGGGGAATCACACCAGAGTTCAAGCCCAGGTGGACAAAGTCATTTCTTCCAACCGCCACACAAATGACCAAAATTAAAATGAAAAGACTCCCACATGGCCCTCATCTTCTTACATATTGTCATTCATCATAATGTCTGGCTGAAGATTTTCATGAGGGGCGAAGCCCAAGAAAGTGTCCAAAATAAGCTCACTTACCCCTCATTTGCCTAAAGTCAGGGTGGCCTGGACACCCTTCCTGTGAACCAGGAGTGATCAAATAAGCCTGTCATTAATAATGCTCTGTTTCTCCAATTTGAGGCCTACTAATTTTCAGGTATAGATTCTTTGTGATTTGGAGTCATGCGAAACCCCAAGCACCTCTGCAGGGCTTTGAGGAACTCTTTTGACCCAAAGAATCCATTTTCTCACTTGACAGAGGTCAGGAACCTAACAGAGGAAGGCAAGAGACTTCATCCACAATGACTGATCTTTTTGCCATTATGGTTTTTGATGCACACATGGGATCATTCTTTAGATCCATCAGGTGCTGAGAATGTAAGACACAGCAACACACAGGCCAAGAGGCTAATTCAGCCACATCCCTTTACAAAGCAATTAAGCAAAGAGCCACGGGTGATGCCCATTCATTTCCATTTGAAAACTCTTTCTTCAGGCTTCACAAAGGGGTGGCCTGAGACCAAGTCTTTCCTGACATTCAGTGCAACAGAACAATAGGTAAGCAAAAGGCCCAAAGCGGGTTTTTTCCACTGAGACATTTCTGTTCACACTGATATCTGAGTTTTCTGAAAGGCTGGCCATTCTCTTCCGCTATCCAGTACATGGCCATGTCACAGAGCTTGTAGTGGTGCATATCTTGGACACAAAACCATGAGCCTATTCTGGAGAGTGGCCAGAATTCAGGAAGAAAACAGGAACTTAGGAAGATAGAATGTGTTGCCTCTCGATAAGACAAGCTGCAGTCCATTCATAAATTGGGCAGGTTGAATTATGGGAAGATTTATAGTAGACTGGACGCATCCATTAATGCATTCTCTTTTCTAATGTCTACAACAATGGACACAGTGGGATACACAGACATAGAAACACTCGCATGGTCAAACGACTTACTAAAAACAATCCACTCCAAACCAAACAAACCAACTTTCCTACCTATTCTCAGAACATGGCCTGACCTCTCTCAGATCTGGTTTCCTTGGCCAACTCTGTGAAGTTGTCAAGAAAAAGGGGTGAGCCACTACCTGCTTCTTCTGGAAAGGTCCCTCTTCAGAGCTCTCCTGGCATTTGGCCATCCTCACATCGGTAGGTACCAAGAAAGACTGACTCTGTCCTTGGTAAATCCAAACAAGTGAGTCCACTGGGACTGGGGCTGCCTCGGGGTGCCTGGATTCTTGGATACAAAGTTCAGAGAGTTCCATCACCAAGGAAATGAGGTATATCACTTTCTTTGGAACTGAATGAGGTCACTGCCTTGGCAACCACTTTGTCCTAACAGTTGCTTCCAAGTGTCCCATGAGATGGAGGCTGCCCCTACTTCCTGTGACACTTTCACAAGGTAGAATGGTATGTCAACCATAGGCACCCAGCACCAGATCTCCACACAGGCCTGGTTTGGTCCATCTTCTCTACAATAAAAAGAGAGAGGCTGATTCAGACACATCCCTTCATCCTAACCAGGTTGTTTGCCATGGAAGATGACTTTTGCTCTCTCAGGTCCTTCATAGCTGCCTACATCTTCTCCAGGTATCATTTCTGAATGGACCTTTGAGGTTCTCAGCAGGTGGAATGTCCCCTACTTTCCTGTATTGTAAGAACGACTCTATCCCTGCTCTTCTGTAAAATGAGATTGAGGAAACAGTGTATGTTTAGGCTTAATAACAGGTTCGATTTGGGTTAGCAATCATTCTGTGTGATAAATAATGGTATTGGGAACCTGCGATATTTACAAGAATATTGAGGTGAAATATAAGTATGAAAACAAAAATCTAGGTATGATTTGAAGCCCAGAAGGGCATTGGGCCCTTAATTGGGATACTTAGTTTTGAATTATATTCTGCAAAGATGTCTCAGACAATTTGATATACAATGGCATAGGACCTTGTACCTTGGATGTTTGAATGTAGAAGAGAACAACCAATCCAAAGGGATAGTCAGTAGAATTAGGAAGATAGTCGGTAGGTTTAGGAAGAAGAGTGAGTGTAGGATTGGGACTAAAAATTCTTTAGCTATAGGGTTTCGGATAGAGAGTGAATGTAAATGTCAGCACATATGAAGAGTCAGTCACTATGATGAAATTTGGAAAATTTGTAGAAAAGCAGATAACAATAGAGACATTATGAAATCAGGCAAAGTATTAAGTGAGTGATAGGAGTAGACATTTTCACCAGGGTTGAGTTTGAATATATAATCTTAGGAAGAAACAAATATGTAGTAACCAATAGGATTGACATTTGAGAGCATTAGGCAACCTGGACAAGGATGTTTTTAGTAATCCATGATCGCTTTCCATTTAGTCTTTGGTACAATCATAAGTGTGACCTTTACATTTTTTGTCCAGAATATTACTGTGATAAAATCTATATGTAGATCAGGTGACATGAGTATTTCTACCACCATTTCTGGGAGCAATATACTGAAGACGTAAAATTTGTATTGGGGGTACAAAGAGGTGTACCCTGTGTCCATGAATATAGAGATTAAGCATGAATACACCATACTGTGAATAAATAATATAACTGGTTCCAACTTTAAATAATGGATTGAATTGATATCTGAAAATATACAATAAATCTTATATTGATATATATTCATTCATTCCAACCAGTTATACATCTAATGGTAATATTAGTGTTTTGATTTATCATGAAGAGTGTGTGAAGTTTGCTTCAAAAGTGATTATGGAAATCGAAAATAATGTGTTCGGAAAGAATTCTCATGCAAAGACCAGTCAAGAAATATGGAGGAATACATGTGTTTTGAAGCAGGAAGTGATTGAAAGTGAAACAAATGCCTATAAATTTGCTAAATTTTTTATGAAATATATATCCTATGATGTGCATAAACTGATGAAATTGTACCAGTTTTGAATAAAAATTAACGTAAAAATACACATCATGTCCATTGGAATCTACTTGCATTGATGTTAAACTTGGTCAGTTACTGTAGAAATATTAGGATTCGCGTGCCTCATTCACCGAAGTTAGTTTTCTTTTTTTTTTTTTAATTTTTTATGGTTGTTCTAAACATTATTTATTTCTTGATATATCATATTTCACACTTTGATTCAAGTGGGTTATGAACTCCCATTTTTACCCCGTATACAGATTGCAGAATCACATCAGTTACACATCAATTGATTGACACATTGCCATACTAGTGTCTATTGTATTCTGCTGCCTTTCCTATCCTCTACTATCCCTCCTCCCCTCCGCTCTCTTCCCCTCTCCTCTCTCTACCCCCTCTACTGTAATCAATTTCTCCCTTTTGTATTATTTTTCCCTTTCCCCTCACATCCTCTTTTATGTAATTTTGTATAACCCTGAGGGTCTACTTCCATTTCCATGCAATTTCCCTTCCCTCTCCCTTTCTCTCCCACCTCTCATCCCTATTTAATATTAATCTTCTTCTCATGCTCTTCATCCCTACTCTGTTCGTAGTTACTCTCCTTTTATCAAAGAAGGCATTTGGCATTTGTTTTTTAGGGATTGGCTAGCTTCACTTTGCATAATCTGCTCTAATGCCATCTATTTTCCTGCAAATTCTATGATTTTGTCATTTTTTAAAGCAGAGTAATACTCCATTGTGTATAAGTGCCACATTTTTTTTTATCCATTCTTCTATTGAACAGCATCTAGGTTGGTTCCACAGTCTTGCTATTGTGAATTGTGCTGCTATGAACATCAATGTAGCAGTGTCCCTGTAGCATGCTCTTTTAGGGTCTTTAGGGAATAGACCGAGAAGAGGAATAGCTGGGTCAAATGGTAGTTCCATTCACAGCTTTCCAAGAAATCTCCATAATGTTTTCCAAATTGGCTCTACCAATTAGCAGTGCCTCCAATAATGTACAAGTGTACCTGTTTCTCCACATCCTCACCAGCACTTGTTGTTGTTTGACTTCATAATGGCTGCCAATCTTACTGGAATGAGATGGTATCTTAGGGTGGTTTTGATTTGCATTTCTCTGACTGCTGGGGATGGTGAGCATTTTTTCATGTACTTGTTTTTTGATTGTATGTACTTCTCTGAGAAGTGTCTGTTCTGGTTCTTGGCCCATTTGTTTATTGGGTTATTTGTTATCTTATTGTCTATTTTTTTGAGTTCTTTGTATACTCTGAATATTAGGGCTCTATCTGAAGTGTGAGGAGTAAAGATTTGTTCCCAGGATTTAGGCTCCCTATTTACCTCTCTTATTGTTCCTTTTGCTGATGAAAAACTTTTTAGTTTGAGTAAGTCCCATTTGTTGATTCTAGTTATTAACTCTTGTGCTATGGGTGTCCTATTCAGGAATTTGGAGCCCGACCCCACAGTATGTAAATTGTAGCCAACTTTTTGTTCTATCAGACGCCATGTCTCTGATTTGATATCAAGCTCCTTGATCCATTTTGAGTTAACTTTTGTGCATGGCGAGAGAAAGGGATTCAGTTTCATTTTGTTACATATGGATTCCAAGTTTTCCCAGCACCATTTTTTGCAGATGCTATTTTCCTTCATTGCATGCTTTTAGCCCCTCCATCAAATATAAGATAGTTGTAGTTTCCTGGCTTGGTTTCTGTGTCCTCTATTCTGAACCATTGGTCCACCTGCCTGTTTTGGTACCATTACCATGGTATTTTTGTTACTATTATTCTGTAGTATAGTTTGAAGTCTGGTATCGCTATGCCGCCTGATTCACACTTCCTGCTTAGTGTTGTTTTTGTTATTCTGTGTCTTTTATTTTTCCATATGAATTTCATGATTGCTTTCTCTATTTCTAGAAAAAATTCCGTTTGGATTTTGATTGGCATTGCATTAAACCTATTGAGAACTTTTGGTAATATCACCATTTTGATGATATTAGTTCTGCCTATCCATGAACAGGATATATTTTTACATCTTCTAAGATCTTCTTCTATTTCTCTCTTTAGGGTTCTGTAGTTTTCATTGTATAAGACTTTCACATCTTTTGTTAGGTTGATTCCTAATTATTATTATTTTTTTTTTAGGATATTGTGTATGGAGTGGTTGTCCTCATTTCTATTTCAGAGGATTTGTCGCTGATATGCAGGAATGCCTTAGATTTATGCATGTTGATTTTATATCCTGCCACTTTGCTGAATTCATTTATTAGCTCTATTAGTTTCTTTGTAGACCCTTTTGGGACTGCTAGACATAGAATCATGTGATCTGATAATTTAAGTTCTTCTTTTCCAATTTTTACGACTTTTATTTCTTTCGTCTGTCTAAATGCTCTGGCTAGTGTTTCGAGAACAATGTTGAACAGAAGTGGTGAGAGAGGGCATCCCTGTCTTGTTCCAGATTTTAGAGAGAATACCTTCAATTTTTCTCCATTCAGAATGATGCTAGCCTGAGGCTTAGCATAGATTGCTTTTACAATATTGAGGTATGTTCCTCTTATCACTAGTTTTTCTAGAGTGTTGAACATAACAGAATGCTGTACTTTATAGAATGCTTTTTTTGCATCTACCGAGATGATCATATGGTTCTTATTTTTAAGTCTATTGATGTGGTGAATAACATTTATTGATTTCCGTATATTGAACCAGCCTTGCATCACACGGATGAATCCTACTTGACCAGGATTCACAATTTTTTTGATATGTTTTTGTATCCAATTCGCCAGAATTTTATTGAGGATTTTTTCGTGTAGGTTCATTAGAGATATTGGTCTGTAGTTTTCTTTCTTTGAAGTGTCTTTGTCTGGTGTAAGAATAAGGGTGATCTTGGCCTCGTAAAATGAATTTGGAAGAATCTCCCTCTTTTTCAATTTCCTGAAACACCTTGAAAAATATTGGTATTTGTTCCTCTTTAAAGGTTTTGTTAAACTCTGCTGTATACCCATACGGTCCTGGGCTTTTCTAAGTTGATAGTGGATTGATGGTTTCTTCTATTTCCTCAATTGATATTGGTCTGTTTATGTTGTCTATATCCTCCTGAATCAGTATGGGCATATCATATGACTTAAGAAATTTATCGATGCCTTCACTGTCTTCTATTTGTTTGGAGTATAAGGATTAAAAATAATTTCTGATTATCTTCTGTATTTCAGAAATATCTCTTGTGATATTTTCTTTTTTAATCCCTTATGCTAGTAATTTGAGTTCTCTCTTCTTCTCTTTCATAGCATGGCTAAGGGTCTGTCAATTTTATTTATTTTTTCAAAGAACCAACTTCTACTTTTGTCAAGTTTTTTCAATTGTTTCTTTTGTTTCAATTTCATTAATTTCAGCTTTGATTTTAATTATTTCTTGCCTTCTACTTCTTTTGCTGTTTCTTTCGTCTTCTTTTTCTAGGATTTTGAGATGAAGTATGAGATCATTTATTTGTTGGTTGTTTCTTTTTTTAAGGAATGAACTCCAAGCAATGAATTTTCCTGTTAGAACTGCTTTCAATGTGTCCCATAGATTCCGATATGTTGTGTCTGTGTTTTCATTTATCTCTAAGAATTTTTAAATTTCCTCCTTGATGTCTTCTATAACCCATTGATCACTCAGTAACCTATTGTTCATTCTCCAAGTGATGCATGATTTTTCCTTCCTTCTTTTATCATTGATTTTTAGTTTCATTCCATTATGATCAGATAATATGCATGGTATTATCTGTACTCCTTTATATTGTCTAAGAGTTGCCCTGTGACATAATATATGATCATTTTTTAGAAGGATACATGTGCTGCTGAGAAAAAAAGGTAACTGTTTGATGTTGGGTGTTATATTCTACATATCTCAAATAAGTCTAGGTTATTAATTGTGTTATTGAGTTCTATAGTTTCCTTATTCCTTATTCCTTGTTTGGAAGATCTGTCCAGTGGTGAGAGAGGTGTGTTCATGTCTCCCATGATTACTGTATTGTGGTGTATTAGACTCTTGAACTTGAGAAGAGTTTGTTTGATGAACATAGCTGCACCATTGTTTGGGGCATATATATTAATGATTGCTGTCTCTTGTTGGTGTATGGTTCCCTTGAGCAGTATGTAGTGTCTCTCTTTATCCCTTTTGATTAACTTTGGCTCAAAATCTATTTTATTTGATATGAGTATGGACTCTCCTGCTTGTTTCCAAAGTCCATATGAGTGATATGATTTTTCCCAAACTTTCACCGTCAGTCTATGTATGCATTTTCCTATCAAATGCATCTCCTGTAGGCAGCATATTGTTGGGTCTTGTTTTTTGTTCAATTCTACTAGCCAGTGTGTCTTCATTGGTGAGTTTAAGCCATTAACATTTAGGGTTATTATTGAGATATGGGTTGTTCTTCCAGCCATATTTGTTTATTTATGTTACTAAACATGGTTTGTTTTCCTCTTTGATTATTTTCCCCCCTTTAATGTCCTACCTCCCACTGATGGTTTTCATTGTTATTTTCCATTTCCTCTTCCTGCAATGTTTTGCCGAGGATGTTTTGAAGAGATGGTTTTCTAGCTGCAAATTCTTTTCACTTTTGTTTATCGAGGAAGGTTTTAATTTCATCTTCCATACTGAAGCTTAATTTCGCTAGATACACAATTCTTGGTTGGAACCCATTTTCTTTCAATGTTTGAAATATGTTATTCCAGGATCTTCTAGCTTTCAGAGTCTGTGTTGAAAGATCAGCTGTTATCCTGATTGGTTTACCCTTAAACGTAATCTGCTTCCTTTCTCTTGTAGCTTTTAAAATTCTCTCTTTTTTCTGTTTGTTGGGCATCTTCATTATAATGTGTCTAGTTGTGGCTCTCTTATGATTTTGCACATTCGGCGTTCTGTAGGCTTCTAGGACTTGGGATTCTGTTTTATTTATCAAGTCTGGGAAGTTTTCTCGTATTATTTCATTGAATAGGTTGCTCATTCCTTTGGTTTGGACCTCTATACCTTCCTGTATCCCAATGACTGTTAAGTTTCTCCTCTTTATGTTATCCCATATTTCTTGGATATTCTGCTCGTGGTTTCTTAACAGTCTTGCTGAGTGGTCTATGTTCTTTTCAAGTTGAAATACTTTGTCTTCATTGTCTGATGTTCTATGTTCTAAGTGTTCTACTCTCCTGGTAGTATTCTCAATTGAGTTTTTAAGTTGGATTATTCCTTCCTGCAATTCTAGGATTTCTGTTTGTTTGTTTTTACAACCTCTATCTCCCTATATAGTTGATCTTTTGCTTATTGGATTTGTTTATGTAATTCATTGTCGAAGTGATCTTTAATTGTCTGATTTTGTTGTCTAATGTCTTCCTTGAGACTCCAGATCATCTAAAGCATGAGTATCCTGAATTCTTTATCTGACATTCCATCTGATGCAGCTATTACCTCTTCTAAAGTTGTGTTGACCTGCATTGCTTGTGGTCCTTTATTTCCTTGTCTTTTCATACTGCTCGCGTTTCTCTCTGCTTGTTGAAACTGTTTTGTTTTGGGCAGTGGCTCTGCTCTGCCCCTATTCCTATTGGGGTGACCTAACAACCACGCTGGTGGGCCGCTGGGCTTGTACTGGGCGCGGGAGAAGGCTCTGCTTTGCCACTACTCCAATAGGGGTGCCGTGTCTACCACACCAGCGGGTCATTGGGCCTGTTCTGGGCATAGGCGGTGGCTCTGCTCTGCCCCTACTCCAATTGGGGTGACGTGACTACCACGCCTGCTGGTTGATGGGCCTGTGCCGGGCATGGGCGGCGGCTCTGCTCTGCCCCTCTGACTTGAAGACAAAGTGAGAGAGACTCGGGTGTTTGTGACTCACTTTTTTTACCAGGAGACCAACTGTTTCTGTCACCGCTGGTATCGATGAAGTTATCTCCTCCACCATTTTGTGATGACATCAGATCTCTAACATGTTGGTATCCCATGCGAATGGCAGCATTTCGTTCCCTTTGCCGGATGACCAAAGCAATGGGTGAGTCCTGACCAGCCCTCACAAGCCCCGTCTCAATCCTGTTGCCACTGCCTATGAAGGCTAGGTAGGTATTTACCTCCACAGTATTCAGCAAGACCTAGACCGAGAAGGAGTTTCCACGGGTTCTTTAGCCCTGGGCCTGATCAGTTCCAGGAGCCAGAATTCGGCCGCTCTGGGCTTGGTGTATGTTCTGATAGGAACAGGCCTGAGTAATTTGTCTCCGAGACACAGGCGAATGGCAGCCTGAGATTACCTGTTCTATACCTGAATGAGCTGCTATGAGTTGAAAACAGGAATGGTGACGTCAGCTCTCCAAGATGGTGGCCCCTGGCTTCCTCTGTGGTCTGACTGGTGTGGAAAACCGAATTGGACCGCGTCCTTCCCCGGTCTCAAACCCAGAATTCAGCAATGAGCACAGTGATTGTACAGCTGGCTGGAGCCCACAGAATCCGCACCACTGAATATTTGTGTTGCTATCTCATTGTTTGCCAGCATGCGCCACAGACTCTAGCCGCAGGGCGATTTGCTGAATAAGCAGCATGACGCTCTATGCGGACAAATCACTCACGTTTGAGCCCCGTAGCTAATCCTCATGAGATGGAAATACTTCCACTAGGTTTTGGAGCACCCAAATTTTGCTGGAAATTCGTCATTCTCTTGCACAG
Source organism: Callospermophilus lateralis (assembly GCF_048772815.1). Classification (NCBI taxonomy): domain Eukaryota; kingdom Metazoa; phylum Chordata; class Mammalia; order Rodentia; family Sciuridae; genus Callospermophilus; species Callospermophilus lateralis. Next base: position 63,442 of record NW_027514484.1, read on the forward strand.
TGATGCTGTATATGGGGTTGATGCACTCCTTTCGCTGCCATCATATGATCCCCTGAAGTTAGTTTTCAGTACTGGAAACGAATATGTATTTCAGGTGGATGAACATTTCTGAGAATAAACTTGTGAAAAGTTGATTATAAATCCACATACATAAATATGAATGAATTTAGGGAGTGTAAAATAAGACAAATACATTTCATATTTTGAAAAATCTGGAGAGTGAATACATATATATATAGATAGATAGATAGATAGATAGATAGATACACACACAGAGAGAGACATTAAAAAGTAGCATTATGTATGCCAATTGAAATTCACCATGAAATATATATCATCCACAGATCCAAAAATACTCATTTTCCTGAACATCAATTTATGTTGTTCAACTACAAAGCTGACCCATATGTTGAATTTTCAGTTCCAACAGCGTTTAGTAGGAGTGATCTTTTCTTACAGTTTGTATCTGCCAAGTCAGCCACCTCACAAAATGTATGTGTGATACCAGGTAGAATTCAATATGTGCATAAAAAAATACATGTGCTGAATAGACTACAGAGAAAGGGAGACAGTTATTCACATATTTGTTAACTTTTAAAACACATAAAGAACTGTTTCAATAAAAATTTGCTAGATTTATAGCACCTACCATTTATCATAGGAAAGGCAAGTCCAACTATACACCATGCCTCCTGTGAACCTCTTGTATTTCTATTTTGTTTGGGTTATTTTTCTCCATCATATTAAGATTAGAAGTAAAAGTCTAGAAGGGAATTTGTTAGTGTCAGGGATTCAGTATTTCGAATGGAAAATTGGAAAATGTATCCAATGTGTATGCAAATATGTGCTACACAAAAATCTTCCCACTCTCATTCAGAACAATGCCTTGGCATTACCTTCGCCCCATGTAAGACACAATTAGAGGAGAAGAGTTAGAAAATCTGTGAATACATTCCTGTTATAGAAAATGCTCAGGAGTTCACAAATTTGGAGGTGGTAGAGGAGTTTCCAAAAGTAAGGGACAGGGTAAACACTCAACAAACATGAAGCTCTGCTGGCCTAACATCTGGAGAAACTACCTCTGAGGGTGAGCACTTGAAATATATTTTGTTGTCAGGAGCATTAGCTTCCTTTGTAGTGAGACCATCAAAGCTGGGTCTGCATCTATGTGACATGGATGACATGGTTTCTTATTTTCCGATGAACATGAGGCAGCAGTGCTGAATTTTCTCTTTGTAGGTAAACTGTGGCCACTGAGGGCAAGTGTCTCCTCATCTGGACTGTGAACCAATTGGTCATCCTCCACTCTTTGTGGTGCTTTTTGCTGTTGCACTAGGAGTGTGGTATTTGCTTCATGAAATAAAAAGAGTTCAACTGGGACACAGTGCTGTAGGGAGTTCTTTCAGTTGTGGTGGGTTGGGTTCTGTTGGAGAATGCACCAACCAGGCTTCTATCCCACATAGCTTGCAACATTGACCATAGCAACCTGATTCTGAACATTGCCCTGAAACCTCTCCATATAACAAGATTCTTTTACATATAAGGGTCTACTGGCTGCAAAATGTCAGTCACAAGTTATTTGGACACCAATGGCAGATAAACATGGCCACACCAGAGATATTTTATCACACACCTGCCCGCCACGGCTCTAGGAACACTACTCAGCAGGTTCCAACTTACTTGCATCTCTGTTATACACCATTTTCATGAAACCCAGTCAATAAAGGCAATGTCTTGTATTCTCATGATCAGCTAGAGGACATCCAAAGGTTCTCCTGTGACACCTAGTCTTGGGAATTTCAAAAATTTCATGGTATTCATCTAGCCATTATTCAAGGAAGAAGTTGTAGGCACTGTGGGTTTCAATTCATTCATTAACCATTAAATGTTGAGTAAGCTCACTTCAATGAAAGCTCTGGAGAACTCTCAGAGGCAAGGCTTCCCAAAGGGTGGCCAAAAGGTCACATGAAGCCAGGCCCATTGAGGTCTACAATGTGAGGTCCATGTGTGTTTTCACTCTCAACTATGGCTGCCAAGTCTTTCAGAATAAAATCATGTGATATCCTGGCTGAGATTCCCTTTGCTCTGTGGAAAGCCAACTTGGGCGTAGATCTCACTTTCCAAGGGCGACTCTCATGCATGGCCTTCTAAAAGCCCAACACAATCCATGGAAATACTTCTCTGAGGTCAATTCCAGAACTCAGTCTCTATGTTGAATCACACAAGAGTTCAAGCACAGGTGTACCCAGTCATCTCTTCCTACCGCCATACAAATGTTCACAGTTAAAACCAAAACACCCCAACATGGCCCTCATCTTCTTCCATGTAGACACTCATCATAACCTCCGGCTGGAGGTTTCCATGAGGTACACAGCCCACGTCCGTGTCCAAAATAAGCTCCCTTGCCCCTCATTTGCCTAACATCAGGGTTGCCTGGACTGCCTTCCTGTGAAACAGAAGTGAAAAAATAGGCCTGGCGTTAATACTGCTCTACTTCTCCAACTTGAGGCCTACTGAGTGTGGGGTTTAGATTCTTTATGTAAATTCATATTTTTTGTTGTTGTACTTTAACTTTTTAATATGTTTTCATTTTTTAAACATTTTTATTTTATTTTTATTATTATTTTAAACTTTAATTTACATCTTTTAAATGATCATTATTTTTAAATTTTTTTTCTTTCTTTCTTTCTTTTCTATTTTTTCTTTTGTCTTATCATTTCTTTTCAATTTTCTGATTTCCCCTTCCTCGAATTCTACCTGCCTACTCTCATTCTCTTTAGTGACTTCTTCCCTTTCCTTCTAATATCTTTTCTTCCAAGCATCAAATAAATTTATAAGAGTAAGCAGTAACTCAACAGTCAAACAGAGCAAGAAGTAACATGAGCAGCACAAAAAATCAAGGAAGAAAATAAGTACAAACAACGAAGGACAGCCAAAATATTCAGGAGGACCTATAGTCATCAGAAAAATGGTCATATAAAGAACTCAAGGAATACCTTAGACAGATGGAATTGAAACTTAAAGAGGATACGAGACAGCAAATCCAAACAGTGAAAGAACACATTGAAAATGAATTACATAAACAGATAAAAGAAGAAGTTATGCATCTTTATCAGGAGATAGAGATTATAAAAAAATCAAACAATAATTCTAGAAATGAAGGAAACGATTAACCAAATTAAAAAGTCAATTGAGAGTATCACTAACACTGTGGAGCAAGTAGAAGACAGAATGTCAGATAATGAAGACAAAATATATCATCTTGAAATGAATCTAGCCAACACAGAAAGGCTGGTAAAAAATCATGAGTAAAACATCCAAGAGATATGGGATAACATAGAAAAAAAAATTAATGAGTCATCTGGATAGGTACACAGATTCAAACCAAGGGAATTAGTAATCTATTGAATGAAATAATTACAGAAATATTTCCAGAAATACAAAGTAAATAGATATACAAATTGGACATGCTTACAGGACACGGAGAACACAAAATCACAGTAGACCAACACCAAGACACATTGTTATGAAGATATCCAATATACAAAACAAAGAGAAAATATTAATAGCTCTAAGAGAAAGGAGGCAGATTACATTAAGGGGTAAACCAATAAGGTTGAGAATGGATTTTTCATCACAGTCGCTGAAAGCGAGAAGATCCTGGAGCAACGTATTTCAAACACTGAAAGACAATGAATGCCAACCAAGAATTCTGTATCCAGCAAAATTAAGCTGCAGGTATGACGATGAAATAAAAATATTTCATGATAAACAAAAGGTAAAAAAATTTGTAGCCAGAAAACCAGCATTGCAAAGCATCTTGAGCAAAACAATACACGAAGAAGAAATGAAAATCAACAACCAAAACCATCAGTGGGAAGTGCCTCAGTAATGACTGAGGGTGGGGGAAAAGCTAATCATGCAGAAACAAACTAAATTAAAAAAAAAAGATGAATCATCAATCATGAGCGGCAGTACAAACCATATATCAATAGTGACTCTAAATGTTAATGGCTTGAACTCTCCAATAACGCGACATAGGCTGGTAACTTGGATTAAAAATGAATCCAACAATATATTGCCTCCAGGAGGCACATCTGAATGGAAAAGACATACACAGGCTGAAGGTGCAAGTTTTGGAAAAAATATACCATGCAACGCTCCCCATAAGCAAGCAGGGGTGGCCATGCTCATATCGAATAAAATCGACTTCAAGACTAATTTAATCAAAAGGGATAAGAAAGGACATTATATACTGTTAAAAGGAACCATTCATCAACAAGACATAAAAATTATCAATATTTATGCACCAAATAATGGTGCTGCAATGTTCAAAAAACAAATTCACCTCAAGTTCCAGAATGAAATAGACCACAACACAATAATTATGGGTGACTTCAACACACCTCTCTCACCATTGGACAGATCCTCCAAACAAAAGTGAATAAAGAAACTATAGAACTCAATATCACAATCAATAACCTAGACTTAACTGACATATATCGAATATATCAATCATCATCAAGTGGATATACTTTTTTCTCAGTAGCACGTGGATCCTTCTCAAAAATAGACCATATATTATGTCATAGGGCAACCCTCAGTAAATATACAGGGGTTGAGATAATACCATGAATTTTTTCTGATCATAATGGAATGAAACTGGAAACCAATGATAAAAAAAGGAAGGAAAAATCCTACATCACATGGAAAATGAACAATATGTTACTGAATGATCAGTGGGTTACAGAAGATATAAAGGAGGAAATCAAAAAATTCTTAGAGATACATGAAAATACAGACACAATATATCAGAATCTATGGGACACAATGAAAGCAGTTTTAAGAGGGAAATTCATCGCCTGGAGGTCATTCCTGAAAAAAAGTAAAAACGAACAAATAAATGAGCTCACACTTCAACTCAAAGCCCTAGAAAAGGAAGAGCAAAACAACAAAAAATGTAGCAGAAAGCAAGAAATAATTAAAATCAGAGCAGAAATCAACGAAATTGAAACAAAAGAAACTATTGAAAAAATTAACAAAACTAAAAGGTGGTTCTTCGAAAAAATAAATATGTTCGACAGACCCTTAGGCATGCTAATGAAGAGAAGAAGAGAGAGAACTCAAATTACTAACATATGGGATGAAAAAGGCAATATTACAACAGATGCTTCCGAAATACAGAAGACAATTAGAAATTATTTAGAAAACCTATATTCCAATAAAATAGAATATAGTGAAGACATCGATAAATTTCTTAAGTCATATGATATTCCCAGACTGAGTCAGAAGGATACACACAATTTAAACAGACCAATGTCAATGGATGAAACAGAAGAAGCAATCAAAAGACTACAAACCAAGAAAAGCCCAGGAACGGATGGCTATACAGCGGAGTTTTACAAAACATTTAAAGAAGATTTAATACCAATACTTTTCAAGTTATTTCAGCATAGAGAAAAAGAGGGAGCTCTTCCAAATTCATTCTATGAGGCCAACATCACGCTGATTCCGAAATCAGAAAAAGACACCTCAAAGAAAGAAAACTACAGACCAATATATCTGATGAACCTACATGCAAAAATCCTCAATAAAACTCTGGTGAATCGAATACAAAGGCACATCAAAAAAATTATGCACCATGATCAAGTAGGATTCATAGCTGGGATGCAAGGATGGTTCAATATACGGAAATCAATAAATGTTATTCACCACATCAATAGACTTAAAGATAAGAACCATATGATCATCTCGATAGAAGCAAAAAAAGCATTTGACAAAGTACAGCATCCCTTTATGTTCAAAACATTAGAAAAATAGGGATAACAGGAAGTTACCTCGACATTGTAAAAGCTATCTATGCTAAGCCTCAGGCTAGCATCATTATGAATGGAGAAAAATTGAAGGCATTTCTTCTAAAATCTGGAACAAGACAGGGATGCCCTCTCTCACCACTTCTATTCCATATAGTTCTCGAAACACTGGCCAGAGCAATTAGACATACTAAACAAATAAAAGGCATAAAAATAGGAAAATAAGAACGCAAATTATCACTATTTTCGGGTGACATTATTCTATACATAGAAGACACAAAAAGGTGTACAAAAACTACTAGAACTAAAAAATGAATGACCTGCGACCCACCGGCAGGTCAGGCCCAGAAACCTGCAGAGGGGCACAGCTGCCCCACCCACCTGCAAGGTAGGCGATACCGTGACCACTGATAAAACAGGCCCAGTGGCCGTCTGACACATCACCCCGTTTGGGGGAGGGGCAGAGCCGCCACCAGCACCTGTTAGGTAGACAGACCTGCAAACGACAGACAGAACAGGCCTAGCGGCCAGCGGAGGTGCAGAGCCGATTCTCACGCCTGCAAGGGAGGCGAACCTGTGACCACCGAAAGAACAGGCCCACCGAAAGTAGAGGCACAGCAGCCTGCCAGCGTAGTAGGCACATTGCCCCAATTGGAGGAGGGGCAGAACCACCGCCAAAGCCTGCGAGGGAGACTTTGCAACTATATAAGAGCAATATAAATATATAGGGGGAAAATCAATAACAAAACAGTTTCACCAAGCAGAAAGAAACGCGATCAGTATGAAAAGACAAGGAAAGAAAGGACCACAAGCAATGCAGGTCAACTCAACTTTAGAAGAGGTAATATCTGCAGCAGATGGAATGTCAGATAAAGAATTCAGGATATACATGCTTCAGATTATCTGGAGTCTCAAGGAAGACATTAGACAGCATAATCAGACAATGAAAGACCACTTCGAGCACTTCGAAAATGAATTACATAAACAAATACAAGAAGCAAAAGATCAATTATACAGGGAGATCAAGGTTATAAAAAACAAACAAACAGAAATCCTGGAAATGCAGGAAACAATAAACCAAATTAAAAACTCAATTGAGAATACTATCAGCAGAGTAGAACACTTAGAAGATAGAACATCAGAAAATGAAGACAAAGTATTTCAACTGGAGAAGAACATAGACAGCTCAGCAAAGCTGTTAAGAAACCATGAGCAGAACATTCAAGAAATATGGGATAACATAAAGAGACCAAACTTAAGAGTCATTGGGATACAGGAAGGTATAGAGTTCCAAACAAAAGGAATGAGCAATCTATTCAATGAAATAATACGAGAAAACTTCCCAGACTTGAAGAATGAGACAGAATCCCATATCCTAGAAGCCTACGGGACGCCGAATGTGCAAAATCATAAGAGATCCACACCTAGACACATTATAATGAAGATGCCCAACATACAGAATAAGGAGAGAATTTTAAAAGCTACAAGAGAAAGGAAGCAGATTACATTTAGGGGTAAACCAATCAGGATAACAGCTGATCTTTCAACACAGACTCTGAAAGCTAGAAGATCCTTGAATAACATATTTGAAACACTGAAAGAAAATGGGTTCCAACCAAGAATTGTGTATCCAGCAAAATTAAGCTTCAGTATGGAAGATGAAATTAAAACCTTCCATGATAAACAAAAGTGAAAAGAATTTGCAGCTAGAAAACCATCTCTTCAAAACATCCTCGGCAAAGCATTGCAGGAAGAGGAAATGGAAAATAACAATGAAAACCAACAGCGGGAGGGAGTACAGTAAAGAGGGGGAATAATCAAAGAGGAAAACAAACCATGTTTAGTAACATAAATAAACCAATATGACTGGAAGAACAACCCATATCTCAATAATAACCCTAAATGTTAATGGCTTAAACTCACGAATTAAGAGACACAGGCTAGTAGAATGGATCACAAAACAAGACCCAACAATATGCTGCCTTCAGTAGACGCATTTGATAGGAAAAGACATACATAGACTGAAGGTGAAAGGTTGGGAAATATCATATCACTCTTATGGACTTCGGAAACAAGCACGAGTGTCCATACTCATATCAAATAAAATAGATTTCAAGCCAAAGTTAATCAAAAGGGATGAAGAGGGACACTACATACAGCTCAAGGGAACCATACACCAACAAGACATCACAATCATAAATATATATGCCCCAAACAATGGTGCAGCTATGTTCATCAAACAAACTCTTCTCAAGTTCAAGAGTCTAATAGACCACCATACAATAATTATGGGAGACTTCAACACACCTCTCTCACCACTGGATAGATCTTACAAAGAAAAGTTGAATAAGGAATCTATAGAACTCAATAACATAATTAATAACCTAGACTTAATTGACATATATAGAATATACCACCCAAGATCAAGCAGTTACACTTTTTTCTCAGCAGCACTTGGATCCTTCTCAAAAATAGATCATATATTATGTCACAGGGCAACTCTTAGACAATATAAAGGAGTAGAGATAATACCATGCATCTTATCTGAACATAATGAAATGAAATTGAAAATCAACGATAAAAGAAGTAAGGAAAAATCATGCATCAATTGGAGAATGAAAAATAGGTTACTGAATGATAAATGGGTTATAGAAGACATCAAGGAGGATATTAAAAAATTCTTAGAGATAAATGAAAACACAGACACAACATATCGGAATCTATGGGACACATTGAAAGCAATTCTAAGAGGAAAATTTATTGCTTGGAGTTCATTCCTTAAAAAAAGAAACAAACCAACAAATAAATGATCTAATACTTCAACTCAATGTCCTAGAAAAAGAAGAGCAAAACAACAGCAAAAAAAGTAGAAGACAAGAAATAATTAAAATCAGAGCAAAAATTAATGAAATTGAAACAAAAGAAACAACTGAAAAAATTGACAAAACTAAAAGTTGGTTCTTTGAAAAAATAAATAAAATTGACAGACCCTTAGCCACGCTAATGAAGAGAAGAAGAGAGAGAACTCAAATTACTCGCATATGGGATGAAAAAGGCAATATCACAACAGACACTTCAGAAATACAGAAGATTATCAGAAATTATTTTGAATCCTTATACTCCAATAAATTAGAAGATAGTGAAGGCATCGATAAATTTCTTAAGTCATATGATTTGCCCAGATTGAGTTAGGAGGATATTGACAACCTAAACAGACGAATATCAACTGAGGAAATAAAGAAACCATCAAAAGACTACCAACTAAGAAAATCCCAGGACCGAATGGTTATACAGCAGAGTTTTACAAAACCTTTAAAGAGGAACTAATACCAATACTTTTCAAGCTATTTCAGGAAAATGAAAAACAGGGAGAACTTCCAAATTCATTCTATGAGTCCAACATCACCCTGATTCCTAAACCAGACAAAGACACTCCAAAGAAAGAAAACTACAGACCAATATCTCTAATGAACCTAGATGCAAAAATGCTCAATAAACTTCTCGCGAACCGGATACAAAAACATATCAAAAAAATTGTGCACCATGATCAGGTAGGATTTATCCCTGGGATGCAAGGTTGGTTCAATATACGAAAATCAATAAATGTTATTCACCACATCAATAGGCTAAAATATAAGAACCATATGATCATCTCGATAGATGCGGAAAAAGCATTCGACAAAGTACAGCATCCCTTTATGTTCAAAACTCTAGAAAAACTAGGGATAACAGGAACATACCTCAATATTGTAAAAGAAATCTATGCTAAGCCTCAGCCTAGCATCATTCTGAATGGAGAAAAACTGAAGGCATTCCCTCTAAAATCTGGTACAAGACAGGCATGGCCTCTCTTACCACTTCTGTTCAACATAGTTCTCGAATCACTGGCCAGTGCAATTAGAGAGACAAAAGAAATTAAAGGCATAAAAATAGGAAAAGAAGAACTCAAATTATCACTATTTGCAGATGACATGATTCTATACCTAGCAGACCCAAAAGGGTCTACAAAGAAACTATTAGAGCTAATAAATGAATTCAGCAAAGTGGCAGGATATAAAATCAACACGCATAAATCAAAGGCATTCCTGTATATCAGCGACAAATCCTCTAAAATATATATGAGGACAACCACCCCATTCACAATATCCTCAGAAAAAATAATGTACTTGTGAATCAACCTAACAAAAGAGGTGTAAGTCTTATACAATGAATACTACAGAACCCTAAAGAGAGAATTGAAGAAGATCTTAAAAGATGGAAAAATATACCCTGTTCATGGATAGGTAGAATTAACATCATCAAAATGGCGATATTAACAAAAGTTCTCAATAGGTTTAATGCAATGCCAATCAAAATCCCAATGGCATTTCTTGTAGAAATAGAGAAAGCAATCATGAAATTCATATGGAAAAATAAAAGACCCAGAATAGCAAAAACATTGCTAAGCAGGAAGTGTGAATCAGTCGGTATAGCTATACCAGACTTCAAACTATACTACAGAGCAATAGAAACAAAAACAGCATGGTACTGGTACCAAAACAGGCGGGTGGACCAATGGTACAGAATAGAGGACACAGAAACCAATCCACAAAACTACAACTATCTTATATTCGATAAAGGGGCTAAAAGCATGCAATGGAAGAAGGCTAGCATCTTCAACAAATGGTGTTGAGAAAACTGGAAATCCATATGCAACAAAATGAAACTGAATCCCTTTCTCTCACCATGCACAAAAGTTAACTCAAAGTGGATCAAGGAACTTGATATCAAATCAGAGACATGGCGTCTGATAGAAGAAAAAGTTGGCTATGATCTACATACTGTGGGGTCGGGATCCAAATTCCTAAATAGGACACCCATAGCACAACAGTTAATAACTATAACCAACAAATGGGACTTACTCAAACTAAAAAGTTATTTTCTCAGCAAAAGAAACAATAAGAGAGGTAAATAGGTAGCCAACGTCCTGGGAACAAATCGTTACTCCTCACACTTCAGACAGAGCCCTAATATCCAGAATATACAAAGAACTAAAAAAATTAGACAATGAGATAACAAATAACCCAATCAACAAATGGGCCAAGGACCTGGACAGAAATTTCTCAGAGGAGGACATACAATCAATCAAGAAGTATATGAAAAAATGCTCACCATCTCTAGCAGCCAGAGAAATGCAAATAAAAACCACCCTAAGATACCATCTCACTCCAGTAAGATTGGCAGCCTTTAGGAAGTCAAACACCAACAAGTGCTGGCGAGGATGTCGGGAAAAGTGTACTCTTGTACATTACTGGTGGGACTGCAAATTGGTGCACCCAATTTGGAAAGCAGTATGGAGATTTCTTGGAAAGCTCGGGATGGAACCACCATTTGATCCAGCTATTCCCCTTCTCGGTCTATTCCCTAAAGACCTAAAAAGAGCACACTATAGGGCCACTGCTACATCCATGTTCATAGCAGCACATTTCACAATAGCAAGACTGTGGAACCAACATAGATGTCCTTCAATAAAAGAATGGATAAAAAAATGTGGCATTTATACACAATGGAATATTACTCTGCATTAAGAAATGACAAAATCATAGAATTTGGAGGGAAATGGATGGCATTAGGGCAGGTTATGCTAAGTGAAGCTAGCCAATCCCTTAAAAACAAATGCCAAATATCTTCTTTGATATAAGGAGATTAACTAAGAACAGAGTAGGGACGAAGAGCATGAGAAGAAGATTAACATTAAACAGGGATGAGAGGTGGGAGGGAAAGGGAGAGAGAAGGAAAATTGCATGTAAATGGAAGGAGACCCTCAGGGGTATACAAAATTACATACAAGAGGAAATGAGGGGAAAGGAGGAAAAATATAAGGGGGAGAAATGAATTACAGTAGAGGAGGTAGAGAGAGAAGAGGGGAGGGGAGGGGGAGGGGGGATAGTAGAGGATAGGAAAGGCAACAGAATACAACAGTCACCAGAATGGCAATATGTAAATCAATGGTTGTGCAATTGATGTGATTCTGCAATCTGTATATGGGGTAAAAATGGGAGCTCATATCCCACTTGAATCAAAGTGTGAAATATGATATATCAAGAACTATGAAATGTTTTGAACAACCTACAATAAAATTAATTAAAAAAAAAACCAGCATGGTACTGGTACCAAAACAGGCGGGTGGACCAATGGTACAGAATGGAGGACACAGAGATTAATCCAAAAAGCTACAACTATTTTATATTTGATAAAGGAGCTAAAAGCATGCAATGGAGGAAATATAGTATCTTCAACAAATGGTGTTGGGAAAAATGGAAATCCATGTGCAACAAAATGAAACTGAATTCCTTTCTCTCGCCATGCACAAAAGTTAACTCATAGTGGATCAAGGTGCTAGATATCAAATCAAAGACTCTGTGTCTGATAGAAGAAAAAGTTGGCTCTGATCTACATATTATGGGATCGGGCTCCAAATTCCTTTATATGACATCCATAGCACAAGAGTTAATAACAAGAATCAACAAATGGGACTACTTAAACTGAAAAGTTTTTTATCAGCAAGAGAAAGAATAAGAGAGGTAAATAAAAAGCATACATCATGGGAACAAATTTTTACTCCTCACACTTCAGATAGAGGCCTAATATCCAGAATATACAAAGAACTCAAAAAATTAGACAATAAGATAACAAATAACCCAATAAACAAATGGGTCAAGGACTTGAACAGACACTTCTCAGAGGAGGACATACAATCATTCATCAAGTACATAATAAAATGCTCACCATTTCTAGCAGTCAGAGAAATTCAAATCAAAATCACCCTAAGATACCATCTCACTCCAGTAAATTGGTAGCCATTATGAAGTCAAACAACAACAAGTGCTGGCAAGGATGTGGGGTAAAAGATACTCTTGTACATTGCTGGTGGGACTGTAAACTGGTGTGGCCAATTTGGAAAGCAGTATGGAGATTCCTGGGAAAGCTGTGAATGGAACCACAATTTGACTCAGCTATTGCCCTTCTCTGACTATTCCCTGAAGACCTTAAAAGAGAGTAATACAGGGATACTACCACATGGATTTTCATAGCAGTACAATTCACAATTGATACACTGTGGATCCAACCCAGATGCCCTTCAATAGATGAATGGATAAAAAAAATGTGGCATTTATACACTATGGAGTATTACGCAGCACTAACAAATGACAAAATCATAAAATTTGCAGAAAAATGGATGGCACTGGAGCAGATTATGCTTAGTGAAGATAGCCAATCCCTAAAAAATAAATACCAAATGTCTTCTTTGATATAATGAGAGCAACTAAGAACAGAGCAGGGAGCAATAGCAGGAAGAAAAGATTAACTTTAAACAGAGACATGAGGTGGGAGGGTAAGTGAGAGAAAAGGGAAATTGCATGGTAATGGAGGGAGACCCTCATTGTTACACAAAATTACATATTGTTGTGAGTGGAATGGGAAAATAAACATGGAGTGAAATAAATTACAGTAGATGGGGAAAAAAGAGAAGATCGGAAGGAAGGGGAGGGGAGATAGTAGAGTATAGGAAAGGTAGCAGAATACAACAGTAGCTAATAGGGCATTATGTAAAAATGTGGATGTGTAATCGATGTGATTCTGTAATCTCTATTTGGGCTAAAAATGGGAGTTCATAAGCCACTTGAATCTAATGTATGAAATATTATATGTCAAGAGATTTTTAATGTTTTGAGCAACCAATAAAAGAAAAAAAGTAGCAATATATATGCCAATCGAAATTCATCATGAAATATATATAATCCACAGATCGAAAAATATTCATTTTACTGAACATGGATTAATGTATAATGTTATTCAACTAGGAAGCTCACCCATAGGTTGAATTTTCAGTTCCAACAGCATTTAGGAGGAGTTATCCTTTCTCACAATTTGCATCTGCCAATTCAGTTACCTCACAAGTATGTACGTGTGGTACCAGGTAGAATTCTATATGTGAATATAAAAATACATGTGCTGAATTGGCTACAGAGAAAGGGAGACAGGAATTCACATATTTGTTAATTTTAAAAACACATGTAGAACTATTTCAACAAAAAAATGACTAGATTTATAACTCCTACACTATATAATGCAAAAGGCAATTGTAACAATACACCAGGCCTCCTCTGAACTGCTTGTATTTCTATTCTGTTTGGGTTATTTTTCACCATCATATTAGAATTGTTAGTCAGAGTATAGTAGGGTATGTGTTAGTTTCAGGGCTTCAGTATTTCAAATAGAAAATTGAAAAATGAATCGAATGTGTATGTAAATATGTGCTACACAAAAATCTTCCCACTCACATTCAGAACAATGCCTTGATATTACCTTGGCCCAAGTAAGACACAATTAGAGTAGAAAAGTGTGAAAATCTGTGAATACATATCTGGAATGGAATATGCTCGGGAGTTCACAACCTTGGTGGTGGTAGAGGAGTTTCCAAAAGTAAAGAACAGTGTAAACTCTCCACAAACATGGAGCTCTGCTGGCCTAAGACTTCTTGGAAAACTGCCTCTGAGGTTGGGCACTTGAAATATATGTTGTTGTCATGAGCTTTAACTTCCTTTGTAGTGAGACCATCAAAATGGGTCTGCATCTATGTGACCTGGAAGACATGGTTTCTTATATTCCAATGACCATGAGGCAGCAGTGCTGAATTCTCTCTTTGTATGTAAACTGTGGCCACTGGAGGCTAAGTGTCTCCTCGTGTGGACTGTGAAGACATTTGGTCATCCTCCACTTTTCGTGGTGTTTCTTGCTGCTGCACTGGGAATTTGGTATTTGCTTCACCAAATACAAGGAGTTCTACTAGGATACAGTGCTGAAGGGAGTTCTGTCACGTGTGGTGGGTCAGGGTCTGCAGGAGAATGCACCAACCAGGCTTCTATCCCACACAGCTTGCCCCAATAACCATAGTAAACTGATTCTGAACATTGCCCTGAACCTCTCCATATAAAAAATGCCTTTACATATAAGTGTCTGATTTCTGCACTATGTCAGTCATAATCCATTTGGAAGCCAATGGCCGATCCACATGGCCCCACCATGGTGTTTTATCACACACCTGCCCACCACTGCTCTAGGCCCACTAATCAGCAGGATACAAATTACTGGCATCTCTGTTCTACACCATTTTCATAAAACCCAGTAAAACAAGGCATTCTCTGGTATACACATGATCAACCACAGGACTTCCAAAGATTCTCCAGTGCCACCTGGTCATGGAAATTTCAAAAATTTCATGGTATTTATCTAGCCATTTTTCAAAGATTAAGTTGGAGGCACTGTGGGTTTCAAATCATTCAGGAACCATTAAGTGTTGAGAAAGCTCATTTCAATGAAAGCTCTGGAGAACACTCACAGGCAAGGCTTCTCAAAGAGTTGCCAAAAGGTCACATGAAGCCAGGCAAATTGAGGCCTACAATGTGAGGTCCATGTGTGTTTTGACTCTCAACTATACCTGCCAATCTTTCAGAATAAAATCATGTGATATCCTGGCTGAGGTTCCCATTGTTTTGTGGAAAGACACCCTGGGCCTAGATCTCAGTTTCCATGGGTGACTCTCATGCATGGCCTTCTAAAATCCCAACACAATTCATGGCAATACTTCTCTGAGTTCAGTTCCAGAACTCAGTCTCTAAGGGGAATCACGCCAGAGTTCAAGCCCAGGTGGAACCAGTCATTCCTTCCAACCACCACAAAAATGACCACAATTAAAATCAAAACACTCCCACAGGGCCCTCATCTTCTTCCATATAGACACTCATCATAACCTCTGGCTGGAGATTTCTATGAGGGGCACAGCCTAAGAAAGTGTAAAAAATAAGCTCACTTGCCCCTCATTTGCCTAAAATCATGGTGGCCTGGACACTCCTCCTGTGAACCTGGAGTGATCAAATATTCCTGCTGTTAAAGTGTTCCGCTTCTCCAATTTGAGGCCTACTGGCTGTGAGGTATAGATTCTTTATGTGATTTGGAGTCATGAGAAAACCCAAGCACATATGGGCAAGCCTCTGCAGGGATTTGAAGAACTCATTTAATCCAAAGAATCCCTATTCTCACTTAATGGAGGTCAGGAACCTAAAACAAGAAGGCAAAAAAATTCATCCACAATGACTTCTCTTTTGGCCATTTCGGTTTGGGAAGCACATGGGATTTTTCTTTAGATCCATTGGGTGCTGAGAATCTAAGTCACAGCCTCACACAAGGACCAGAGACTGATTCAGACACATCCCATTCCAAAGCAATTAAGCAAAGAGCCACAGGTGAAGCCCATTCATTTCCATATGAAAACAGTTTTCTTCAGGCTTCACAAAGGGTTGGCATGAGGCAAAGACCTTCCTGAAATTCAGGGTAATTGAAACACAAGTAAGCAAATGGCCCATGAAGGGTTTCTTCACTGAGACTTTACTGGTCACACTGATATCTGAGTTTTCTGAGATGCTCTCAATCTCTTCAGCTATCCAGTACATGGCCATGTCACAGAGCCTTGTGGTGTTACATATCTGGGACACAAAACCATGAGCGTATTCTGTAGAGTGGCCAGAATTCACGAAGAAAACAGTAACTTAAGAAGACAGTAGGTGTTGCCCATCCATAAGGCAAAGTGAAGTCCATTAATCTATTGGGCAGTATTAATGTGGGGAAGCTTTCTACTAGAGAAAACAAATCCATTGATGCATTCTCTTTTCTAATGTCTACAACCACGGATACAGTGGGATACACAGACATAGAAACCCTCACAATGTCAAAGGACTTACTAGAAACAGTCCACTCCACACCAGAAAAAAACGCCTTTCCTACCTATTCTCAGAACATGAGAAAAAAACCACAAACTCACACCCACAACGGCAAAGCCACCTCCTTCCCCCAAGTAGGTCTGTGACTATCCAGAGTGTCTTCTGACTGGTGGGCCATATTATGTTCCCCCGAAATGGCCTGTCCTCTCTCAGATCTGGTCTCCTTGGCCAACTATGTGAGTTGTCAGGAGACAGCGGTGAGCCACTACATGCTTTCTCAGGGAAGGTGCCTCTTCAGAGCTCTGCTGGCAATTGGCCATCCTCACATCAGTAGGTACCAAGAAAGACTGACTCTGTCCTTGGAAAAAGCAAACAAGTTAGCCCAATGGGACTAGGACTGGGACTGCCTCTGGGTGCCTGTCTTCCTGGATCCCAAGTTCAGAGAATTCAATCACCAAGGAAGTGAGGAGAGGTCACTTCCTTCAGGAACTGAATGAGGTCACTGCCTTGAAAACCACTTTGTCCTAACAGTTGCTTCCAAGGGTCCCATGAGATGGAGGCTGCCCCAACATCCTCTGACACATTCAGAAGTTAGAATGGAATATCAACCTTAGGCACCCAGGTACAGCTCTCCACACAGGCCTGGTTTCTTCCAACTTCTTTACAATAAGAAAAGAGAGGCTGACTTAGACCCATCAATTCATCCTGACCAGGTTGTTTGCCATGGAAGATTTCTATTGCTCTCTCAGGTCCAACATAGCTGCATAAATCTTCTCCAAGGATCATTTCTGCATGGATCTTTGAGGTTCTCAGAAGGTGGAAGATCACCTACATTCCTATATTGTAAGACCAACTCTGTCCCTGCTCTTCTGTAAGTTATATTGATGGAACAGTGTATGTTTAGGGTTAATAACATGTTTGATTTGGGTTAGGAATCATTTTGTGAGATGAATAATGGTATTGGCAACCTTCGATATTTACAAGAGTATATAGGTGAAATATAAGTATGAAAGCAGAAAATTAGGAAAGATTTGAAGCCCAGAAGGGAATTGGACCCTTAAGTGGTATACTTAGCTTTGAGTTATGTGCTGCACAGTTGTCTCAGATAAATCAATATACAATGGCATAGGACCTTGTACCTTGGATGATTGAATGTTGAAGAGAACATCCAGTCAAAAAGCGATATTCAGTACGATGAGCAAGGTAGTAGTTAGGTTTAGAATGAAGAGTGAGTATTGGATTTGGACAAAAAGTTCTTTAGCAATAGGGTTTCGGTTAGAGAGTGAGTGTTAATGTCAGCACATGTGAAGAGTCAGTCACAATGATGAACTGGGGAAAATATGAGGGAAAGCAGATATCAATAAAGACATTAGGAAATCAAGCAAAGTACAAAGTGAGTGATAGGATTAGACATTTTCAACAGGCTTGAGGTTGAATATATAATCTTAGGAAGAATCAAATATGTAGTCACCAATAGGATTGACATTTGAGAGCATTAGGCAACCTGGACATAGATGTTTTTAGTAATCCATGCTCACTTTCCATTTAGGCTTTGGTACAATTGAAAGTGTGACCTTTGCTTTTTGTGTCCAGAATATTTCTGTGATAAAATGTATATGTATATCACGTGACATGAGTATTTCTTCCACCATTTTCAGGAGCAATATTTTGAAGACATATAAATTTGTATTGGGGTACAAATAGGTATACCCTCTGTCTATGAATATAGCAATAACGCATGAATAGACCATACTGGGAATAAATAATATAACTGGATCCACTTTAAATAATGGATTGAATGGATATCTGAAAATATATAAGAAATGTTATAAAGATGCACAATCAATCATTCCAACCAGTTATATATCTAATGGTCATCTTAGGGTTATGTTTTATCATGAAGGATGTGTGAGTTTTGCTTAAAAATTGATCATGGAAATTGAAAATAATATATTTGAAAAAAGTCTCATGAAAAGACCAGTCAAGAAACATAGGGAAATACATGTGTTCTGGAGCAAGAAGTGATTGAAAGTGAAACAAATGCCTATAAATTTGCTAAGTAGTGGATGAAATATATATCCTATGATGTGCATAAACTGAAGAAATAGTAATGTACCAGTGTTGAATAATAATTAATGTCAAAATACACATCATGTCCCATAGGAATCTACTAGCATTGATGTTAAACTAGGTCAGTTAATGTAGAAATACTAGGATTTGTTTGCACCTTTCACTGAAGTTAGTTTTCAGTACTAGGAAACAAATATGTATTTCAGGTGGATGAATATTTCTGAGAATAATCTTGTGAAAAGTTGATTATTAATCCACATACATGAACATGAATGAATTTAGGGAGTGTATATAAGACACATATATTTCATATTTTGAAAAATCTGGAGATTTATTTTGTATATATATATATATATATATATATATATATATATATATATATATACACACACACACACACAAACACACACACAAACAAAGACATTCAAAAGTAGAATTATATATGCCAATCGAATTTCACCATGAAATATATATCATCCACAGATCCAAAAATATTCATTTTACTGAACATGGATTTATGTATAATGTTATTCAACTAGGAAGCTCACCATTAGCTTGAATTTTCAGTTCCAACAGCATTTAGGTGGAGTAATCTCTTCTCACAATTTGTATCTGCAATGTCAGGCACCTCACAAAAATGTACGTGTGATATCAGGTAGGATTCTATATGTTTATATAAAAATTAATGTGCTGAATAGGTTACAGCGAAAGGGAGATAGGAATTCACATATTTGTTAACTTTAATACACATATAAAACTATTTCAATTAAAAAATGACTAGATTTATAACACCTACCTTTTATCTTGCAAAAGGCAAGTCCAATATACACCATGCCTCCTCTGAACTGCTTGTATTTAAATTCCGTTTGGGTTATTTTTCTCCATCATATTAGTATTTGTAGTTAGCGTCTAGAAGGGTATGGGTTATTGTCAGGAATTCAGTATTTCAATTGGAAAATTGGAAAGTGAATCCAATGTGTATGCAATTATGTGCTGCACAATATTCTTCCCACTCTCATCCAGAACAATGGCTTGACATTAACTTCGCCCCAAGTAAGACGCAATTAGAGAAGAAGAGTTAGAAATTCTGTGAATACATATCTGGAATGGAAAATGCTCAGGAGTTCACAACCTTGGAGGTGGTAGAGGATTTTCCAAAAGTAGGGGACAGGGTTGATCACCCAACATGATCTTTCATTAAAATTGTGAGCCATCTTGCCACAAAGCCATGAAAAGATAATTTTTGCTTTACTATAAATTACTGCAAATTCTGAACCTGCTTAGAATGCCTGACCATGTTTTGAACTCACCCATGCCTGGCTCTCTGACCAGAAAACGGCCCTCTCTGAAACTTTAATGACACCTCATAAATATTCGCCTTCCCTGGCCAGACAATGACCCTCTCTGAGGCTCTAATGGTCCTCATAATTTCTGATGCTGGGGCCAGAAAAAACAAATGTAAACTACAATTAGTGTGATGCTTGTCAAAGTTCTGTTTTCTGTAACCCCCCTTTTGTGTAACTTTCTGGGCTATAAAGCTGGGCTGTAGGAAAGGTGGGGTTGCTGTCTTGTTTCCGCCATTTTGAGAGGGAGAGGCAGCCCGGCTGCTTGAAATATTAAGCTTGCCTTAATTTGATTTTAATTGGAGTCAGTGGTCTTTTCTCGTGTCCTGGACTAACATTTTGGAGTTCCCCAGCAACATGACCCGACCAGATCACAAAGCCATACTGCTGGAAATTCTGAAGCTGGCCTATCCTCCAGGACTCCAGGCTGGAGAGCCAAGTTCCAAGGCCTTGGAATGAGCCTTCAGTCCGTGGATCACTGCAGTGAACCATCGCACTAAAACTATTATCAAGCACCTGGTGGAGGAGGCCTTCATAGGTAAGAGGCGCCTTTATAACATCTGATATCCGGTTAAGGGAGTTCTCTTCTGATGACAGAGAGGTGGCCTGGGAAGGCTCACATATACTCCTGTCCGGGACAGTAATAGGAATCCTTCTTTCCTCTGTTCTTTTCTGTAGGGAATACCTCTGAAAGTGTAGAGAGGTGCCGACTGGCACGCAGGAGCTCCTACCCCGGAGCTTTAGCAAGACGCTGCATTGCTTCTCTGGTTTTCTGTTTATTCGCCGAGTTTCTGTTTTTTTGTGTGTGTTTTGTTCTGTGTTCTAAATGTTTTTTATTTGTTTGTTTTTGTGCGTTTTGTTGTGTGATTTCTGTGGTAAAAACTTAAGGATATTGGACGTGAAAATGGGTAATAAAGCATGTAAGCCTGTCACCCCTTTGGACTGTGTTTTAAAGAAATGGGATGCACTATACCCCCCTTTGTTAAGCAGGATGAGAGAAGCCCCTAGCTGGCTGTCTGGAGCACACCCACTGCAGAGGGCAATGCCTGCTGGAGACCTAATAACTGAGTATCTCCCAGGTTAACAAGTGAAGCTCCTTTAAAACCCCTTGTCCCTCCAGATCAAGAGAGTCACAACTTTGGACAGAGTCCCCTGTTTTTATCCTTTGTTAGCAAAGCAGTAAACCTCCCTTTTACTTTTTCTCAAACCCTGTCCTTATATTAAATTGGTATTAATTGGCTTCAAGGTCCAGAACCGAAATTTAAGTTACAAATTTTGATACCCCCCCGACCCCGGAATTTTTGAGAGCTGACTACTGAAATGTTAGGAGATTCAGCGTGCTTGGGGTGGAACCAAACCAGAGGAGCTAATCCTGTTTAAGTAAAAGACGGGACTGAGGGACTCCCAGCAGCTGCCGAAGTCCTGTTGCTTCAGTAAATTCCCTCCTTCCTTCCCTGCACTGTAAGTATTATGCCACCTCTGTTTTCTTAAAAAAGAGAAAAAGAAAAAGGAGACACTAAATGCAGTAAAGTCACCATGGAGACCTTTGATATTACATTTCAGGTTGCCCCTCTGTGAAAACATCTGATGCCCTTGTGGGGACATCTATCATGCCACTGGTGTAGGAGATTTTTCTCTTATCTGCTGTTTTAAAGGCTTCTGTCCTGTCAGCCATAGTCTGGAGCTCCTTTCTGTCTGTCTTTTGTCTTTGTTTCTGGCCATTTAAGACATGTGCAATAATGTGTTGATATTATAAATTGTTTCTTGGGAATGATCTTAGCTGAATGTGTGTCTAAATGATGATGTTTTATTGTAACAATATGGTATCTGGATGGGTTTTTGTAGCATTGCTCAATCTTGCAGTTAAAAGTCGGGTTTAGGTAATTTTTTAGTTTATGATTTCAGATAATTCATGCCAGAGAACTTAAATACTTAAAATGGAAAACTAAAGAATTCTACTTCCAAGTTGGCAAGTAACTTCCCAATCATTTAGTCTTTTTTTTCACCAATTTTTAATTGGGTAGCCTGGGTAAATGTCACAGTGTGTCAGTGCATTAATTTGGACAAGGATAGTAAATCATAGTATGGTATCTGTTGACAAAACAAGATGTTAAGGTATAAAATTTTGAATTGTATCTTAAAATTGTATCATAATTTTCAACATCCTCACCTGAAAATTATGGTTAAAGTGCCTTAGGCCTGAGGTGTCCGCTCAGAATAGCAGTTTTGTCCAGCTCCTTCCAGAACTCAGCCAGGACTTATGTTGAAATGTAAATGAAAGAAGCCTACAAGCTCAGTAGGAGACTGATCTGATTTCTAAGTGGGAAAAAAAAAAGGTAAATCGTATGGTATTTACTAATTACTGGCCAGTCATTTTTTCTAGGACTCTCATTTTTTTCCTTAGATTCTGTATTTTTTTTGAGCTCATTATTTTGATCCTAGAGAACTAGGTTAATATTTTTCTCATCAGTTCTATCTTTGACCAACAGTGGAGTTCTGAAACATTACAATGGAGATTTCACCTGTGAAAAGCTACAAGGCCTTACTATTATTATTTGTGCACACTTTTGTTATGTGTTGTATGTCCATATATCCATATGTTCGTATATCATATATATGATATACAAATTAACATATATAAGGAGCGATCATTAAAAAAAAGCACTCATAAAAACAAATTTTAAAAAGTGGATTCGAAGATCTTTAATTCACGTGAGTTAAATGGTTCACTTTAAATTTGGATAAACAAATAACAATAAATGTCTTTAAATTTAAGCTTACAAGTTTTTCTAGCTGCTCAAAAATCTAATAAAATATTAATGTCTATAAAATGTCTAATATGCCTTGGTTCTAGGACTTTTCCTTTAACAAAAAAATGGTTTACACTGTTCAATACATTTCTCTAATATTTTGATAAATAAGTGAAGTAAATTTGATATGGGATTACTCATTCATGAGTACTTTTGTTAGATATCTGATTGATTTAGTAAGGTCTGTATAAGTTTGTTCTAAAGTCTGTATAAGATTGTAAAAATCAGTCATGTGATAAAGCGACACAAATTTCTGAAAACAAAAGTTTACCCATAACATTGTGTTTATTTTTATTTTTCTAGAGCAAGCAACCATAAAAATTAAACAACTGATTAAATAAGAACTGTTATTTTAGAGCACTGTACTGGAATTTCTTTAAAAGCTAAATTTGGTTAATGTAAAAACATCAATGTCATTGTGATGCTATTAATGTGCTCATATCTTCCAGGTATACAAGTCTGTAAGGTAGAAACTTTAAAAGAGCATTACATCAAGCTGGTGTTCTGAAGTTGTATGGTAAAAAATAATATATATATATTGGGGATTTATTTACTTGTTATCAATAAGATATGTAAAGTTTTAAGTTACTTTTTACATTGGGGAAAAATTTAAATATATTTTTAAGTTAATGAGCTCCTAATCTATGTAAAGGTTAAAAACTTTCAGCCTTTCTTTAATTCATGTTTTAAATGTGATATCATATGGTGTTAGCTAATGTTCATGTGACCTCAAACAATTTATGTAAACTGTGTAAGATGATATTTAAAAAAAAAGATCAGCTTTAGAACTAAAAGACTTAAGATTTATATAGAGCCCTGCCTTACCTGAGATAAGGCTCTGTGTCTCATCTTACAACATGTGAGAATAACTACGAAAGCAGTAGGTCAGATGTTATTTAATTTAAAGTTACGTTCAGAAGTTTTTTTTTTTTTTTTTTCTGTCAAGATTACTAGGATCTCAAAAAGGGGATATAATTTATAACTCAGCCAAAAATTCAGGGTAGCTATTACACGAACTAAGTATTTTTACTCTTGTTAATTTTATTTTGTAATTTCCTTATAAGTTAACTAAAGATTCCCTGTTAGTGTTTTACAAAAGAGTTGCTTTTGAACACAACATTGGTTAATTTAAGATAATAAGGCATCACCTACAAGACAGAAAAATACAGATCCCAAATAATAAAAAGATAAATAATTTTAAATTATAGACATTAAAGCACAGTACTCTTAATATAAGGCTGTTAAAATTTATTTGCTGGATGTTTAAGATTAGGATTTAAAATTTAATTTAAATGAAAAGGGACAATAAAACAAATTTTGGCTCTTGACCTCTGAGTCAGTTTGTATCCAGGGAACAGGAGACTTCTCTAAAGAACTTTGCAACTCTCAGCCACATAAACACCTGATCAGGAAGATTAATGAGGCCACTGGAGAACAGAAAGCCAATCAGTGCATTTTCTACGAAGAAGAGAGTCATCAGAGAAGGGAGATATTCCTGATGCTTCTGAGAGAAGCCACATGGTCAAGCAAGACCTGGAATCACCTAGCGCAAATGGCACTAGCAGAACTGAGAAGCTGCTCTCAAGTTTCCCCAGAAATGACTCCCATAAAATCTCAGCTGACTGTTAACAATAGATAGAAACAAAAGTCAGTTTTACTGCTTCATCTTAAACTCTTAGCAAAGACAGATAAACCCAAAATACAGCCATTCCTGGGCATTTTAAATAATAATAGTTATAATAATATTTTAACGTATACACTTTATGGTAGCCTCCCAAAATAAGTAAGACTGGAGGCTACAAAGAAAGATTCTCAGAGAGGAATGCTTGATGAGAATAAAAAGAGACTATCAAGAGGAGCTACCAGAGGCAGAAGTTTTTTGTTTAAGGCCTACAGATATTCCTAACATACACAGGTAGGCTTGGTGTTTGCTAGTATGATTATCCAGCCCTGACTAACAGAATTAAAGGTTTCTCTATTACACACAGAGGTCATACTAGTAAAAGGAATTTGCAAGATCAGATGACATTAAATTATTAAACTGTATCTTATGGGGTGGGACAACTGTGACACTAAAAGTTAAATATTAAGTTGAAAGTCCTGATAACTGGGGATATTGAAGACAGATGAGGGGACATCTATACAGTGACTTGTTTCAGCAGCTGCAACATTTATTCAGTACTCATGGTTTTTGTTTCTCTCATAGAAGAACCCATCCCCAGATGACTTTACAAACTGTTCTACCACAACCAGACTTCAAACCGAACTGACTTCTAAAAGGCAACTCATGTCCCTCATGCTGTGCCCCCTCATGTCACCCTCTCTCAGCTCAGAAGAAGCCAAAATGAGTGACGCCACTCTTCTTACAACAATGGAGCCAAAAATAAATAGACTTTCATTTTAAGTAATTAATTAAGTCAGGTAAAATCAGGGAGACTGGTTTTGTGTGAGTTCAAAAAATATGGAGACTGTTACGTGAGGTATTAAAATTCCCTCAGTGCTCTTCCCCTACCCTATCAAAGATTTGAAAGGGACACATTAGAAAAGGGGGGAATGATAGACCCAACCTGATCTTTTATTAAAATTGGGATCCATCTTGCCACAAAGCCATGAAAAGAAAATTTTGGCTTGACTATAAATTACACCAAATTCTGAACCTGCTTGCAATGCCTGCCCGTGGCCTTGAACTCACCCATGCCTGGCTCTTTGACCAGGAACAGCCCTCTATGAAACTTTATTGACACCTCATAAATACTGGCCTTCCCTGGCCAGACAATGACCCTCTCTGGGGCTCTAATGGTCTTCATAAATTCTGATGTTGGGGCCAGCAAATATATATATACATACATATATATAAACTACGATTAGTTTGATGCTTGTCAAAGTTCTGATATTTTAACCCCCCTGTAGTGTAAAATTCTGGGTTATAAACCTGGGCTGTAGGAAATTTGGGTGGCTGTCTTGTTCCCACTGTTTTGGGAGGGAGAGGCCACCTGGGCAGTGGAAAATATAAGCTTGCTTTAACTTGATTTTAATTGGAGTCAGTGGTCTTTTCTTGCATCCTGGTCTAATAGGTAAATGCTATCAAACAAGGAGCTCTGCCAGCCTGAAGACTTCCTTAGAAACTGCCTCTGATGATGGGCACTTGACATATATGTTGTTGTCAGGAGCTTTAGCTTTCTTTCTAATGAGACCATCAAAGCTGGATCTGCATCTATGTGACCTGGAGGGCATGGTTTCTTGTTTTTCAAAGGACATGAGGCAGCAGTGCTGAATTCACTCTTTGTAGGTAAACTGTCGCCACTGAAGGCTAAGTGACTCCCCGTGTGGAATGTGAAGCAATTTGGTCATCCTCCACTTTTCGTAGTGTTTCTTGCTGCTGCACTGGGAATTTGTTATTTGCTTCACAAAATACAAGGAATTCAGCTGGGACACAGTGCTGGAGGGAGTTCTTTCACATGAGATGGGTCAGGGTCTGCAGGAGAATGCATCAACCAGGCTTCTATCCCACATAGCTTGTCCCCTTGACCATTGCACCTGATTCTGAACATTGTCCTGAAACATCTCCATATAACAAGATGCCTTATATGGAGAGTTATCAGACATATAAGTGATTCCTGGCTGCACAATGTCAGCCACAAGCCATTTGGAAGTCAATGGCAGATACACATGGCCCGACCACAGATGTTTTATCACACACCTGCACACCACAGCTCTGGGCCCACTACTCAGCAGGCTCCAACATACTGGTATCTCTGTTCTACATCATTTTCATGAAACCTAGTCAATCAAGGCACTGTCTGGTACACACTTCATCAGCAAGAGGACATTGAAAGGTTCTCCAGTGCCACCTGGTCATGAAAATTTCAAAAATTTCATGGTATTTATCTAGCCATTTTTCAAGGATGAAGTTGGAGAAATTGTGGGTTTCAATTCATTCAGGAACCATTAATGTTTGAGGAAGCACATTTCAAGGAAACTCTGGAGAATTCTCAGAGGCAAGGCTTCCCAAAGAGTGGCCAAAAAGACACATGAAGCCAGGCCCATTGAGGTCTACAATGTGAGGCCCATGTGTGTTTTGACTGTCAACGATGGCTGCCAAGTCTTTCAGTATAAAATAATGTGATGCCCTGGCAGAGATTGACAATGCTCTGTGGAAAGCCACCCTGGGCATTGATCTCAGTTTCCAAAGGCAACTCTCATGCGTGGTCTCCTAAAATCCCAACACAATTCATGGCAATACTTCTCTGAGGTCAGTTCCTGAACTCAATCTGTAAGGGGAATCACACCAGAGTTCAAGCCCAGGTGGACCTAGGCATCTCTTCCAACCACCAAACAAATGACCACAATTAAAACCAAAACACTCCCAAATGGCCCTCATCTTCTTCCACATAGACACTCTTCATAACCTCTGGCTGGAGGTTTCCATGAGGGGCACAGCCCAAGACAGTTTTCCAAATGAACTCCCTTGCCCCTCATTTGCCTAAAGTCAGGGTGGCCTGGACTCCCTTCCTGTGAACCAATAGTGATCAAATAGTCCTGCTCTTAATACTGCTCTGCTTCTCTAATTTGAGGCCTACTGACTGTCTGGTATATATTCTTCATGTGAATTGGTGTCATGAGAAAACACAAGCCCTTATGTGCTAGCCTCTGTAGGGCTTTGAAGAACTGATTTGAAACAAAGGATCCCTATTCTCACGTGATGGAGGTCAGGAAGCTTACAGAGGAAGGCGAGAGACTTCATCCACAATGACTGCTCTTTTGGCCATTTTCGTTTTGCATGCACACTTGGAAACTTTCTTTAGATCCATCAGGTGCTGAGAATCTAAGCCGCTGCCTCACACAGGGCAAAGAGGATGATTCAGCCACATCTCTTTCCAAAGCAATTAAGCAAAGAGCCACAGGTGATGCCCATTCATTTCCATTTGAAAACTCTTTTTTTCTGGCTTCACAAAGGGGTTTCCTGAGGCAAAGATCTTCCTGACATTTAGGAAAACAGAACAATAGGTAAGCAAAAGGCCCAGTGCAGTGTTTTTCCACTGAGACTTTAATGGTCACACTGATATGTGAGTTTTCTGAGATGCTTCTATTCTCTTCAGCTATCCAGTACATGGCCACGTCACAGAGCTTGGAGGTGGTACATATCTTGGAAACCAAACCATGAGGCTATTCTGGAGAGTGGCCAGTATTCAGGAAGAAAACAAGAACTTAGGAAGATAGTAGGTGTTGCCCATCCATAAGGCAAGCCTCTCTCCATTCTTAAATTGTGCAGTATGAATGTTGGGAAGCTTTCTACTAGACAGGACACAACCATTGATGCATTCGCTTTTCAAATGTCTACAACCACAGATAGAGTGGAATGCACAGACATAGAAACACTCGCATTGTCAAACGACTTTCTAGAAACATTCCAGTCCAAACAAACAAACAGTCTTTCCTACCTATTCTCAGAAAAGAGACAAAACCACAAACTCACACCAACACCCACAACGGCACCTCCTTCCCCCAATTATGTTGGTGAATATATTGAGTGTCCTCTGACTGGTGGTCCATACTATGTTCCCCCAAAATGGCCTGTTCTGTCTCAGATCTGGTCTCCTTCGCCAACTCTGTGAAGTTGTCAGGAGCCATGGTTGAGCCACTACCTGCTTTCTCAGAAAAGGCTCCTCTTCAGAGGTCTCCTGACATTTGGCCATTATCACTTCAGTAGGTACCAACAAAGACTGACTCTGTCCTTGGTAAATCCAAACAATTGAGACCACTGGGACTGGGACTGGGACTTACTCTGGGTGCCTGGCTTCCTGGATCCCAAGTTCAGAGTGTTCCATCACCAAGGAAGTGTGTACTGATATTTGCTTCTAAGGGTCCCAGGAGATGGAGACTGCCCCTACTTTCTGTGACAGTTTCACAAGTTAGAATGGTATATCAACAATAGGCACCCGGGAACAGCTCTTCTCACAGGCCTGGTTTGGTCCATCTTCTCTATATTAAGAAGAGAAAGGCTGATTCAGATACATCTCTTCATCCTGACCCGGTTGTTTAACATTGAAAATGACTTTTGCTCTCTCAGGTCCTTCATAGCTGCCTTCTTCTCCATGTATCATTTCTGCATGGACCTTTGAGGTTCTCATCAGGTGGAAGATACCCTACAATCCAGTATTGGAAGACCAACTCTCTCCCTGATCTTCTGTAAAGTTAGATTGAGGGAACAGTGTATGGTTAGGGTTAACAACATGTTCAATTGGGTTAGGAATAATTCTGCAGGATGAATAATGGTTATGGGAACATGTGATATTTACAAAATATACAGTTGAAATATAGGTATGAAAACAGAAATCTAGGTGAGATTTGATGCCCAGAAGGGCATTGGGCCCTTGATTGGGATACTTAGCTTTGAATTAATTTCTGCACAGATGTCTCAGATAAATCAATATACAATGGTATAGGATATTGTACCTTGGATGATTGAATGTCGAAGAGAACATGCAGTCAAAAAGGGATAGTCGGTAGGATTAGAAAGATAGACGGTAGTTTTAGAAAGATGAGTGAGTATAGGATTTGGACAAAATGGTCTTTAGCAATAGGATTTCATGTACAGAGTGAATGTAAATGTCAGCACATGTTAAGAGGCAGTCACAATGATGAACTGGGGAAAATATATATCAATAGAGACATTAGGAAATCAGGCAAAGTATAAGGTGAGTAATAGGATTAGACATTTTCAACAGGTTTGAGGTTGAATATATAATCTTAGGAAGAAACAAATATGTAGTCACCAATAGGATCCACATTTGAGAGCAATAGGCAAACTGGACATGGATGATTTTAGTAATCCATGTTCAATTTCCATTTAGGCTTTAGTACAATCATAAGTGTGACATTTGCTTTTTGTTTCCAGAATATTACTGTGATAAAATGTATATGTAGATCAGGTGACATGAGTATTTCTTTCACCATTTCTAGGAACAGTATTTTGAAGACGTGTAAATTAGTATTTTGAATACAAATAGGTGTACACTGTGTCTATGAATATAGAAATAATGCATGAATAGACCATACTGTGAATAAATAATATAACTGGTTCCAACTTAAATAATGGTTCAAATTGATATCTGAAAATATACAGGAAACCTTATATTGATATATATCCATTCATTCAAACCAGTTATACATCTAATGGTAATATTAGGGTTATGGTTTATCATGAAGAATGTGTGAGTTTTGCTTCAAAAGTAATTGTGGAAATCGAAAATAATGTGTTTGGAAAGAAGTCTCATGAAAAGACCAGTCATGTAACCTGGAGGAATACATGTGTTCTGAAGCAGGAAGTGATTGAAAGTGAAACAAAAGCCTTTCAATTTGTGAACTTGTGGATGAAATATATATCTTATGATGTGCATAAACTGAGGAAATAGTAATGTACAAGTGTTGAAAAAAAATGAACGTCAAAATACACATCATGTCCTATAGAAATCTACTTGCATTTATATTAACCTGGGTCAATTAGTGTAAAAATATTAGGATATGTATGCACAATTCACTTAACTTAGTTTTCAGTACTAGGAAACAAATACGTATTTCAGGAGGATGAATATGTCTTAGAATAATCTTATGAAAAGTTGATTATAAATACGCACTTAAATATTAATGAATTTAGGGAGTACATAATAAGATACATTTATTTCATATTTTGAAAACTCTGGAGAGTGTATATATATATATATATATATATATATATATATATATATTAAAATACACACACAGAAATTAAAAAGTATTAATATACAAGCCAAATGAAATTCACCATGAAATATATATCATCCACAGATCTAAAAATATTCATTTTACTGAACATGAATTTATGTATAATGTTGTTCAGCTAGGATACTCACTCATAGGTTGAATTTTCCGTTTCAACAGTGTTTAACAGGAGTGATCTCTTCTCACAATTTGTATCTGCCAAGTGAGCCACCTCACAAGAATGTACGTGTGGTACCAGGTAGGATTCTATATGTGCATATAAAAATATATGTGCTGAATAGGTTACAGAGAAATGGAGACATGAATTCACATATTTGTTAACTTTAAAAACACATGGAGAAGTGTTTCAACAAAAAAATGACTAGATTTAAAACTCCTACCATATATAATGCAAAAGGAACGTCCAAATGTTAACCTTGCATCCTCTGAACTACTTGTATTTCAATTTGGTTTGGTCTATTTTTATCCATCATAATAGGATTTGTAGTCAGAGTCTAGTAGGGAGTGGGTTACTATGAGGGATTCAGTATTTTGAATGAATAATTGGAAAATGAATCCAATGTGTATGCAAATATGTGCTACAAAAAAATCTTCCCACTCTCATCCAGAACAATGCCTTGACATTACCTTAGCCCCAAGTAAGATACAATTAGAGGAGAAGAGTTAGAAAATCTAGGAATACATATCTGGAATGGAAAATGCTCTGGAGTTCACAACACTGGAGGTGGTAGAGGAGTTTCCAAAAGTAATGGAGACTGTAAAAACTCCACAAACATGGAAGTGTGCAGGCCTCAAGACATCTGGGAAACTGTCTTTGAGGTTGTACACTTGAAATATATGTTGTTTTCAGGAGCTTTAGCTTCCTTTTTAGTGAGACCATCAAAGCTGTATATGCATCTGTTACATGGAGGACATGGTTTCTTATTTTCCAATGAACATGAGGTAGCAGTGCTGAATTCTCTCTTTGTGGGTTTACTGTGGCCACTGGGGTCTAAGAATCTTTCCGTGTAGACTGTGAAGCCATTTGGTCATTCTCCAATTTTGTTGTGTTTCTTGTTGCTGCACTGGGAGTTTGGTATTTGCTTCACAAAATACAAGGAGTTCCACTGGGACACAGTGCTGGAGGGAGTTCTGTCACGTGTGGTGTGTAAGGGTCTGCAGGAGAATGAACCAACCAGGCTTCTACGCCACATTGCTTGCCCCCTTGACCATAGCAACTTGATTCTGAACATTGCCCTGAAAACTCTCCATCTAACAAGATGGCTTAATATACAAAGGTATGCTGGCTGCACCATGTCAGTCACAAGCCTTTGGAAGCCAAAGTAAGATCCACATGACCCCACCACAGATATTTTATCACACAACTGCACACCACAGCTCTGGGCCCACTACTCAACAGGCTCCACCATACTGGCAGCTCTGTTCTACACCATTTTCATGAAACCCAGTCAAGGAAGGCACTGTCTGGTACACTCTTGATCAGCAACAGGACATCCAAAGGTTCTCCAGTGCCACCTGGTCGTGGAAATTTCAAAAATTTCATGGTATTTATCTAGACATTTTTCAAGGATGAAGTTGGAGAAACTGTGGGTTTCAATTCATTCAGGAGCCATTAAATTTTTAGGAAGCACATTTCAAGGAAAACTCTGGAGAATTTTCAGAGGCAAGTCTTCCCAAAGAGTGGCCAAAAGGCCACATGAAGCCAGGCCCATTGAGGTCTACAATGTGAGGTCCATGTGTGTTTTGACTCTCAACAATGGCTGCCAAGTCTTTCAGAATAAAATCATGTGATGTCCTGGCTGAGATTGACAGTGCTTGGTGAATAGCCACCCCAGGCTTAGATCTCAGTTTCCAATGGCGACTCTCATGCATGGCCGCCTAAAATCCCAACACAATTAATGGCAATACTTCTCTGAGGTCAGTTCCAGGAATCAGTCTTTAAGGGGAATCGCACCAGAATTCCAGCCCAGGTGGACCCAGGATTCTCTTCTAACCACCAACAATTGACCACAATTAAAACCAAAAAACTCCCACATGGCCCTCATCTTCTTCAACATAGACACTCTGAATAACCTCTAGCTAGAGGTTTCCATGACAGGCGCAGCCCAAGACAGTGTCCAAAATAAGCTCCCTTGCCCCTCATTTGCCTAAAGTCAGAGTGGACTAGACACCATTCCTGTGAACCAAGAGTGATCAAATAGCCCTTCTTTAATACTGCTCTGCTTCTCCAGTTTGAGGCCAACTGACTGGTATAGATTCTTTATGTGAATTGGTGTCCTGACAAAACCCAAGCACCTATTGGCTAGCCTCTGCAGAGCTTTGAAGAACTGGTTTGACCCAACGGATCCCTATTCTCACTTGATGGAGGTCAGGAAGCTTACAGAGGAAGGCGAGAGACTTCATCCACAATGACTGCTCTTTTGGCCATTTTGGTTTTGGATGCACACTTGGAAACTTTCTTTAGATCCATCAGGTGCTGAGAATCTAAGCCACTGCCTCACAGAGGGCAAAGAGGCTGATTCAGCCACATCCATTTCCAAAGCAATTAAGCAAAGAGCCACAGGTGACGCCCATCCTTTTCCATTTGAAAACTGATTTCTTCAGGTTTCACACAGGGGTGGCCTGAGGCAAACACGTTCCTGACATTCAGGACAACAGAACAATAGGTAAGCAAAAGTCCAAAGTAGTATTTCTCCACTGAGACTTTACTGGTCGCACTGATATCTGAGTTTTCTGAGATGCTCTCATTCCCTTCAGCTATCCAGTACATGATCATGTCACAGAGCTTGGAGGTGGTACATATCTTGGAAATAATACCATGAGGCTATTCTGGAGAGTGGCCAGTATTCAGGAAGAAAAGAGGAACTTAAGAAGATAATAGGTGTTGCCCATCCATAAGGCAAGCAGCTCTTTATTCTTTAATTTGGCAAGATGAATGCTGGGAAGCTTTCTACTAGACAGGACACAACCATTGATGAATTCTCTTTTCAAATGTCTACAAAAACGGATTCAGTGGGATACACAGACATAGAAACACTCGCGTTGTCAAACGACTTTCTAGAAACATTCCAGTCTAAACAAACAAACCGCCTTTCCTACCTATTCTCAGAACATGAGACAAAACCACAAACTCACACAGACACCCACAACGGAATCTCCTTCCCCCAAGTATGTCTGTGAGTATCCTGAGTGTCCTCTGACTGGTGGGCCATACTATGTTCCACCAAAATGGCCTGTCCTATCTCAGACCTGGACTTCTTTGCTAACTCTGTGAAGTTGTCAGGAGCCATGGTTGAGCCACTACCTGCTTTCTCAGAAAAGGCCCCTCTTCAGAGCTCTCCTGGCATTTGGCCATTCTCACTTCAGTAGGTACTAAGAAAGACTGACTCTGTCCTTGGTAAATCCAAACAAATGAGACCACTGGGACTGGGACTGGGACTGGCTCTGGGTGCCTGGCTTCCTGGATCCCGAGTTCAGAGAGTTCCATCACCAAGGAAGTGTGATAGGTCACTTCCTTCACGAACTGAATGAGGTCACTGGGTTGGCAACCACTTTTTCCTAACAGTTGCTTCCAAGGGTCCCATGAGATGGAGGCTGCCCATACTTCCTGTGACACTTTCACAAGATAGAATGGTATATCAACCATAGGCACCCGGGAACAGCTCTCCACACAGGCCTGGTTTGGTCGATTTAATCTACATTAAGAAGAGAGAGGCTTTCAGACACATCCCTTCATTTTGACCAGGTTGTTTTACATGGAAGTTGACTTTTGCTCTCTCAGGTCTTTCATAGGTGTCTACATCTTCTTCAGGGATCATTTCTGCACGGAACTTTGAGGTTCTCAGCAGGAGGAAGATCCCCTACATTCCTGTATTGTAAGACCAACAATATCCTTGTTCTTCTGTTAAGTTATATTGAGGAAATATTGCATGGTTAAGGGTAATAACAGGTTTGATTTGGTTTAGGAATCATTCTGCAGGATGAATTATGGTATTGGGAACCTGCGATATTTACAAGAATATACTGGTGAAATATAAGTATGAAAACAGAAATCTAGGTAATATTTGAAGTCCAGAAGGGCATTGGGTGGCCTGAACACCCTTCCTTTGAATCAAGAGTGATCAAATAGCCCTGCCGCTAATACTGCACTGCTTCTCCAATTTGAGGCTTACTGACTGTCAGGTATAGATTCTTTATGTGATTTGGAGACATGAGAAAACCCAAGCACCTATTGTCTCATGCCACAGCAAATGGTTTATTGGGGGTCCAGCATGCTGGGGCTCAAAGCTCACTTCAGAGGAGGAAAGAACAAAGAGCCCCGAGAACAACTTGAGAAGAGATTATATACAATCTTTAGAGAGTGCAGGGACTTTATATACATCATAGCCTCCTTTAGCAAATATCATATACTGTGGGAAAATCAAATAACAACTCTAAAACATGATTAGCACATTCATTGGCGGGAACAGTTCGGGCAGGGGGTGATTGGTCAGCCCTGAGAAGGGGTATACATTTAAACTGATTGGTTGAAGCCCTGAGATGTATACGTGCTGAGATGCACGGTTTCTGGGAAGGGGTTGTTAAGTAACTAGGTGGTCAGGAAAGATTTCAACACATCTAATGGGCAGTTCCGGGAATTGTCTTCACTGACACAGGAATTTAAGGTTCTGAGCACAGCTTGTAAACTTTACAAAACCTGGTTCTTTACGTTTCAATTTTAATTTCTTTAATTCTTTCATTTCTCCTTTTAAAAGTAATGAATCATAATTTTTGTGGGGTCTCACATTCTATTTCTGCCAGTGAAGTGTATTTCTGTCTGATTACCATGAGTTTTACCTGCCCAATCTGAGCCTGGAGAAAGGAAACTATGAGGTTAAGCAAACAAGGTCCCACAGTTATCAACACCATAAGCATGATCAGGGGTCCAGCTAAGGCTGATAGGAGTGTAGTTAACCAGGGGGACAAGGTAAACCATGACTCAAACCACACTTGTTGAATCTCCCTTTCTCTCTGGTGCTCTTCAAGGCATTTTCTCAATTTACTCATGGATTATTTTACAACTCCAGTATGGTCAGCATAAAAACAGCATTTTTCTCTCAGTACAGCACAGAGGCCCCCTCCCTTATTAAATGGAGGTCTAATCCTCACCTGTTCTGTAAAACAACTTTAGAGAGAGAGGTTAAGGATTCCTGCAAAACTGTGATGGAGGTCTCTAACGTCTTCAAGTCTTGATTTATTGCTGTTTCTAATCAGTCCATTTGTTGTGACCCATGGATCATATCAGCTGTTCCTGTACCCACTCCTGCAGCAGCTCCTAGCCCCAATAGGATGGCTAGAGTAAGGGACACTGGCTCCCGGCAAAATCGGACTGTTTGTCCACCTAGTAGACCTTCAAAGGATTCTGGATCATGATAGAGCACCCTGGGGGGTATCTGCACCATTACACAATAATGTACAGAGCTGTCAAATACCTGGGCTGAAATGCAAGGAGTTCTGACTGTGTGGAGTTCAGTACCATAAAGGTTCCTTTAATTAGTTCCCAGGGGGAGGAGTCAGCTGTACTCTGCACTGGGGAAGTAGGCAAAGACGGAAACTGCGAAGTATGAGATGGTAGAGGGGTTTTGGTAGATCTAGGCATGGGAGGTTTAGGAGGCTTAATTCCAGACTTGAATGGATTGGGCCCTATTGCTGTGGGATTTTCTTCCTTTTTAAGCCGAATGGTGAACCAGAGACCAAAGTCATAGCCAGGGCCATTAATATAGAATCGCATTCCCCAAGTATTTCCCATAGGCCATGTTGTTCTGAGGTAGCCCCTTCCTTTGGAAGTGAAAGTTATATTGAGGGGGTAACATAGACTATTTTTTCCACAGCAAGTTTTTGACACCACTTGGATAGCGGCACATTTATTGGGATCAATCCAGATGTCATTTCATCCTACCGAATCATACTGTCTGGGGAGTTTGGGTTTCACAATGTAGCTCCCGTGTGTTCACAACCCCAAGATCTACAATAAAAGTCACTGGGTCCTCCACAGGTTTGGGCCTGTTTGCGATTTCAGAAATCAGCTGGGCACACTTAATAAACAAGACTGGCTAGTTTACACCTGAGCTGGG
The DNA here is from genome assembly GCF_048772815.1 of Callospermophilus lateralis. Classification (NCBI taxonomy): domain Eukaryota; kingdom Metazoa; phylum Chordata; class Mammalia; order Rodentia; family Sciuridae; genus Callospermophilus; species Callospermophilus lateralis. The sequence goes on from NW_027514484.1 coordinate 100,112, forward strand.
GAGATGACATCAATAATTCATGGGGTAAGTTGGTTTGGGCTTTAGTGGGATCTGTGTGGGGTCCACTATGTCAGGAAGATCCCAGTCAGAGAGGCCTATGGCAAGCTGACAAATGTCCGGGTGGAGAGATGGCCACCAAGTCCATAAGGGGGCTGTATGTGAAATAGACCACACTACTTGCCCAGTAGGATTTATAACTTGCCATTGTTGCTGAACAGGCTGATGGGGATTAGGACTGCTGGTGGTCAGGGGAAGAATCCATAGCCCTACCCACACCACAGACATGCAACTTGAGAGGGTTACCAGTCTGTTCCAGTTTCCAGCCAGAGTATGGACAGGGCACAGGATTGAGATGGGAGGCATGGATCCAGGAAGTGATCCCATCCACTTTCACCACTGTAGGTGTTATAAGCAGCACCTGGTATGGTCCTTTCCAGCAGGGTTCCAGGGATGACACCCGATACTGTCTCATGTAGACGAAGTCTCCCACTTGATATCGATGTGGAGTTCCCTCGTCTCCAGGATGATAAGCAGTGGCCAACTGTTTCCACAGGTATCGCTGGGTGCTGGGTTTGTTCAAGGGCTTTAAGTCTGTCTAGCAAGGGTGTGTGAAAGGAATCATTAATCTCAGAGTTGGGGTTAGGTCCCTTAATGGAGGAGGGGCACCGTAGAGAATTTCATAAGGGGTGAGGTTACACAAAGGGGCGGAGGGGTATTTCTTGCACGAAAAAGTACATGAGGTAGGAGCATAGTCCAATTTTTTATGCCGGTCTCCAAGATTAATTTCGTTAAGTCTCTTTGATGGTTCTATTCATCGTTTCTACCTGTCCTGAGCTCTGGGGTCTATAAGCACAATATAACTTCCTAGTAATCCCCAGGGTCCTGGAAAATCCCTGACTTACCTGGGCCACGGATGCTGGTCCGTTATCAGACCCTATTACCTTAGGCAGGCCGAACCTTGGAAAACTGTCTTCCAGGATCTTTTTGACCACCATCTGAGCTGTTTCTTTCTTCATGGGGAAGGCTTCGACCCATCCTGAAAAAGTATCTACAAAGACTAGGAGATATTTAAGTCCATACCTTGCTGGCTTAATTTCAGAAAAGTCCACTTCCCAGAATTGTCCTGGTCTGGTTCCTCGTATGCGCTTCCCTGCAGGAATCTTGGATGGGAAAGTATTAACTAATTGGAAGACTTGAAAAGCTCTAGTCACCTGCTCAGCTATTTTTTCCTCTTTGAGTCAGTCAATAATAAGTCCTTTCTTCGGTCCTTTAAGAGTGCCTATAACTTCTTTGAGCCTAAGTGGTTTAGCTGGTGTACGTCTTTGACATAAAGGTGGGCTTTTTGAAATTGTAAACTTGGCTCTGTAGGGTCCCAGATTTCTGTATCTGTCTCCTCAGATGATAAGTTGCCTGAATGTTCCGGGGCAGCCAAGTCTCCTGATTTTTGTTCCCCCCCGGTGTGGAAAAAGTTAACAGAGTCACTCTGTTTAGGGCTGCCAATTAAGCTTCCTCATCTGCCCTTCTGTTTCCAACTGCCACAGGGTTGTTTCTCTTCTGGTGCCCGGGACAGTCCACTATAGCTAGTTCCTTATGGCCCTGCACTGCTGAGCCAAGGTGGAGCATCTCATCTTTATTTTTTATTTTTTTCCCGGCAGAGGTTAATAGCCCGCATTGTTGGTAAATAGTCCTGAGCATATGAACAGTGGCAAATGCATAGTGGCTATCAGTTTATATGGTGGCCCTTTTCCCTGTTGCTAGTTCCAATGCTTTCATAAGGGCAATCAGTTCTGCTTTTTGGACTGATGTCCCTTCTGGGAGACCAGAGTATCAGATGAAATCAGTTTTGCTAACTGCTGCTGCTCCAGCCCGCCGCTTACCATCTTGGAGGAAGCTGCTGCCATCCGTAAACCATACGACTTCAGGGCGAGGCAGTGGCTGATCCTTCAAGTCTTGTTGTATACTGGTTTCCTTGCCAGTATGTGTTGACACTCATGAGTGACGGGTCCTGATGATTCTTCTGGCAGCAGTGTAGGTGGGTTGAATGGAGCAGGGGGTCCCAGCGTTATTCTGTCTTTGTCAAGCAAGAGGCTCTGGTAGTGGTTTATTCTGGAGTTTGATTGCCACCTCTCTGGAGGCTAACAGATGATGCTCTCCAGGGCATGGGGGGCTATAATGGTTAGCTTCTGTCCCAACGTTAATTAATGAGCATCTTTTATTAGAAGGGCTGCCGCTGCTATAGCACTTAAGCAATGGGGCCACCCGCTAGCCAATGGGTCCAGTTTTTTGGATTAATACGCTACTGGCTTTTTCCAAGGTCCCAAAGACTGAGTGAGCACTCCCCGTGCTATTCCTTTCTTTTCCTCGATATAGAGAGTGAAGGGTTTTCTACATCTGGGAGTGCTAAGGCCGGAGCAGATAGCAGCACCTTTTTTTGACATTATCAAAAGCTTGTTGGTGCTCAGGGGTCCATTGGAAGTGGGCATCCCCCTTTATCAGCGGGTATAAAGGGGCAGCCAGAGATGCGAACCCAGGAATCCATAACCTGCAAAAGCTGGCAGTCCCAAGAAACTCTCTGAGTTTTCTCTTATTAGATGGGGGCAGTATCTGCAAAACGGTTTTTTTTCTGGGCTCAAGGAGCCATCGTTTGCAACCCCTAAGAGAATAACCCAGGAAGATTACTTCTTGCTGACAAGTTTGGGCCTTTTGGCAGAAGCCATATATCCAAGCCGAGCAAGCTCGAATAATAGTACTTGGGTCCCAGACTCATAGGTCTCCTTGGTGTTGGCTGCCAGTAGAAGATCATCCACTATTGGAGTAGGGTGACTTCGGGGTGTGCAGTTTTGAATTCATTGATGTCTCTGTGGAGGGCTTCATCAAAGAGAATGGGGGATTTTTTGAACCCCTGTGGGAGTCTAGTCCAGGTTAGTTGGCCAGATGTTCCAGGTTCTGGGTCTATCCACTCTAAAGCTAACAGCAACTGACAGTCCTTATGTAGAGGCGAGCAGAAGTAAGCATCTTTTAAGTCCAGCACAGTGTACCATTTCTGCTCCGGATCCAGAGTGCTAAGCAAATTATATGGATTGGGTACTGTGGGGTGAATGTCCTGCACTCTGTTGTTTAATCTCTCTTAGGTCTTGAACAGGACGGTAGTCCCCAGTTCCTGGCTTTCTTACTGGTACCGGGGGGTGTTCCAGGCTGATTGACAGGGCCTTAGGACCCCAAGACCCAGGTATTTATGAATATGGGGCCTTATCCCATCCTTAGCTTCTTTGCTTAGAGGATATTGTTTAACACTAATTGGAGACGCAGAGGCTTTTAATTCTACTACTATTGGAGGTTGTTGATGGCTAGACCTAACCCAGCAGTTTCTGCCCAGGCATTAGGATAATCTTTTATCCATTTCTGGGGTAGTTTGCCTGTTTGATCAGTCCTAGGGGGCGCGAAGAGTTGATGTTCATCTTCTACAGACATAGTCAAAGATGTTACTATGGGAGTTAATACTGCAGGCTTTAGAACCCCCACTTGGGGACCATTAGGGTTAAAGGTTATTCTAGTCCAGAGTTTTGTAAGCATATTCCTGCCCATCAATGGGGCCGGGCATTCTGGGATTACTAGGAAAGAGTGGTGGACTTTTTCCTTTCCGAGGTCCATATTCATCTTAGTTGTCCAAGCCTGATATCTACTGCCATTAGCCCCTTGAACTAGGGACGATTTAATTGATAGGGGGGCCAGTGAAGTCTTAAGGGCTGAGTATACTGCTCCTGTAATCACTTCAAAGTTCACTGTGTTCCCCTCAACTTCAAATTTTACTCTGAGCTGGGGGAGGGGATCTGAGCCCCGAATTTCCTAGTCCTCTTCTAGAGTCAGCACGGCGGGCTGCCGTGGCTGCTTCTTTTGGGGGCACTCTTTGGCCCAGTGTTCTTTTTTATTACAGTGGGCACATTGATTTGAGGCCAATGGCAGCCTTTGGCGTGGGCCCAGGTATGCCTTTATGTATCCCTGCTTTTTAACTTCTGGCCTATTTGCTGCTGTGACCAGAACCTTAGGCAATGCTTTACTCTGCCATTTGCTTCTTTCCTCCTTCTTTTGTTCCCTTTCCTTCTCTCTCCTCTATTCCCTTTCCTCCTCAGTTTCTCTCTTATAATATACTTTCTCAGCTTCTCTGACTAAATCTCTTAAGGTCATATCTTATAATCCATCTAGACGTTGTAACTTTCTCTTAATATCTAGGGCAGTCTGCTCGATAAAGGCCATTGCAACAGATGGCTTTTGGTCTTCTGCCTGAGGATCAAAAGGAATATATTTCCTATACGCTTCCATAATTCTATCCAGAAACATAGAAGGAGACTCATTAGGCCCTTGGATAATCTCTCTTACCTTGGCCAAATTAGTCGGCCCTCTGGCGGCCGCTCAGAGACCCACTATTAGAGAACGGCGATAAGTGGACAGATGCTACCTACATTCAAAGGTGTCGGGGTCCCAGTTGGGTCGGTTCATGGGCCCGTAGGGACAGAGAGGGAGCATCACTGGGGCTTCCGAGTTTTATATTATTTATCTCCTGCGGGTTCCTTTAGGTGGCCCAGCTTCCTTCAGGGGAGCAGGGTCTGCTGCTGCTCCGGGGAAGTCCCCTGGAGTGCTTGGGTCTGGCCCAATTGCCTCTAGCGGCGGAGAGGCTGAGTCAGCGGCGGGAGGATCATCTGGAACATGTTGTGGGTTGGGGAGCGAGGGTAGAGGATAAGGAGAGAGAGGAGTGTCCAGTCTTCTGACTCAGAATGGAGGGAAGAGGGGGAGGAGCAGAATGTTGGAATGATAAGATCGTGGGGGAAGGCGTATATGGCTGTTAATCTAGGTGGCCAAGTGGCCCCGGTGAAAGACAATATCTCTGACATTTCGGATTAGAGGGAAGTGGAAGGATTCTTCTCGGGGCCATCCGACTCCTAGGATGGGCCATTCTGAAGCACAGAGAGTCTGCCAGATCCGGCATTTTACTGAAAAAGAAAGATTCTTGGTACTTGAGCGAACATCAGTCCAATGATCAAGGTTAAGGGACAGAGGCATGGAAGTGCTTTGTCCCATAATGTCCCATAATGGGAGTTACTCAAACAGGGACAGTGAATACACAAACGTGACACAGACAAAGACAAACAGTAAACGTTAACATGAGTCCAAGAAAAAGATTAGAACTGAGTAACTGGCCAAACCTGATGGGTTAGACAATAAAGACAGACAGTAAACTCAACATGAGTTCCTGACAATGAACAAAACTGAGTAGCCAGCAAAACCTGATGGGCTGGAAAACCGAATCCTGAAGCAAAAAATTACCGAGTTGAGGAATCTACTAATCCTCAATTTCCCGAGTCCTCTGGAGTTTCCCCCAGGGACGTGGCCTGTGACTCTGTGACACATCTGTCAGCCACCATCGCAGAGAGCTAATGTTCTTCACCGACAGCCATTTTGCCAAGCCCTAACCTGAAACCTGAAACCAGAAAGAGGCACCTTAATTACTCTGAAAGGAGTCCATTGGGGTCTTTTGTTCGTCACTGCTGGATTTCTCAGCTAGGGCCTCCAGATGAAAAGGTGGGCCGAACGTCGGAGGAAAAGACCACCAAGAGAATTTCTCATGAAACAGCAAAGGGTTTATTGGGGGTCCAGCATGCTGGGGCTCAGAGCTCACTTCAGAGGAGCAAAAAACAAAGAGCCCCAAGAACAACATGAGCAGATTTTATATACATTCTTTAGAGAGGGCAGGGACTTAACATACATCCTAGCTTCCTTTAGCAAATCACCGTATACTGTGGGAAAATCAAATAACAACTCTAAAACATGATTTGCACATTCATTGGTGGGAACAGTTCAGGCAGGGGGTGATTGGTCAGCCCTGAGAAGGGGTATACATTTAAACTGATTGGTTGAAGCCCTGAGATGTATATGTGCTTAGCTGCACGGTTTTTGTGAAGAGGTTGTTAAGTAACTAGGTGGTCAGGGAAGATTTCAACACACATCTAATGGGTAGTTCCAGGAATTGTCTTAACTGCCACAGGAATTTCAGGTTCTGCGTGCAGCCTGGAAACTTTACAGAACCTGTTTCTTTACGTTTCAATTTCAATTTCTTTTATTCTTTCAGAACCTTACAAAGGAAGGCGAGAGACTTCATCAACAATGACTGCAATTTTGGCCATTTTGGTTTTGGAAGCAGACATGGGATCATTTTTAGATCCATACGGTGCTGGTAATCAAAGCCACAGCCTCACACAGGGCCAAGAGGCTGATTAAGACACATCCCTTTCCAAAGCAATTACTTCTCTGAGGTCAGTCACTGAACTCAGTCTCTGAGGGGAATCACAAAAGAGTTCAAGCCCAGGTGGACCCAGTCATCTCTTCCAAACTCTACACAAATGACCACAATTAAAACCAAAACACTCCACCAAGGCCCTCATCTTCTTCCATATATACATTCATCATAACCTCTGGCTGGATGTTTCCATGAATGGCACAGCCAAAGAGAGTTTCCAAAATAAGGTCTCTTTCCCTTCATTTGCCTAACCTCAGGGTAGCCTGGACACCATTTCTGTGAACCAGGATTGATCACATAGGTCTGCCATTAATACTGCTCTGCTTCTCCAATTTGAGGCCTACTGACTGTCAGGTATAGTTTCTTCATGTGATTTGGAGTCATGAGAAAACCCAATCATCTCTACAGGGCATGAAAGAACTCATTTGTCCCAAAGGATCCCTATTCTCACTTGATGGAAGTCAGGAACCTAAAAGAGGAAGGTGAGAAACTTCATACACCATGACTGATCTTTTTTGCATTTTGGTTTTGGATGCACACATTGGATTTTTCTTTAGATCCAACTGGTGCTGAGAATCTAAGCCACTACCTCACACAGGGCAAAGAGGCAGATTCAGACACATCCCTTTCCAAAGCATTTAAGCAAAGAGCCACAGGTGATGCCCATTTATTACCATTTGAAAACAGTTTTCTTCAGGATTCACAAAGGGCTGGCCTGAGGCAAAGACCTTCCTGACATTCATGGCAACAGGCAAATAGGTTAGCAAAAGGCCCAAAGCAGGGTTTCTCCACTGAGACTTTCCTGGTCACACTGATATCTGAGTTTTCTGAGATGCTCGCATTCCCTTCAGCTATCCAGTACATGGCCATGTCACAGAGCTTGGAGGTCGTACATATCGTGGACACAAAACCATGAGCCTATTCTGGAGAGTGGCCAGAATTCAGGAAGAAAACAGGAGCTTAGGAAGATAGTAGGTGTTGTTAACTAGATTTATAACACTTACCCTATATCATGCAAAAGGCAAGTCCAAATATACACCATGCCTCCTCTGAACTGCTTGTATTTCTATTCTGTTTGGGTTATTTTTCTCCATCATATTAGGATTAGTTGTCAGAGTGTAGTAGGGTATGGGTTAGTGTCAGTTGTCCCGGCCGGCGGGACACATCAACGTGGGCAAGAAACTTAGTTGGGGAGGAATGAAGGGACAAGAGACATGAGAGATTACAGCAAGACTGGAGTTCTGATTATGCTGCAAACTTTTATTGTTCTCACATGGAAATTTATATGCTGTGGATGGGAAAGCTCTCTTATCGGCAGTTGCTGGATGTCTTCAGAAAGTGAGATAACCTCAGGATGTTGCCGGAAGACAGATGGCTGCAGGATGTCTCAGGGAGATAGATGGCTGTGGGATGTCTCCCAGGCAGGATATCTCCCAGGGGGCTGTTTCTTTTCAGTGTCAGGCTATACTTTGAAGGAGAACTTCCTTCTAGCCCCTGACCTCTCCCCCTTTCTTATATAAAATATTTGACCATACCTTACCGGCCAATGTTTTAGGGGGTGATAGAGGCTCTGTTTCTCTAGCAGGCCTTTGAATATCTCCTGATTCGAGAGAGCATGTTTACAAGATTTCGTGGTGGCCTTGGCATATTTTTGGAGGAGACGGCTTTAAAAGGGAAGCATGCCGACCGCCATGCACCAGAGCGTGTCACTAAGAGGTCTTCTGTTTTGGTATCCGTGGATCCATCCTCCTGCAGTCCATCCTGCATCCTCCGTTATTATGGCCTAAGGTCCTCACTCCATGGGTGCATCCCCCCCCCCCAAGTGAAGGGGCCCATGGGGGACGAACCCTTATGGCAATGGCAGAAGATGGTTGGTCAGAGCTGTTACTTATAGTTTAATGTAAGAAAGAGAGATCTGTGGGGATGTAAACTTAAGAAATAAGCCTGTGAGAAGGGTAGAACATCCTTTTAAATGTTGGCAGCATGGTCTTCCATCTCAAGGTGATGATAGTGGACCTGTATGGGCTTAGAGGCCAAAATATTAATCTGTTCTATAATAAATTGTACAAGCCTGTTTATAATGCAGGGTCCTATGGACACCATTAAAAGTAAACCCAACAAAGGGCCTAATAGGGGAAGAAGGTAGGGTAGAAATCCATTAAACCCAGTCCAGAGGGGATTTTCAAAAAGTTCCCTTCATCTCTTTTCTAGATCTTCTTGAAGCTGCTTAATTTTAGTGCGTACTATGACTGATTTATTGGCATTAAAGCAGCATCGTGCCCCTAAGGCCAAGCAAATACCTCCCTGGTTAGCTGTCAGTAAATCTAAGCCTTCTCTGTTTTGAAGGAACACTTCTGCCAGGGAGTCTACTAGGTCCTGCAAATCTTTAATGATTCCTGATAGAGTTTTTACATCATTTATAAGTTGTTGAGACAGGCGACGCTAAGAGTGTATAGCCATGCCTAAGCCAGCTGTACCTGTGTTCACAGCAGCTGTTATTCCAAGGCTGGCAAAGAGTGGTAAGGCCTGTATTGCCCGCCTGTGTCTTTTGACTAAGGTGTCTAGACTAGGAATGCATAGAGTTTTGTCTCCTGGGACAATAGTTATATCAGGGAGTAATAAGGCAAGAACACAGCCAACGGTCCAATTCGATGGAAGCCTCAGGAAGGCCGAGTTTCCTCCACACATAAAAACTGTGCCATTGGAGGGACAAAGAGATGGGGTGGGTGAGGAATAGTTTTGTACTGTTGAGCAATTTCCAAAGGAAGGAACTCCAACATCAATATCATAGGTATTATTTTGCATCGCGCCTAAAAGACATATTGTAAAAGTGCCTATAGACTGTACTTTAAAAGGAAATCTGGGTTGGCATGTATTATCATCGTCTATGATAGAATTAATAGGAACTGCAATAGGCATGATTGCCCCTGTTGTCATGGAGAGCCAGCAATCACCAGCAAAGGTGGGGTTGGAATTATTAAGCAAGGAGAAGGTAGTTTCCAAAATATCTAATATATTGTTATCTAAACCGGGGAGCTGGCATTTTCTCTATTTTAAGAGATGATATGTGAGCTCAGGGATTTGGGGTTTCAAAAGTTTGATTATCTGAGGATGCTTGACAGCATAAGGGAATCCTCCACCATCAGCGACCCCTGTAGGTGCCTTAATGGGGCAGAAGGGGGGTTTACCAACAGGGCCTTGGCACCCAGCTGACTGTAGCTTGGTGTATTTGCCTTCTCCTCCCCGGTCAAAAAGAACGGGGGTATAATGAATAGTGGTCCCTCCTGCTGCATGAGTTTTAGTTAGGGAGGCTTCAAAAAATTGTTCTCCCTTCTTGTTGACACAAATTGAGGCAGACGCATAACAAGTGGCATGCATCTCTTGGGTATGCGTTCAAGTTGCAGAACAATTTTAGAGAGCATTACTTGTACTAGGGGGAATAATCTTTGGCTTGTTAACACATACCAATTTAGGCTGATGAACTCCTCTGAGTTTATGGTCAACCTCGGCCCGGAGGTAAGCCACCTTAGTCACGCAGTCAGCAGTCTGGGTCAAACTAGTGGGAGCCTGAGTCCAAGATCCTCCCTTGCGTTCACAGGGAGGGCCAAAAAGGTACTCCATGATGTTGGAAGGTGGAGGGCCAAAGCCTCCGTGTACAATCCTGTTCAGCAGAAGTGCCTTAAGTAGGATCCTCACACAGATTGTTGGCTGCATCTGAAAAAGAGGAAAATTTGTCCTCAGGGTGAGGGCCTCCATCCCTGTGTTGAGGTAAGCCATTAACCTGTTTAACCAGGCGTTCTGGTAACCATCTTGGGGCTTCTTGCTCTTGGTCCAAAACACAAGCTGAGCCTCGTCCACAGATGAGGACAGGACCTGGGCCTTTCCATTTATTTGTAAGGGGATTGTGCCACATAACAGGTGGGCGAACAGAATTGGACGAGGATTGCCAGTGTCAGTCTGCAGCCGAATGGCCTTCATTGTCTAGGGAAAGAAAAATAAGGGCAAATAATGCATGATTAAGGCGATGCCTGTGAGTGGTAAATACAAGTGCAGAAGCATTAAAGCGGGTTAGCCAAGTCTTTAGGTAAGGTGGGCACGTTCCACAATGCCTGAGGCTTGTATGGAATTCCAGTAGTATGACAAATTTGCGAGGAAGCACAAAACTGTTTAAACTTGGCACTGGTATATGCAGGACAATTATCTTGTTTTTAATATGTATTGGTTTACCCATTACGGAAAACACTGAAACAAGATGAGAAAGGACATCATTGATAGCCTCTCCAGAATGTGGTGATGCAAAAATAAGGCCGCTGAAGGTATCTACAGAAACGTGTATATATTTGGTTTTTCCAAATTCAGAAAAATGAGTAACATCCATTTGCCAAAACTGATTGGACAGTAATCTTCGGGGGTTAACTCCCAAGTGTTGAATGGGGAGGGAGACAGGGCAACCAGGGCATGCTTTTACTATTTCTCGTGCCTGTTGCCTGGTAATTTTACATAGTTATCGAAGGTTCTGGAAATTTAGATGGTGAAGATTGTGTAAATCCGTGGCCTTTTGAATGGAGCCAACAAAAATTGAAAAGATGAAACGAGTTGCTGCATCAGCTTTGGCATTACCTTGTGTTAGAGGGCTGGGAAGATCAGAGTGTGCCCTGATGTGTCCTAAGAAAAATGGGTGTTGTCTGGCCTGAATTAGCTTCTGAAGCTGGTGAAACCGATGGGCCACATTGGAAGAAGCCTTAATGGTGGGTGAAATCTGAAGCAGGGGCACAGAATGAGCAATGTAGGCACTGTATGTATAAATATTAACAGGATTATCAAGAAATGTTTTAAAAACTTGTGTTATGGCAAACAATTCCACAAACTGTGCTGAATGATAGACAGTATCAAAGGTGTTAGGTTGGTTATTGACAACAAAGACTGCTAGGCCATTACTGGAACCGTCTGTAAAGACAGTAAGGACTTGAGGAATGGGAGCCTTTTGAGTAATTTTGGCAAAAATAAATGGATGTAACTGGACAAAATATAAAAGGGGGTCATTGGGGAGGTGGTTATCAATTGTTCTCAAAAAGCCATTCATTCTCTGTCTGTAGTAAAAATTGGGTTTGGTCTTTAGTATATGAAATTAAAATATTATCATGGTCTTTGCCAAAATGTTGTCGCGATAGCAAACGACATTTAAAAATAATAGAAGCTACCTGAGCAAGAAAAACAGTAATAACCTTGGAGAATGTGGTGGGTAAATGGACCCAAAGCAAAGGCAGCCTTTATTTCTAAAATGTGTATTTTGCTGCCGAAATATTCCTGTGGGTGTATGAGGAGTGTGTAAAATAACCAGAACCAGAGGATGGTTATAAGAATGTTCTGTAAAAAACTGTTTGGCAATGGCTTCTGTGACTTGGTTTAATGCCTGTCATGCCTCGGGAGTAAGCTTTTGAGGGGAGGAGGGGTGGGAATCACCTCTCAAAATATCATTAAGGGACAAAAGTATACAAGTGGGTAATTTTAAATATGTTTTTAGCCATTGAATATTCCCCAGTAATTTTTGAAAATCATTAAGGGTGTGAAGATGGTCCACCCATAGTTGTATCTTAGGAATTTGGATCTGATTATCTTGAAGTTTAAGGACCAAATAGGTATAACAGTCCTGTGTTTTAACCTTATTAGGAGCTATCTGTAGTCCCAAGGTTGTGAGGATTTTGTAAAGGTCCAAGTAACAATTATTAAGGTCATGGTTATTAGGTGCAGCAATTACAAATCATCCATATAATGTAAAATATAAATTTGTGGCCATAGCTCTCTCGCAGGGTCTACTGCTTGAGCAACATATTTTTGGCAAAGACTAGGGCTGTTGGCCATACCTTGGGGAAGAACCTTCCATTGAAATCTCTGCATAGAGCCCTGAAAATTAAGGTGAGGGAGACTAAAGGCAAAATAGTGTCTATCCTCAGGATGTAAAGGAATGGTAAAAAAAAAAAAAACAATCTTTTAAGTCAATAATCATTTTACAATAGTTTTTGGGAATAGCCACTGGTGTGGGAATGCCTGGCTGTAGTGCTCTTATTCGGCACATAGGTTTATTAATGGCACACAAATATTGTAAAAGGCACCACTTGCCTGATTTTTACTTGATAACAAAAATTGGAGTATTCGATGGTGAGGTTGAGGGCTCTACATGGCCGGCTGCCAGCTGTTCCTGCACTAACATGGAGGCAGCCTCCAAATTTTCTTGGGTAAGGGACCATTGATCCAACCACACAAGAGTCTGAGTCTCCCAAATAATTTTATCTCCATGGGGTACAGGAGAGTCAGAGACTGACACTAAAAATCCGAATACCCAAGTCCATATGTATTTCTTTTTTGTATGGGTTTTATTGGCTCAACCAGTCCTTGTCTCAGTCTCCCAAGGCCTATACCAGGGACAAAATAAATACGAAGCATTTGATGAGTCACCATGGAATTGGGACTGGCATGAATGACTTCCATTTGACTCAAAATATCTCGGGCCCATAGGTTAAGAGGGAGGTCAGGAACAATGAAAGGAGTGACAATTCCCTTATTACCCTCTTTATCAGTCCAGATAAGAGCCGTAGAGCTGACCAGAGGATTGTTTGACTGTCCTATCCCTTTAAGGTCAGTCAAGGATGGGGTGAGGATCCAAGCTGATGACCAATATTTTTGAGAAATAATTGTGGCATCAGCTCCAGTATCTAGAATTCCTTGGAATTCCTTTCCTTCAATAAGTAAGGAAATGGTGGGTCTATTTTGAGAAACGGGTTGAACCCAATTTACATCAGAGCAGCCCAAGGAGGCAGTCCCCCGCGGTAGGTTTGGGTGGTTAAGTGCCTCCTGGATTCAAGGGAAGGAGTATTAATTGTGCAAGACTTGTTCCTGCTGGGATGGCCAAAACTCCATTAATAGCTGTGGCCATTATTTTTTTTTTTCTCCAGTGAAGTCATTATAATTAATGCCATGGAAGACCTGAACACCATGTAAGTTAGTAGAGGCTCTTCCAAAAATAAGGGCACAGATATGAGATGGAGGGGGACCCATAATTCCAGTGGGTATTATCTGGGGCCCTTGCATTGAGTCTAATATAGTTTCAGTGGTGGCACAGATGTCCAATCCTGCGCTGCCTGGAGTGGCTAGTTAGAGGGAAGCAATTGTGGAGAAGAATTTTGAGGTAGGTTGGGAGTTTGGAAGGGAAAAAATCTTATTGCCCCTGGTTTTGTCCTGGGGGATGTCGTGCCCCGGGGCTGGCCCCGCAGGGAGTTTCCCAAGAAGCAGGAAAAAATAGGCTGTCTGAGGGCATTTGTCTTAGATCTACACTCACTGGCCCAGTGATGACCTTTACCACATCTAGGGCAAAGGGTAGCTTGGGGCGGTATAGCCCCAGTTGAAGGAGATGCTATTCCTAGGCTTTCTTTGCCTGTCGGACACTTGCGTGCAAAATGGCCAGGTTGTTTACAAGTAAAGCAAGTACGTGAGCCAGGATTGTGAAAGGTCTTGGTAAAGGTGACACCTAGGGCAAGACCCATGGCATGAGCTGCACCTACCCCTGCATAGAGTCTAATAAAGTCAGAAAGTTTCCCTTTATCCTTATGTGGTTGAAGAACATCCTGACATGCCGGGTTGGCGTTTTCAAAGGCAAGATGTTTTACAAAAGAGCTTTTGTTTTCACTTGGTCCAAGCAAGCATTCCACAGCTAGGTTAAGCCTGGGAACAAAGTCGCTATAAGGCTCGTCGGGCCCTTGTCGAATTTTTGCCAGGGAAGTGGTAGCCGAGACTTTTGAGGGAGGTGTCTCCAAGCATGTAAGCCAGCCATCTGAATCTGCATCAAAAGTCCAGCAGGGAAATGTGCCTGTTTAGTTTTAGTGTCAAAAGGCTCATTGCCCACTAGCTTAACATAAGTCCCGGACTTAGAGGAGGCCTTAGTTAAAATTTTTTGAGCAGTTTCCCGACAGTGCTCTTTGAAATCTGCATTCCATAACAGGAAGTCTCTGGCACTGAGGGTAGCTTGGTCTAAAAATTTCCAATCATTGGGAGTAAGTCATTGTGTGCTGTGGCTTTCTAATAAAGCCAACATGTAGGGTGCAAAGGGGCCATAGTGAGCACAAGCCTTTTTAAGTTTTTCAGGAAAATGCAGGCTTAATTTTTTGTAGACTCTGGGTTCCTGCCTGCCTAGGGCTGAACTCCTCATCCTCTGAGTCCTGATCTCCTTATTCCATTTCTCCGCTTCCTCCTCTTGATCCTCGTCTAAGTCTTTGACCTCAGCCTGGGCAGGCTTATCTATCTGACTGGTGGTGACTGGGAAGGCGAGCACAGGTTGATGGAGTGGCTTCGCCTTTGTATTAGACCACTGTAGGCCAGTTACTTTGACTCCATACCTAAGGCTAATGAACAGAGCTCAGAGTGAAGGGATCTTAATTCTTTTAAAGGTTGGATCTGTTCCTGTCTATGTTGGAAGGATGCTCACAAAGGAGCCAGTTTAGGCAAGGGAAGTGGGGAAAAAATATCTGGGGGGGGGCATTTGTACCCTGAAGGGCCAGAGCACAAAAGGCAGGAGGGATATAGGAGGGGTTGGATGTGTAAGTCCTATAGGCTGTGGCAGGGTCTTGAGAGGTGCAGGGTCTTCTGAATGGTAGCGAGCTGCTTCCTTCTCCAAGGTAGCCTCCTCTACAGGGGTCAATGAGTCTCCGGAATTTAAAACTGGATAAAGGCAGTTGGTAACCATTGGAGCCTTAATCCTTAGGGTGGTATTTTGAGGGGGACCAGGAAGGTTCCCATGGTCCTGGGGAGCCTGAGAAGGGTCTATATCTATACTAACTGATGGGCATGCCGAGGGGATACGAGAAGTATTTGCATAGCCTCTTCCCCAACCTCGACAAGTTTTAAGGTACCATTGTCAAAGGGTGAACTTTTAAGAATTTCATTAATTAAGTTCCAGTAAGAAAAGGTGGGAACAGGCACTTTTTCTGGGCCAAAGGATTCATAATAATCTTTTAAACAGTCTCCTACTCCAAGCCATCTTTTACCATCAATGGTCCTTTCAAGAGGAAACCATGGACACTACTCTCTTATGTATGAAAAAAAAATTAAGTCTTTTTTCTAAACACGCGCCCCCATGTCTGCAAGGACTCCTTGTAGCCTGACAAAAACAAATCATATGACGAAACTGCTTGTCCCATAGTGGGTCAATCACCGTGCGTCATCCCCACGCTCCTCCTGGATCTGTCTCTCGGTGGTGTCTTCTGCAGTTATTGGAAGCTCCGCTTGACCAAATCTTCCAGGAGGACGGGGTCCCCCTCAATCAAAAGCTCAAGCCCCAGTCGGTGGGCGCCAGATGTCCCAGCCGGCAGGACACATCAACGTGGGCAGCGAACCTAGATAGGGAGGAATGAAGGCACAAGAGACACGAGAGATGACAGCAAGACAGGAGTTCTGATCAAGCTGCAAACTTTTATTGTTCACACAGGGGTATTTGTATGCTGGATGTGGGAAATCTCTCTTATCGGCAGTTCCTAGATGTCTTCACAAGGTGAGATAACCTCAGGAAGTTTCAGAAAGACAAATGGCCGCAGGATGTCTCAGGGAGACAGATGGCTACAGGATGTCTCTCAGACAGGATGTCTCCTGGTGGCTGTTTCTTGTAAGTGTCAGGCTATTCTTTGAAGTAGAATAGAATTCCTTCTACCTCTGACAGTCAGGGATTCAGTATTTCGAATAGAAAATTGGAAAATGAATCCAATGTTTATGCAAATATGTGCTACCCAAAAGTCTTCCCACTCTCATTCAGAACAATGCCTTGACATTACCTTCACCCCAAGTAAGACACAATAAGAGAAGAAGAGTTAGAAAATCTGTGAATACACATCTGGAATGGAAAATTCTCAGTAGTTAACAACCTTGGAGGTGGTAGAGGTGTTTCGAAAAGTAAGGTACATGGTAAAAACTCCACAAACATGGAGCTCTGTTGGCCTAAAGACTTCTTGAGAAACTGCCTCTGAGGTTGGGCACTTGAAATATATGTTGTTGTCAGGAGTTTTAACTTCCTTTGTAGTGAGACCATCAAATCTGGGTCTGCATCTGTGTGACCTGGAGCACATGGTTTCTTATTTTCCAATAAACATGAGGCAGCAGGGCTGAATTCTCTCTTTGTAGGTAATTTGTTGCCATTTGGGGCAAAGTGTCTCCCAGTGTGGACTTTGAAGCCATTTGGTCTTCCTCTACTTTTCATGGTGTTTCTTGCAGCTGCATTGGGAGTTTAGTATTTGCTTCACGAAATACGAAGAGGTCAACTAGGACAGAGTGCTGGAGGGAGTTCTGTTACGTGTGTTGGTTAAGGGTCTGCAGGAGAGTGCACCAACCAGGCTTCTATCCCACATAGCTTGCCCCCTTGACAATAGCAATCTGATTCTAAACATTGCCCTGAAACCTCTCCGTATAACAAGATGCCTTTACATACAAGGGTATGGGGGCTGCACCATGTCAGTCACAAACCATTTGGAAGCCAATGGCAGATCCACATGACCCCATCACAGATGTTTTAACAAACACCTACACTCCACTGCTCTAGGCCGACTACTCATCGGGCTCCAAATTACTGGCATCTCTGTTCTACATGATTTTCATGAAACCCAGTCAATCAAGGCATTGTCTGGTACACTCATGATCATCTATAAGACATCCAAAGGTTCTCCACTGACACCTGTTCATGGGAATTTCAAAAATTTAATGGTATTTATCTAGCCTTTTTTCAAGGATGAAGTTTGAGGCACTGTGGTGTTTAATTCATTCAGGAACCATGAAATGGAGAGGAAGCTTATTTCAATGAAATCTCTGGAGAATTCTAACAGGCAATGATTCCCAACGACAGGCTAAAAGGTCACATTAAGCCAGGCATTTGAGGTCTACAATGTGTGATCCTTTTGTGCTTTGACTTGCAACTATGGCTGCCAATTCTTTAAAAATAAAATCATGTGATATCCTTCCTGAGATTCTCAGTGCTCTCTGGAAAGCCACCCTGGGCCTTGATCTCAGTTTCCAAGGGAGACTCTCATGCGTGGCCTCCTAAAATCCCAACACAATACATGGCAATACTTCTTTGAGGTCAGTTCCATAACTCAGTTTCTAAGGGGAATCACACCAGTGTTCAAGCCCAGGTGGACCCAGTCATCTCTTCCAACGGCCACAAAATGACCACAATTAAAACCAAAACACTCCCACATGGCCCTCATCTTCTTCCATATAGACACTAATCATAACCTCAGGCTGTAGGTTTCCATGAGGGCCAAAGCCAAAGACAGTATCCAAAATAAGGTCCCTTTCCCCCATTTGCTTAAAGTCAGTGTGGCAGGGAGACCCTTCATGTGAACCAGAAGTGATGAAAGAGGCCTGCCCTTAATACTGCTCTGATTCTCCATTTTGTGGCCTAATTACTGTGGCGTTTAGATTCCTTATGTTAATTGGGGTCATGAGAAAACCCAAGCACCTATGGCCTAGCCTCTGTAGTGATTTGAAGAACTCATTTGACCCAAAGGATCCCTATTCTCAAAGATGGAGGTCAGGAACTTTACAGAGGAAGGTAAGAGACTTCATCCACAATGACTGCTCTTATGGGTATTTTGGTTTTGGATGCACACATGGGATTTTTTTAGATCCATTAGGTGCTGAGAATCTAATCCACAACCTCACACAGGGCCAAGAAGCTGATTCAGACACATCCGTTTCCAAAGCAATTAAGCAAAGAGCCAAAGGTGATGCCCATTCATTTCCATTTGAAAACTCTTCAGTCTTCACAAAGGGGTGGCCTGAGGCAAAGACTTTCCTGACATTAAGGGCAATAGTACAATAGGTAAGCAAAAGGCCCAAAGCAGGGTTTCTCCACTGAGACTTTCCTGATCACACTGATATCTGAGTTTTCTGAGATGCTCACCATTGCCTTCAGCTATCCAGTACATGGCCATGTCACAGAGCTTAAAGGTGGTACATATCTTGGACACAAAACCATGAGCCTATTCTGGAGTTTGGCCAAAATTCAGAAAGAAAATAGGATCTTAGGAAGATATTAGGAGTGGCCGATCCATATGGCAAGCCGTAGACCATTCATAAATAGGACAGGATGAACGCTGGTAAGATTTCTACTAGATAGGACATATGTATTGATGCGCTCTCTTTTCTAATGTCTACAACCACGGACACAGTGGGATACACAGACATAGAAACACTCGCCTTGTCAAAAGACTTACTAGAAACAATTCACACCAAACCAAACAAAACGACTTTCCTACCTATTCTCAGAACATGAGACAAAACCACAAACCCACACCCACACCCACACCCACACAGACCCCCAAGTAGGTCTGTGAAAATATGGAGTGTCCTTTGACTGGTGGGCCATAATATATTCCCCCATAATGGGCTGTTCTCTCTCAGATCTGGTCTCCGTGTCCAACTCTGTGAAGCTGTTAGGAGCCAGCGGTGAGCCACTACCTTCTTTCTCAGGAAAGGCCCCTCCTCAGACCTTCCTGGCATTAGGCCATCCTCACATCAGTAGGTACCAAGAAAGACTGTCTCTGTCCTTGGAAAATCCAAACAAGTTTGACCACTGGGACATGAACTGGGACTGGCTCTGGGTGCCTGACTTCCTGTATCCCAAGTTCAGAGAGTTCCATCACCAAGGAAGTGAGGTGAGGTCACTTCCTTCAGGAACTAAATGAGGTCACTGCCTTGGCAACAACTTTTTCCTAAAAGTTGCTTCTAAGGGTCCCATGAGATGGAGGATGCACCTACTCGCTCTGACATTTTCACAAGTTAGAATGGTATATCAACCATAGGCAACCGGGAACAGCTCTCCACACAGGCCTGGTTTGGTCCATCTTCTCTACATTAAGATGAAAGAGGCTGATTCAGACACATCCCTTCATCCTGACCAGGTTGTTTACCATGGAAGTTGACTTTTCCTCCCTCAGGTCCTTCATAGCTGCCTACATCTTCTCCATGGATCATTTCTGCATGGACCTTCGAGGTTCTCAGCAGGTGGAAGTTTCCCTACACTCCTGTATTGTAAGACCAACTCTGTCCCTGCTTTTCTGTAAAGTTAGATTGAGGGAACAGTGTATGGTTAGTGTAATAACAGGTTCGATTTGGGTTAGGAATCATTCTGCGTGATGAATAATGGTATTGGGAACCTGCGATATTTATTAAATTATATTGGTAAAATATATGTATGAAAACAGAAATCTAGGATTTGAAGCCCAGAAGGGCATTGGGCCCTTGATTGGGATACGTAGTGTTGAATTAGGTTCTGCACAGTTGTCTCAGATAAATCCATTTACAATGGCATAAGACCTTGTACATTGGATGATTGAATGAGGAAGAGAACATCCAGTCAAAAAGGGATAGTCGGTACGATTAGGTAGATAGTCGGTAGGATTAGGAAGAAGAGTGAGTACAGGATTTGGACGGAAATTTCTTTTTTTTTTTAATGGTTGTTCAAAACCCTACAAAGCTCTTGACATATCATATTTCATACATTAGCATACATTAGCTTCAAGTGAGTTTTGAACTCCCTTTTTTATCCAAGTACAGATTGCAGAATCACATGGGTTACACATCCAAATTTTTACATCATACCATACTAGTAACTGTTGTATTCTGCTACCTTTTCTATCCTCTACTATCCCCCCTCCCCTCCCCTCCCATCTTCTCTCTCTACCCCTTCTACTGTAATTCATTTCTCACCTTGTTTGTTTTCCCATTCCACTTACAACCTCTTATATGTAATTTAGTATAACAATGAGGATCTCCCTCCATTTCCATGGAATTCCCCTTTTCTCTCCCTTTCCCTCCCACCTCATGTCTCTGTTTAATGTTAATCATTTCTTCCTGCTCTTCCTCCCTGCTTTATTCTTAGTTGCTCTCATTATATCAAAGAAGACATTTGGTATTTGTTTTTTAGGGATTGGCTAGCTTCACTAAGCATAATCTGCTCTAGTGCCATCCATTTCCCTGCAAATTCCAAGATTTTGTCATTTTTTAGTGCTGCGTAATAGTCCATGGTGTATAGATGCCACATTTTTTTAATCCATTCATCCATTGAAGGGCATCTGGGTTGGTTCCACAATCTAGCTATTGTAAATTGTGCTGCTATGAACATCGATGTGGCAGTATCCCTGTAATACGCTCTTTTAAGGTCTTCAGGGAATAGTCCGAGAAGGGCAATAGCTGGGTCAAATGGTGGTTCCATTCCCAGCTTTCCCAGGAATCTCCATACTGCTTTCCAAATTGGCCGCACCAATTTGCAGCCCCACCAGCAATGTACAAGAGAACCCTTTTCCCCACATCCTCGCCAGCACTTGTTGTTGTTTGACTTCATAATGGCTGCCAATCTTACTGGAGTGAGATGGTATCTTAGGGTGGTTTTGATTTGCATTTCTCTGACTGCTAGAGATGATGAGCATTTTTTCATGTACTTGTTGATTGATTGTATGTCCTCCTCGGAGAAGTTTCTGTTCAGGTCCTTGTCCCATTTGTTGATTGGGTTATTTGTTATCTTATTGTCTAATTTTTTAAGTTCTTTGTATATTCTGGATATTAGGGCTCTATCTGACGTGTGAGGAGTAAATATTTGTTCCCATGATGTAGGCTCCCTATTTACTTCTCTTATTGTTTCTTTTGCTGTGAAAAAACTTTTTAGTTTAAGTAAGTCCCATTTGTTGATTCTTGCTATTAACTCCAGAGCTATGGGTGTCCTATTAAGGAATTTGGAGCCCGACCCCACTATATGTAGATCGTAGCCAACTTTTTCTTCTATCAGACGCAGAGTCTCTGATTTGATATCAAGGTCTTTGATCCATTTTGAGTTAACTTTTGTGCATGGTGAGAGGAGGGGGTTCAGTTTCATTTTGTTGCATATGGATTTCCAGTTTTCCCAACACCATTTGTTGAAGATTCTATCCTTCCTCCATTGCATGCTTTTAGCCCCTTTATCAAATATAAGATAGTTGTAACTTTGTGGATTGTTCTCTGTGTCCTCTATTCTGTACCATTGGTCCACCCGCCTGTTTTGGTACCAGTACCATGCTGTCTTTGTTACTATTGCTCTGTAATATAGTTTGAAATCCGGTATCGCTATACCGCCTGATTCGCACTTTCTGCTTAGAATTGCTTTTGCTATTCTGGGTCATTTATTTTTCCATATGAATTCCATGATTGCTTTATCTATTTCTACAAGCAATGCCTTTGGGATTTTGATTGGCATTGCATTAAACCTATATAGAACTTTTGGTAATATCGCCATTTTGATGATGTTAGTTCTGCCTATCCATGAACAGGGTATCTTTTTCCATCTTCTAAGATCTTCTTCTACTTCTCTCTTTAGGGTTCTGTAGTTTTCATTGTATAAATCTTTCACTTCTTTTGTTAGGTTGATTCCCAAGTATTTTATTTTTTTTGAGGATATTGTGAATGGAGTGGTTTTCCTCATTTCCATTTCAGAAGTTTTGTTGCTGATATACAAGAATGCCTTTGATTTATGCGTGTTGATTTTATATCCTGCTACTTTGCTGAATTCATTTATTAGTTCTAGTAGTTTTTTTGTAGACCCTTTTAGGTCTTCTATGTATAAAATCATGTCATCCGCAAATAATGATAATTTAAGTTCTTCTTTTCCAATTTTTATGCCTTTAATTTCTTTCGTCTGTCTAATTGCTCTGGCCAGTGTTTCGAGAACTATATTGAATAGAAGTGGTGATAGAGGGCATCCCTGTCTTGTTCCAGATTTTAGAGGGAATGCCTTCAATTTTTCACCATTCAGAATGATGCTAGCCTGAGGCTTAGCATAGATAGCTTTTACAATGTCAAGGTAATTTCCTGTTATCCCTAGTTTTTCTAATGTTTCGAACATCAAGGGATGCTGTACTTGTCAAATGCTTTTTCTGCATCTATCGAGATGATCATATGGTTCTTATCTTTAAGTCTATTGATGTGGTGAATAACATTTATTGATTTCCGTATATTGAACCATCCTTGCATCCCAGGGATGAATCCTACTTGATCATGGAGCACAATTTTTTTGATGTGCCTTTGTATCCGATTCGCCAGAATTTTATTGAGGATTTTTGCATCTAGGTTCATCAGGGTTATTGTTCTGAAGTTTTCTTTCTTTGATGTGTCTTTGTCTGGTTTCGGAATCAACGTGATGTTGGCCTCATAGAATGAATTTGGAAGAGCTCCCTCTTTTTCTATTTTCTGAAATAACTTGAAAAGTATTGGTATTAATTCTTCTTTAAAAGTTTTGTAAAACTCCGCTGTATACCCATCCGGTCCCGGGCTTTTCTTGGTGGGTAGTCTCTTGATTGCTTCTTCAATTTCATCCATTGGTATTGGTCTGTTCAAATTGTGTGTATCCTCCTGACTCAGTCTGGGCAAATCATATGTCTTAAGAAATTTATCGATGTCTTCACTATCTTCTATTTTATTGGAATATAGGTTTTCAAAATAATTTCTAATTGTCTTCTGAATTTCTGTAGCATCTGTTGTGATATTGCCTTTTTCATCCTGTATGTTAGTAATTTGAGTTCTCTCTCCTCTTCGTTAGCATGGCTAAGGGTCTGTCAATCTTGTTTATTTTTTCGAAGAACCAACTTTTAGTTTTGTTGATTTTTTCAATAGTTTCTTTTGTTTCAATTTTGTTGATTTCCGCTCTGATTTTAATTATTTCTTGCCTTCTGCTGCATTTGCTGTTGTTTTGTTCATCCTTTTCTAGGGCTTTGAGATGAAGTGTGAGCTCATTTATTTGTTGGTTTTTCCTTTTTTTGAGGAATGACCTCCAGGCGATGATGGTTAGGGTAATAACAGGTTCGATTTCGGTTAGGAATCATTCTGCGCGATGAATAATGGTATTGGGAACATGCGATATTTATTAAATTATATTGGTAAAATATATGTATGAAAACAGAAATCTAGGATTTGAAGCCCAGAAGGGCATTAGGCCCTTGATTGGGATACGTAGTGTTGAATTAGGTTCTGCACAGATGTCTCAGATAAATCCATTTACAATGGCATAGGACCTTGTACATTGGATGATTGAATGAGGAAGAGAACATTCAGTCAAAAAGGGATAGTCGGTACGATTAGGTAGATAGTCGGTAGGTTTAGGAAGAAGAGTGAGTACAGGATTTGGACGGAAATTTCTTTAGCAATAGGCTTTCAGTTAGAGAGTGAATGTAAATGTCAGCACATATGAAAATTCAGTCACAATGATGAACTTTGAAAAATATGTAGAAAAGCAGATAATAATAGAGACTTTACAAAATCAGGCAAAGTATAAAGTGAGTGATAGGATTAGACATTTTGTACACTGTTGAGTTTGAATATATAATCTTAAGAAGAAACAAATATGCAGTGACCATTAGGATTGACATTTGAGAGCATTAGGAAACCTGGACATGGATGCTTTTAGTAATCCATGTTCACTTTCATTTTAGGCTTTGGTACAATTATAAGTGTGACCTTTGCATTTTTTGTCCAGAATATTACTGTCATAGAATGTATATGTGGATCAGATGACATGAGCATTTCTTCAAGCATTTCTGGAAGTAATGTTTTCAAGACCTATAAATTACTATTGGGGGTAAAAGAGGTGTACCCTGTGTCCATGAATATAGACATAATGCATGAATAGACCACATTTTGAATAAATAATTTAACTGTTCCCACTTTAAATAATGGAATGAATTAATATATGAAATATTATAAGAAATCTTGTATTGATATAATATCATTCATTCCAACCAGTAATACATCTATATGTAATATTAGGGTTATGATTATCATGAAAGGTGTGTGAGTATTGCTTCAAAAGTGATCATAGAAATCTAAATTAATGTGTTTGGAAAGAAGTCTCATAAAAAGACCAGTCAAGAAACATGGAGGAATACATGTGATCTGAAGAAGAAAATGATTGAAAGTGAAACAAATGCCTATAAACTTGCGAACTTGTGGATAAAATATATATCCCATGATGTGAATAAATTGAAGAAATAGTAATGTACCAGTGTTGAATAAAATGAACATCCAAATACACATCATGTCCCATAGGAATCTACTTGCGTTGATGTTAAACTAGGTCAGTTACTGTAGAAATATTAGGATTTGTATGCACCATTCACTAAAGTTAGTTTTCAGTACTAAGAAACAAATATGTATATCAGGAGAATGAATATTTTGAGAAAACTCTTGAGAAAATTTGATTATAAATCCACATACTTGAATATGAATGAGTTAAGGGAGTGTATAATAAGACACATATTTCATATTTTGAAAAATCTGGAGAAAATATATATATATATATATATATATATATATATATATATATATATATATATATACACACACACAAACACACACAGACATTAAAAATAGCATAATATATGCTATATGAAATTCACCATGAAATTTATATCATCCAGAGATCCAAAAATATTTATTTTATTTAACATGGATTTATGTATAATGTTGTTCAACTAGGAAGCTCACGCATAGGTTGAATTTTCAGTTCTAAAGCGTTTAGGAGGAGTGATCTCTTAAAATTTGTATCTGCCAAGTCAGCCACTTCACAAAAATGTACGTGTGGTATCAGGTAAGATTCTATAATTGCATGTAAAAATACATGTGCTGAATAGACTACAGAGACAGGGAAACAGGAATTCACATATTTGTTAACTTTAAAACACATGGAGAAATATTTTAACAAATAATTGACTAGATTTATAACTCCTACCCTAAATAATGCAAAAGGCAATTCCACTATACACCATGCCTTCTCTGAACTGCTTGTATTTCTATTTTTTTTGGTTTATTTTTCTCCATCTTATTAGGATTAGTTGTCAGAGTCTAGTAGGGTAAGTGTTAGTGTGAGGTATTCAGTATTTTGAAAGGAAAATTGGAAAATGAATCCAAAGTGTATGTAAATATGTGGTACACAAAAATCTTCCCACTCTCATCCAGAACAATGCCTTGACATTACAATCGCGCAGAGTAAGACACAATTAGAAGAGAAGAGTTAGAAAATCTGTGAATAAATATCTGGAATGGAATATGCTCAGGAGTTCACAACCTTGGAGGAGGTAGAGGAGATTCCAAAAGTAAGGGACAGTGTAATCATTCCAAAAACATGGAGCTCTGCTGGCGTAAAGACTTCTTGAGAAACTGCCTCTGAGGGTGGGCACTTGAAATATATGTAGTTGTCGGGAGCTTCAGCTTCGTTTGTAGTGAGACCATCAAATCAGCGTCTTCATCTATGTGACCTGGAGGACATGGTTTCTTATTTTCCCTGAACATGAGTCAGCAGTGCTGAATACTCTCTTTGTAGGTAAACTGTGGACACGAGGGGCTAAGTGTATCCACATGGGCCTGTGAAGCTATTTGGTCATTCTCCACTTTTCGTGGTGTTTCTTGCTGCTGCACTGGGATTTTGGTATTTGCTTCAAGAAATACAAAGAATTCAACTGTTACTCTGTGCGTGAGGGGGTTCTATCACGTGTGGTGGGTCAGGGTCTGCAGGAGAATGCACCTAACAGGCTTATATCCCACATAGTTGCCCCCTTGACCATAGCAACCTGATTCTAAATATTTCCCTAAAACCTCTGCATATAACAAGATGCCTTTACATTGAAGGGACTGCTGGCTGCACCACATCAGTCATAAGCCATTTGGAAGCCAAAGGCAGATCCACATGAACACACCGCAGATGTTTTATCACACACCTGCCCACCAATGCTCTAGGCCCACTCCTCAGCAGGCTCCAACTTCCTGGCATCACTGTTCTGCACAATTTTTATGAAAACCAGTCAATTAAGGCACTGACTGTTATTCTTATGATCGGCCACAGGATATCCAAAGAATCTCCAGTGCCAACTTGTCATGGGAATTTTAAAAATTTCATGATATATTGACCTAGCCATTTTTCAAGGATGAAGTTGGAGGCATTCTGGAACTATTAAATGGTGAGGAAGCTCATTTCAATGAAATATCTGGAGATCTCTCACAGGAAAGACTTCCCAAAGAGTGGCCAAAAGGTCACATGAATCCAGGAACATTGAGGTCTACAATGTGAGGTCCATGTGTGTTTTGACTCTCAACAATGGTTGCCAAGTTTTTCAAACAAAATCATGTGATATCCTGGCTGAGATTTCCAGTGCTCTGTGAATAATTACCCTGGGCCTAGATCTCAGTTTCCAAGGGCGACTCTCATGCGTGGCCTCCTAAAATTCCAACACTATTCATGGCAATACTTCTCTGAGTTCAGTACGAGAACTCAGTCTTTATGCAGAATCCCACCAAAGTTCAAGCCAAGGTGGACCATGTAATCTCTACTAACCGCCACAAAAATGACTACAATTAAAACCAAAACACTCCCACATGGCCCTCATTTTCTTCCATACAGACACTCATCATAACCTCTGGCTGGAGGTTTCCGTGAGGGGTGCAGCCCAAGACAGTGTCCAAAATAAGCTTCCTTGCCTCTCATTTGCCTAAAGTCAGGGTGGCCTGGACACCCTTCCTGTGAACTAAGAGTCATCAAATAGGCCTGCCGTTTATTTTGCTCTGCTTCTTAAATTTGAGGCCTACTGATGGTGGGATTTAGATTCTTCATGTGAATTGGAGTCATGAGAAAACCCAATCACCTATGGGCTAGAATCTGCAGGGCTTTGAAGAACTTATTTGACCCAAAGGAGGCCTATTCTCACTTAATGGAGGTCAGGAACCTTACCACGGAAGGAGAGAGACTTCATCCACAATGATTGCTCTTTTGGACATTTTGCTTTTGGATGCATACATGGGATCTCTCTTTAGATCCATCAGGTGCAGAGAATCTAAGCCACAGAATTACACAAGGCCAAGAGGCTGATTAAGACATATCCCTTTCCAAAGCAATTAAGCAAAGAGCCACAGTTGATGCCCCTTCATTTGCAGTTGAAAACTTTTCTTCAGGCTTCAAAAAGGGTGGCCTGAGGCAAAGACTTTCCTGACATTCAGGGCAACAGAACATTAGGTAAGGAAAAGGCCCAAAGCATGGTTTCTCCACTGAGTCTTTACTGGTCACACTGATATCTGAGTTTTCTGAGATGCTCGCCATGCCCTTCATTTAACCAACACATGGCCGTGTCACAGAGCTTGGAGGTGGTACATATCTTGGACACAAAACCATGAGCCTATTCTGGAGAGTGGCCAGAATTCAGGAAGCAAACAGTAACTTAGGAAGATAGCAGGTGTTGCCGGTCCATAAGGCAAGCCGCAGTCCATTCATAAATTGGGAAGGATGAATGCTGGGAAGCTTTCTACTAGACAAGACTCATCCATTGATGCATTCTCTTTGCTAATGTCTACAACCACTGACACAGTGAGATACACAGACATAGAAACACTCACCTTTTCATACGACTTTCTGGAAACACTTTACTCCAAACCAAACAAACCGCCTTTCAGACATATTCTCAGAGCATGAGAAAAAAACCACAAACCCACACCCCCAGCCAGATAAGCACCTCCTTCCTCCAAGTAGGTTTGTGACTATCCGGAGTGTCCTCTGACTGATAGGCCATACTATGTTCCCCTGAAATGGCCTCTCCTATCTCACATCTGGTGTCCATGGCCAATTCTGTGAAGTTGTCAGGAGCCAGCAAATAGCCACTGCCTTCTTTCTCAGGAAAGGCCCCTCTTAAGAGCTTTCCTGTCATTTGTCCATTCTCACATCAGTAGATACCAAGAAAGACTGACTCTGTCCTTGTTATATCAAACAAGTGAGACCACTGGGTCTGGGACTGAGACAGGCTCTAGGTGCCTGGCTTCCTGGATCCCAAGTTCAGAAAGTGCCATGAACAAAAAAGTGAGGTGAGGTAACTTCTTTCAGGAACTGAATGAGGTTACTGCCTTGGCAACCAGTTTGTCCTAACACATGCATCCAAGTGTCCCATGACATGTAGGCTGACCGTATTTCTGTGACACTTTCACAAGTTAGAATGGTATATCAACCATAGGCACCTGGGAACAGCTCTCCACACAGGCCTCATTTGGTCCATCTTCTCTAGATTAAGAAGAGAGAGGCTGATTCAGACAAAAGCCTTCATCCTGACCAGGTTGTTTGGCATGGAAGATGACTTTTGATCTCTCAGGACCTTCATACCTGCCTACATCTTCTCCAGGGATCAATTCTGCATGGACCTTTGAGGTTCTCAGCAGGTGGACAATCCCCTACTTTCCTGTATTGTAAGACCAACTCTGTCCCTGCTCTTTTGTAAATGTAGATTGAGGGAACAGTTTATGGTTAGGGTTAATTACATGTTTGTTTTGGGTTAGGAATCATTTTGCTGGATGAATAATGGTATTGGGAATCTGTGATATATATAAGAACATAGAGTTGAAAAATATGTATGAAAACAGAAATGTAGTAAGATTTAAAGTCCATATTGGCATTGGGCCTTTGATTTGGATACTTAGCTTTGAATTACGTTCTGCAGTGATGTCTCAGATAAATTGATTATCAATGACATAGGACCTTGTACCTTGGATGATATATTGTAGAAAAGAACATCCACTCAAACAGGGATAGTCCATAGGATTAGGAAGATAGTCGGTAGGTTTTGCAAGAAGTGTGAGTACAGGATATGGACCAAAAGTTCTTTATCAATAGGGTTTCGGTAATAGAATGAAGGTCAATGTCAGCACATGTGAAGAGTCAGTCACATAGGTAAACTGGGGAAAATATGTAGGAAAGGAAACATCAATAGAGACAGTAGGAAATCAGGCAAAGTATAAAGTGAGTGATAGGATTAGACATTTTAACAGGGTTGATGTTGACTATATAATCTTCGAAGAAACAAATATGTAGTCACCAATAGGATGGACATTTGAGAGAATTAGGCAACCTAGACATCAATGTTTTTATTAATCCATGCTCCCATTCAATTTAGGCTTTTGTACAAACATATGTGTGATCTTTGCATTTTGTATCCAAAATAGTACTGTGATAAAATGTATAGGTAGATCAGGTGACATAAGTATTTTTTCCACCATTTCAGGGAGCAATATTTTGAAGATGTATAAATTAGTATTGCGGGTACAAAGAGGTGTACCCTGTGTGTATGAATATAGAGATAATGCATGAATAGATGATACTGTGAATAAATAATATAACTGATTCCACTTTAAATAATGGATTAAATTGATATCTTAAAATTTACAAGAAATCTTATATTGATACACAGTCATTCATTCCTATCAGTTATACATCTAATGGTAATATGAGGGTTATGGTTTGTCATTAAGGGTGTGTGAGTTTTGCTTCAAAAGTAATTATGGAAATCGAAAATAATGTGTTTGTAAAGAAGTCTCATGAAGAGACTAGTCAAGAAACATGGAGGAATACGTGTGTTCTGAAGCAGGAAGTAATTGAAAGTGAAACAAATTGATATAAATTAGCGAACTTGTGGATGAAATATATATCCCATGATGTGCATAAACTGAAGAAATAGTAATGTACCAGTGTTGAATACAAATGAACGTCAAAATACATATCATGTCCCATAGGAATCTACTTGCATTGATGTTAAACTTGGTCAGTAACTGTAGAAATATTAGGATTTGTATGCATCATTCACTGAAGTTAGTTTTCAGTACTAGGAAACAAATATGTATTTCAGGTGGATGAATATTTCTGAGAATAATCTTGTGAAAAGTTGATAATAAATCCACATACATGAACATGAATAAATTTTGGGAGTGTATAATAAGACACATATATTTCATATTTTCAAAAATCTGGAGAGTGTGTATATATATATATATATATATATATATATATATAGATATAGATATAGATATAGATATAGATATATATAGATATATATATATAGATACATATATATACATATGCCTGTATATATATACACACACACACACACTCACACAGACATTAAAAAGTAGCAATATATATGCCAATCGAAATTTATTACGAAATATATATAATCCATACATCCCAAAATATACTTTTTACTGAACATGGATTTATATATAATTTTGTTCAGCTAGAAAGGTCACCAATAGTTTGAATTTTCAGTTCCAACAGCATTAAGAGGAGTGATCTCTTCTCACAATTTGCATCTGCCAAGTCAGCAACCTCTCAAGTATATACATGTGATACCAGGTAGGATTCTATATGTGCATATAAAAACACATGTGCTGAATAGGCCACAGAGAAAGGGAGAGAGGAATTCACATATTTGTTAACTTTAAAAACACATGGAGAACTGTTTTAATTAAAAATTGAGTAGATTTATAATTCCTAGCCTATATAATGCAAAAGGCAAGTCCAATTATACAACATGACTCCTCTGAACTGCTTGTATTTCTATTCTGTTATTATTCTCCATCATGTTAGGATTAGTAGTCAGAGTCTAGTGGGGTATGTGTTAGTGTCCAAAATAAGCTCTCTTACCCCTCATTTGCCTAAAGTCATGGGGGCCTGGCCACCCTGCATTTGAACCAGGAGTGATAAAATAGGACTGCAGTTAATACTGCTCTGCTTCTCCATTTTGAAGCCTACTGCCTGTCAGGTATAGATTCTTTATGTGATTTGGAATAATGAGAAAACCCAAGCACTTCTTTAGGGCTTTGAAGATTTCATTTGAAACAAATGATCCCTATTCTCACTTGATGTAGGTCAGGAACATAACAAAGGAAGGCAAGACACTTCATCCACCATAACTGATCTTTTTGCCATTTTGGTTTGGATGCACACATGGGACCTTTCTTTAGATCCATCAGGTGCTGAGAATCTAAGCCACAACCTCACACATGTCCAAGAGGCTGATTAAGACACATCCATTTCCAAAGAAACTAAGCAAAGAGCCACAGGTGATGACCATTCATTTTCATTTGAAAACTGTTTTCTTCAGGCTTCACAAAGGGGTGGCCTGAGGCAAAGACCTTCCTGACATTCAGGGCAACAGAAACATAGGTAAGAGAATGGCCCAAAGCAGGGTTTCTCCACTGAGAATTTCCTGGTCACACTGATATCTGAGTTTTCTGAGATGCTCGCCATTCCTTACCACTATCCAGTACATGGCCATGTAACAGAGCTTGGAGGTGGTACATATCTTGGACACAAAACCATGAGCCTATTCTGCAGAGTTGCCAGAATTCAGGAAGAAAACAGGAACTTAGGAAGATAGTAGGTGTTGTCCCTCCATAAGGCAAGCTGCAGTTCATTCATAAATTGGGCAGGATGAATGCTGGGAAGCTTTCTACAAGACAAGACATATCCATTGATGCATTCTCTTTTCTAATGTCTACAACCACGGACACAGTGGGATACACAGGCATAGAATCACTCACCTTGTCAAAAGACTTACTAGAAACAGTCCATTCCAAACCAAACAAACTGTCTTTCCTACCTATTCTCAGAACATGAGACAAAACCACAAACTGACACTCACACTCACAAAGGCATCTCCTTCCTGCAAGTAGGTCTCTGACTATCTGGAGTGTCCTCTGTCTGTTGGGCCGTATTATGTTCCAATGAAATGTCCTGTCCTGTCTCAGATCTGTCTCCTTTGCAAACTCTGTGAAGTTCTCAGGAGCCAGCGGTGAGCCACTACCTGCTTTCTCAGGAAAGGCCCCTCTTCAGATCTGTCCTGGCATTTGGCAATCCTCACATTAGTAGATACCAAGAAATACTGACTCTGTCCTTGGTACATCCAAACAAGTGAGCCCACTGGGATTGGGACTGGGACTGGCTCTGGCAGCCTGGCATCTTGGATCCCAAGTTCAGAGAGTTACATCACCAAGGAAGTGAGGTAGGTCACTTTCTTCAGGAAATGTATGAGGTCACTACCTTGGCAATCACTTTGTTTTAACATTTGCTTCCAAGGGTCCCATGAGATAGAGGCTGCCCCTACTTTCGGTGACAAGTTCACAAGATAGAATGGTATAACAAACATAGGCGCCTGGGAACATCTCCCCACACAGGACTGGTTTAGTCCATCTTCTCTACATTTAGATAGAGAGACTGATTCAGACACATCCCTTCATCCTGACAAGGGGGTTTGCCATGCAAGATGACTTTTGCTCTCTCAA
The DNA here is from genome assembly GCF_048772815.1 of Callospermophilus lateralis. NCBI lineage: Eukaryota > Metazoa > Chordata > Mammalia > Rodentia > Sciuridae > Callospermophilus > Callospermophilus lateralis. Next base: position 132,546 of record NW_027514484.1, read on the forward strand.
CTCCTTCATAGCTGCCTACGTCTTCTCCAGGGATCATTTCTGCATGGACCTTTGAGGATCTCAGCAGGTTTAAGAACCCCTACATTCCTGTATTGTAAAAGCAACTCTGTCCCTGCTCTTCTGTAAAGTTTGATTCAGGGAAGAGTGTATGGTTACGGTTAATAAAAGTTCAATTTGGGTTAAGAAACATTCCACGGCATGAATAATGGTATTGGGAACCTGTAATATTTACAAGAATGTAAAAGTGAAATATAAGAATGAAAACAGAAATCTAGGTAAGATTTGAAGCCCAGAAGGGCATTGGGCCCTTGATTGGGATACTTAGCTTTGAATTATGTTCTGCAGAAATGTCTCAGATAAATCAATGTTCAATGGCATAGGACTTTGTACCTTGAATGATGGAATGTCAAAGAGAACTTCTAGTCAAGAAAGGATAGTCGGTATTATTAGAAAGATAGTCTGTAGGTTTAGAACTAAGAGTGAGTATAGGATTTGGACCAAAAGTTCTTTTGCAATAGGGTTTCTGGTAGAGATTGAATGTAAATGTGAGCACATGTGAAGAGTCAGTCACAATGATAAGCTGGGGAAAATATGTAGGAAAGCAGATATCAATAGAGACATTAGGAAATCAGGCAAATGAAAAAGTGAGTGATAAGATTAGACATTTTCAACGGGCTTGAGGTTGAATATATAATCTTAGGAAGAAACAAATATGTAGTCAAGAATAGGATTCACATTTGAGAGCATTAGGCAAACTGGACATGGAAGTTTTTAGTAATCCATGTTCACTTTCCATTTAGGTTTGGTAAAATCATAAGTGTCACCTTTGCGTTTTGTGTCCAGAATATTACTGTGATAAAATGTATATGTAAATCAGGTGACATGTGCATTTCTTCCACCATTTCTGGGAGCAATATTTTGAAGACGTATAAATTAGTATTGGGGGTACAAAGAGGTGTATCCTGTGTCTATGAATATAGAGATAATGCATGAAAAGACCATACTGTGAATAAATAATATAACTGGTTCCACTTTAAATAATGGATTTAATTGATATCTGAAACTAAGTAAGAAATCTTATATTGATATACAATCATTCATTCCAGCTAGTTGTACATCTAATGGTAATACTAGGGTTTGGTTTATCATGACGGGTGTATGAGTTTTGCTTCAAATGTGATAATGGAAATCGAAAATAATGAGTTTGGAAAGAAGTCTCATGAAAAGAGCAGTCAAGAAACATAGAGAAATACATGTGTTCTGAAGCAGGAAGTGACTGAAAGTGAAACAAATGCGTATAAATTAGCGAACTTGTGGATGAAATATATATCCTATGATGTGCATAAACTGAAGAAATAGTAATGTTCCAGTGTTGAATAAAAATGAATGTCAAAATACACATCATGTCCCATAGGAATCTACTAGCCTTGATATTAAACTGGGTCAGTTACTATAGAAATATTAGATTTTTTTTTTGGTGTTATAATAGAATTTATTTTACCACTAGCATGCCACAGAATGTTGAGAAAAGAGCAATGGATTTTTAGTTATCGCACTAATAATCTAACATTTAATGACTCTTTTGGATAGTCTAGAAATTACATAAGGCTATGTAACATAATTTTTTTAATTTAACATTCATAAAAGCTTGGAGTTTTGGTAATATTTCTACTTTTTTATTTTTAATTTTTTCAGTTGTGATTGACCTTCATTTTGTTTATTTGTATGTGGTGCTTAGAATAGAACCCAGTGTCCCACACATGCTAGAAAAGCATGTTACCACTGAACCACAAACCCAGCCCCTCCACTTTTATCTTTACATCGAACATGCCTCTCCCTCATCTTTACTCACTTTCTTCCTCATTTTCCCCCTTCTCTCTCTTGCTTTTTCGTTTTCCTTTCATATCTGTTTTTCTCTCATGTCATTACAAACAGTAGTATGCTATGAAATTTAAATTTAAGACTGTTTTTTATAGTCATTGTTCTTTTCTTGAGAAAATTTAATAATTATAATCACCTGATAGATATATTAAAATAAATTTTTATACATATGTATCTATATTCATGCATATGCATTACATATTATATATATATACATACATATTCATTTAAAAGTACTTTGATTAGCCTGTTAAAAATAATATAGACCAAAACTTTCTTAATTCTCAAGCCTTCCAGAATTAACATCTTACAGTGAAAATCAAATAAACATATTTAAATAAACAGGTATCATTCTTTTTATCAATACTGATAATTTAAGGTTTTATATCACATTAAGCTATAATACGGCATATTAAATCTTATGAATTAGAAAAAGTTTTTTGAATAACCTATTATTTAAGGACCATATGCACTGACATTTTAAAGGCTTTCTTGTGATTTCAATTTCTATCAATTGTGTATTAATTGCCAAATGCTTATTTTAGTACTTTTCATATTCATAATTGATATAAAGTCAATTGTTTAATTCTTCTTGTAAATAATTACTTATTACAGTAGGGACATTATTAATAATTCTAAATCTGTATAAGAAAATAGTACAAAGATATTTTCATGCAAAATTAAGAATAATTGTGTGCTCTAAATGTCTGATTGTTGATACATATAACAAAGAGCTTTTGATGAGTCTCTTCCCCAGTAAAACATAAAATGCAAAGATATTGTTGGGTATATATGTGCAAATAAAGATAAAGAAAATACACATTATCAGCTAGAAACTATTAAATAAAAGGTGAAAACAACAATCCAACACATTGTACGAATTTGTCAGATGAGGTAGTATTCTGGAAGAATAGCCTAAGACTAGACCTGGTCCATGACAAAATATTCACGAAAAAAAAATGAAATATGAAAAATATAGAAAATGCTATGAATTTTTCATGAAGGTAGGTGAATTATCCTTTAATCTCAATTTATGTGCATTTTCAAAAGCCAATTTCCTGGTAAAATAAATTTGTGATAGTTACAACTAAACGAAACAAAGTTTCTGCTTAGCAAAATGAATGCATCTCAACCCATTTTTAGCTGATTTCTTCCCTGTCAATTTTAAACCGTTATTTATTTATTTATTTCTATTGGTTGTTCCAAACATTACAAAGCTCATGATATATCATCTTTGATACATTTGACTCAAATGGGTTATGAACTCCCATTTTTTCCACAAATATGAATTTCAGAATCACATTGGTTACACATTCACATTTTTGAACAATAGCATATTAGTGACTGTTGTATTCTGCGACCTTTCCTATCCCCCACTATCCCCCCTCCCCTCCCCTCCCATCTTCCCTCTCTACCTCATCTGCTGTTGTTCAATTCTCTCCATTGTTTCCCCCCCATTTCCCCTCAAATCCTCTTATATGTAATTTTGTGTAACATTGAGGGTCTCCTACTATTTCCATATGCTTTCCCTTCTCTCTCCCTTTCTCTCCCCCAACTCGTCTTTGTTTAATGATAAACTTTTCCTCATGCTCTTCCTCGATGTTCTGTTCTTAGTTGCTCTTTTGATATCAAAGAAGACATTTGGCATTTGTTTTTTTAAGGATTGGCTAGCTTCGCCTAGCATAATCTGCTCTAATGCCATCCATTTCCATGTAAATTCTATGATTTTGTCATTTTTTAATGAAGAGTAATACTCCATTTTGTATAAAAGCCACATTTTTTTTATCCTTTCATTTATTGAAGGGCATCTAGGTTGGTTCCACAGTCTAGCTATTGTGAATTGTGCAGCTATGATCATTGATGTGGCAGTATCTCTACAGTACGCTCTTTTAAGATCCTCAGGAAATAGTTCGAGAAGGGTGATAGCTGGGTCAAATGGTGGATCCATTCCCAGCTTTCCCAGGTATCACCATAGTACTTTCCAAATTGGCCTCACCAATTTGCAGTCCCACCAGCAGTGTACAAGTGTACCCTTTTCCCCACATTCTCACCAACACTTATTTTGTTTGACTTCATAATGGCTGCCGATCTTACTGGAGTGAGATGGTATCATAGGGTGGTTTTGATTTGCATTTCTCTGACTGCTAGAGATAGTGAGCATTTTTTCATGTACTTGTTCATTGATTGAATGTCCTCCTCTGTGAAGTGTCTGTTCAGGTCCTTGGCCCATTTGTTGATTGGGTTATTTGTTATCTTATTGTTTAATTTTTTTGAGTTCTTTGTATATTCTGCATATTAGGGCTCTATCTGAAGTGTGAGGGGTAAAAATTTGTTCCCAGGATGTAGGCTCTCTATTTACCTCTCTTATTGTTTCTCTTGCTGAAAAAAAAAATTAGTTTAAGTGAGTCCCATTTGTTTATTCTTGTTATTAACTCTTTGGCTATGGGCATCCTATTAAAGAATGTGGAGCCCGACCCCACAGTATGTAGATCGTAGCCAACTTTTTCTTCTATTAGACGCAGTGTCTCTGATTTGATATCTAGCTCCTGGATCCATTTTGAGTTAACTTTTTGCATGGTGAGAGAAAGGGATTCAGTTTCATTTTGTTGCATATGGATTTCCAATTTTCGCAGCAACATTTGTTGAAGATGCTATCTTTCCTCCATTGCATGTTTTTAGCCCCTTTATCAAATATAAGAAAGTTGTAATTTTGTGGATTGGTTTCTGTGTCCTCTATTCTATACCATTGGTCCAGCTGCCTGTTTTGGTACCAGTACCACGATGTTTTTATTACTATTGCTTTGTAGTACAGTTTGAACTCTTGTATCGCTATACCTCCAGATTCACACTTCCTGCTTAGAATTGCTTTTGGTATTCAGGGTCTTTTGTTTTTCCATATGAATTTCATGATTGCTTTATCATTTCTACAATAAATGCCTTTGGGATTTTTATTGGCACCGATTTAAACCTGTAGAGAACTTTGGGTAATATCAACATTTTGATGATGTTAATTCTGCCTATCCATGAACAAAGTACATTTTTCCATCTTCTAAGATCTTTTTCTATCTCTCTCTTTAGGGTTCTGTAGTTTTCATTATATAAATCTTTCACCTCATTCGTTAGGATGATTCCCAAGTATCTTATATTCTTTGTGGATATAGTGAATGGAGTGGTTTTCCTCATTTCAATTTCAGAAGTTTTTCTGCTGATATACAGGAATGCCTTTGATTAATGCGTGTTGACTTTATATCTTGCCACTTTGCTGAATTCATTTATTAACTCTAGCAGTTGTTTGTAGACCCTTTTGAGTCTGTTAAATATATTATCATGTCATCTGAAAATAGCGATAATTTAAGTTCTTCTTTTCCTATTTTCATGTCTTTAATTTCTTTTGTCTGTCTAATTGCTCTGGCTAGTATTTCAAGAACTAAATCGAATAGAAGTGGTGATAGAGGGCATCCCTGTCTTGTTCCAGATTTTAGAGGGAATGCCTTCAGTTTTTCTCCATTTACGATGATGCTAGCCTGAGGTTTAGCATATATAGCTTTTACAATGTTGAGGTAAGTTCCTGTTATCCCTAGTTTTTCTAGTGTTTTGAACATAAAGGGAGGCTGAACTTTTTCGAATGTTTTTTCTGCATCTATCAAGATGATCATATGGTTCTTGTCTTTAAGTCTATTGATGTGGTGAATAGCATTTATGGATTTCCGTATATTGAACTAGCCTTGCATACCTGGGATGAATCCTACTTGATCATGGTGCACAATTTTTTGATATGCTTTTGTATTACATTCACCAGGATTTTATTGAGAATTTTTGCATCCTAGTTTATTAGAGATATTGGTCTGTAGTTTTGTTTCTTTGAAGTGTTTTTGTCTGGTTTCGGGATCAGGGTGATTTTGGCCTCATAGAATGAATTTGAAAGAGCACCTTCATTTTCTATTTCTTGAAATAGCTTGAAAAGTATTGGTATTAATTCTTCTTTTAAGGTTTTGTAGAGCTCCGCTCTATACCCATCCGCTCCAGGGCTTTTTTTGGTTCGTAGTCTTTTGATGGCTTCTTGTATTTCTTCCTTTGTTATTGGTCTGTTTAAATTGTGTGTGTCTTCCTGACTCAATCTTGGCACATCGTATGACTTAAGAAATTTATTGATATCTTCACTATCTTCTATTTCATTTGAATATAGGGTTTCAAAATACTTTCTAATTATCTTCTGTATTTCTGTAGTGTCTGTTATGATAATGCCTTTTTCATGCCGTATGTTAGTAATTTGAGTTCTCATTCTTCTTCTCTTTGTTAGCATGGCTAAGGGCCTGTCGATCTTATTTATGTTTTCAAAGAACCAACCTTTAGTTTTATCAATTTTTTCAATGTTTTTTTTTGTTTCAATTTCATTGATTTCTGCTCTAATTTTAATTATTTCTTGTCTTCTACTACATTTGCTGTTGTTTTTCTTTTCTTTTTCTAGGTTTTTGAAGGGTAGTGTGAGTTCATTTATTTTATTTTATTTTATTTTTTTGAGGAAAGAACTCCAAGAAATGAATTTCCCTCTTAAAACTGCTTTCATTGTGTCCCATAGATTCCAGTATGTTGTGTCTGTATTGTCATTTGTCTATAAGAATTTTTTATATCCTCCTCTATGTCTTCTGTAACCCATTGATCATTCAGTAGAATATTGTTCATTTTTCCATATGATGTAGGATTTTTCCTTCCTTCTTTTATCATTTATTTCCAGTTTCATTCCAATATGATCAGTTATGGTGCATGGTATTATCTCCAAGCCTTTATATTTACTAAGGGTTGCCCTATGGCATAATATATGAACTATCTTTGAGTAGGATCCTTGTGTTGCTGAGAAGAACGTGTATCCACTTGAGGATGGTTGATATATTCTATATATGTTGGTTAAGCCTAGGTTATTTATTGTGCTGTTGAATTCCATAGTTTCTTTATTCAGTTTTTGTCTAGAGGATCTTTCTAATGGCGAGATCAGTGTGTTGAAGTCACCCGTAGTTATTGTGTTGTAGTCTATTTGACTCTTGAACTTGAGGAGAGTTTGTTTCATGAGCGTTGCAGCTCAATTGTTTGGTGCATACAAATTGATAATTGTTATGTCTTGTTGGTGGATGGTTCCTTTTAACAGTACATAGTGTCCTTCGTTATCCCTTTTTATTAACGTAGGTTTGAAATTGATTTTATTTGATATGAGTATGGCTACTCCTGCTTGCTTCCGAGGGCCATGTGAGTGGTATGATTTATCCCAACCTTTTACTTTCAGCCTGTGTATGTCTTTACCTATCATATGAGTCTCCTGAAGGCAGCAGACTGTAGGATTTGTTTTTTTGATTCAGGTTACTAACCTATGTCTCTTGATTGGTGAGTTTATGCCATTAACATTTAAGGTTACAATTGAAATATGATTTTTACTTTCATTCATGTTTATTTATTTATTTATTTTTAGTTTGGCTAGTTTTTACTTTTTGGTTATTTTTCTCCCCCTTTACTGAGATACCTCCTGCTGTTAGTTTGGGGCACTATTTTTCAATTCCTCTTCTTCTAGTATTTTGCTCAAACGCTTTGCAGTGCTGGTGTTCTTTCTGCAAATTCTTTTAGCTTTTGTTTATCGTGAAAGACACTAATTTCATTGTCAAATCCCAAACTTAATTTTGATGGATACAGTACTCTTGGTTGGAATCCATTATTTTTCAGCGTTTGAAATACATTGTTCCAGGATCTACTCGCTTTCAAAGTTTGTGATGAAAATTCAGTCGTTAACCTAATTGGTTTACCCCAGAATGTAATCTGCCTCATTTCTCTTTTAGCTTTTAATATTCTCTCCTTGTTCTGTATGTTAGCTATCTTGATAATTCTATGTCTTGGAGTTGGTCTATTATGGTTTTGAATGTTTGAGGTCATGTAGGCTTCAAGGATTTGGCAATCCATTCCATCTTTTATCTCTGGGAAGTTTTCTAGAATTATTTCATTTAATATGTTGTCCATTCCTTTGGTTTGAATCTCTATGCCTTCTTCTATCCTGATGACTCAAATTTGTTTTTTTATGACATCCCATATCTCTTAAATAGATTGCTCATGGGATATTAGCATCTTTTCTGTGTTGACTATATTCTTTTCAAGTTGATAAACTTTGTCTTCATTATCTGATCTTCTGACTTCTACTTAATCTAGTCTATTTACAATATTCTCGTTTGAGTTTTTAATGTGGTTTATATTTTTCTGCATTCCTAGGATTACTGTTTGATTTTTTTAAGAACTCTGTCTTTTGGTAAAGCTCCTTCTTTGCCATTTGAATTTGTTTGTTTAATTCATTTTCAAAATATTCTTTTATTGCTTGGACTTGCTGCCTCATGTCTTCTCTAATATTTCTTTCCATCTGAGTTAGGGATGCATTGAGTTTTTTCCCTATCCCTGTTTCTGATGATTCTAGGTCCTCCTGTAGAATTAAGTTGTTCGGCATTATTTGTACACCTTTTTCCCTTGTTTTTTCATGAAGTTCACATTACTTTCCAGCTCCGTTTGATTGCTGTGTTTCTGCTCTCTTCTATATATTTGTTTTGGTTTTATATATCTCTATTGTAGCTCCTCTGTGTTGGTAGACTGTGCATGCTAAAGTGGATTCCACTGGGAAGGAATTCCGACGGCCGAGCTCCAGTGATGTCACCTCTCTGCTATGGTGGGCCCCAGGCTCTTTGCCCGGGTGTTCGCATGGGGGTGTGGGACTGTACTGTCTCTGTTTGTTTTCAGCTCCTGGTCGCGGGTGTGCAGGCGGTCACAAGCTGTCCAGTCACGCAGTCAGCGGGTGGGCTGTCACCGGCGGTTGTGCGATCTCTAGCCACCCATTAGGGCAGGCATATGGCAGGTGATTGGTCGCTGGTGGGCAGGCGGTCTCCAGCCGTCCAGTCGCACCTGCAGCGGGCCGGCTGTTGCCGGCGGGCGAGCGTTCTCCAGGCGCCCAGTCACGCGGGCCTGGCCTCTAGTCCCCTGGTTTCTCCTGCTAGTCCTGGTTTCTCTTGCTACACCAGTTTTCCCCTGAGTAATGCCCTCGGCAGCTCAAACTGTACTCTGGCCTGCCGTTTCTTTGGTGTGGATTGTGTCTATTGGGAACCCCAGCACTCTATTGTTTTTTTTTTTTTTTTCCGTTTGACCCTTCCCCATCGCTGGCTAGACAGATTTTGTTTTCACCACTGATGGGAGGGGGAGTAGAAGGTCAGGTGCCTCTAGTTTCCCCCCCCATCTTTATTCAGGCTCTCTCTGATAATCCCTCCCCTGGAAAGCTTAGGAAAGATTTTATGCAAATATCCTACTGTATGGGAGATGAGCGGAAAACACACAACTGTTTTATTGTTGCAATCTGTCAGAGAGTGGCGGTGGTTACTTCAGCTCTCCAAGATGGTTGCCGTTGGTTTCCTTGGTGGAGTTTCCGTTGTGGGGGATAGAACTGTAGCGCTTCCTTCCCTGACTGAGATCCCGAACTCTGCCTGGGGCTCAGTGGGGGGTCAGCCGGCAGGATTCCACAGAATCTGCAGCAACGTTTCTCCCTGGATGCTAGTCGCTTCTCGGTGGTGCCCCGACGTCTGTAGCCACGGGGCGGGCCGCACGGATCAGTAAGCCCGGATCTCCGGTTGCATATTCAGCTCACGTTTGAGACTCAATTACCGGACCTCGTTGGTGGAAATCATTCTTTTAGGTTTCGGTGCACACCCATTTTTCTATAAGATCCTAACAAGATAGTCTTTTGTCATTTTAACTCGTTATTCACCTGCAATGTGGCGTGGTACACTGGGTGTGATGCACTCTATTCGCGGCCAACTTGCAATGTCGAAATATTATGTTTTGTATGCACCATTTACTGAAGATAGATTTCAGTACTAGGCAACCAATATGTAATTCAGGTTGATAAATATTTCTGAGAATTATCTTTTGAAAAGTTGATTATAAATCCACATTCATGATATGAATGAATTTGGGGAGTGCACAATAAGGCACATATATTTCATATTTTGAAAAATCTTGAGAGTATATATATATATATATATATATATATATATATATATACACAGAGAGACATTACAATGTAGCATTATGTATGCCAATGGAAATTTATCGTGAAATACATATCATCCAGAGATCCAAAAATATTAATTTTACTGAACATGGATTTATGTATAATGTTGTTCAAATAGGAGGCTCAGCCATAGGTTGAATTTTCAGTTTCAACAGCATTTAGGAGGAGTGATATCTTCTCACAATTTGTATCTGCCAAGTCAGCCACCTCACAAAAATGTACGTGTAATACTAGGTAGGATTCTATATATGCATATAAAAATACATTTGCTGACTAGGCTACAGAGAAAGGGAAACATAAATTCACATGTTTGTTAACTTTAAAAACACATGGAGAACGATTTCAACAAAAAAATTGACTAGATTTATAACTCCTACCCTATATAATGCAAAAGGCAAGTCCAAGAATACCAAACATGCCTCCTCTTAACTGCTTGTATTTCTATTCTGATTGGGTTATTATTTTCCATGATATTACGATTAGTAGTCAGAGTCTAGTAGGGTAGGGGTTAGTGTCAGGGATTCAGTATTTCAAATGGAAAATTGGAAAATGAATCCAATGTGTATGCAAATATGTGCTACACAAAAATGTTCCCACTCTCATCAAGAACTATGGCTTGACATTACTTTTGCCCCAAGTAAGACACAATTAGAGGAGAAGTGTTAGAAAATCTGTGAATACATATCTGGAATGGAATATGCTCAGTAGTTCACAAAACTGGAGGTGGTAGAGGAGTTCCCAAAAGTAAGGGATAGGGTGAACACTCCACAAACATGAGGCTCTGCGGGCCTAAAGACTTCTTGAAGAACTGCCTCTGAGGTTGGGCACCTGAAAAATATGTTGTTTTCTGGAGCTTTAGCTTCATTTGTAGTGAGACCATCAAAGCTGGGTCTACATCTATGTGACCTGGAGGACATGGTTTCTTATTTTCCAGTGAAGATGAGGCAGCAGTGCTGAATTTGCTCTTTGTAGGTAAACTGTGACCACTGGGGACTAAGTGTCTCCCCATGTGGACTGTGAAGCCATTTGGTCATCCTCCAAATTTCATGGTGTTTCTTGCTGCTACACTGGGAGTTTGCTATTTGATTCAAAAATACAAGGAGTTCTAGTGGGTCACAGTGCTGGAGGGAGTTCTGTCACATGTGGTGGGTCAGTTTCTGCAGGAGAATGCACCAAACATACTTCTAGCCCACATATATTGCCCCATTGACAATAGCAACTTGATTCTGAACATTGCCCTGAAATCTCTCAGTATTACAAGATGCCTTTATATAGAAGGGACTGCTTGCTGCACCATATCAGTCACAAGCCATTTGGAAGCCAATGGAAGATCCACAGGCCCCACCACAGATGTTTTATCATACACCTGACCACCACGGCTCTAGGCCCACTACTCAGCGGGCTCCAACTTATTGGCATCTCTGTTCTACACGATTTTCATGTAACTGAGTCAATCAAAGCACTGTCTGGTATACTCATGATCAGCAACAGGACATCCAAAGGTCCTCCATTGCCACCTGGTCATGGGAAATTCAAAAATTTTATGGTATTTTTGTAGCCATTTTTCAATGATGATGTTGGAGGCACTGTGGGTTAAAATTCACTCCAGAACCATTAAATGTAGAGGAAGCACATTTCAATGAAAGCTTTGGAGAATTCTCACAGGCAAGGCTTCTCAAAAAGTGGCCAAATGGTCACATGAAGCCAGTCCCATTGAGGTCTACAATGAGGTCCATGTGTGTTTCGACTCTCAAATATGGCTGACAAGTCTTTCAGAATAAAATCACGTGATATCTTGGCTGTGATTCCCAGTGCTCTGTTGAAAGCCACCCTGCACATAGATCTCAGTTTTCAAGGGGGACTCTCATGCATGGCCTCCGAAAATCCCAACGCAATTCATGGCAATAATTCTCTGAGTTCAGTTCCAGAACTCAGTCTCTAAGGGGAATCACACCAGAGTTCATGTAAAGGTGGACCCAGTCATGTCTTCCAAACACCAAACAAATGGCCACAATTAAAACCAAAACACTCCCACATGGCCCTCATGATCTTTCATATAGACACTCATCATAACCTCTGGCTGGATGTTTCCATGAGGGGCGAAACACAAGACAGTCTCCAAAATAATCTCCCTTGCCCCTTAATGGCCTAAAATCAGGGTTGCCTGGACACACTTCCTGTGAACTAGGAGTGATCAAATAGGCCTGCTGTTAATACTTCTCTGCTTCTCCAATTTGAGGCCTACTGACTGTGGGGTTTATTTTTTTATGTGAATTGGAGTCATTATAAAACCCAAGCACATATCGGCTAGCTTCTGCAGGGCTTTGAAGAAATCATTTGACCCAAAGGATCCCTATTCTCACTTGATGGAGGTCAGGAACCTAAAAGAGGAAGGGGAGAGACTTCATCCACAATGACTGCTCTTTTGGCCATTTTGGTTTTGAATGCACACATGGGATCATTCTTAAGATACATCAGGTGGTGAGAATCTAAGCCATTGCCTCAAACAGGGCCAAGAGGCTGATTCAGACACATCCCTTTTCAAAGCAATTAAGCAAAGAGCCACAGGTGATGCCCATTCATTTCCATTTGAAACCTGTTTTCTTCAGGCTTCACAAAGGGGTGGCCTGAAACAAAGACCTTCCTGACATTCAGGGCAACAGAACAATAGGTAAGCAAAGCAGGGTTTCTCCACTGAGACTTTATTGGTCACACTGATATCTGAGTTTTCTGAGATGCTCGCCATTCCCTTCAGCTATCCAGTACATGGCCATGTAACAGGGTTTGGAAATGGTACATATATTGGACACAAAACCATGAGCCTATTCTGTAGAGTGGCCAGAATTCAGGAAGAACGCACGAACTTTGGAAGATAGCGCGTGTTGCCCATCGATAAGGCAAGCCAAAATCCATTCATCAATTTGGCAGAATAAATGATGGGAAGCTTTCTACTAGACAGGACACATCAATTGATGCATTATCTTTTCTAATGTCTATAACCATGGACACAGTGGGATACACAGACATAGAAACACTCGCGTTGTCAAATGACTTACTAGAAACAGTTCACTCAAAACCAAACAAACCGCCTTTTCTATCTATTCTCAGAACATGAGGCAAATCCACAAACACACAGCGACACCCACAGAGGCACCTCCTTCCCCAAAGTAGGTCTGCGACTATCCAGAGTGTCCTCTGACTGGTGGGTTATAGTATGTTCCCCCGAAATGGCCTGTCCTGTCTCAGATCTGGTCTCTTTAACCAACTCTGTGAAGATGTCAGGAGCCACTGGTGAACCACTATCTGCTTTCTCAGGAAAGGCCCCTCTTTAGAGCTTTTCTGGCTTTTGGCCATTCTCATATCAGTAGGTACCAAGAAAGACTGACTCTGTCCTTGGTATATCCAAACAAGTGAGACCACTGGGACTGGGACTGGGACAGGCTCTGGGTGCCTGTCTTCCTGCATCCCAAGTTCTTAGAGTTCCATCACCAAGGAAGTGAGGTGAGGTCACTTCCTTCAGGAACTGAATGAGGTCACTGCCTTAGCAACAACTTTGTCCTAACAGTTGCTTCCAAGGGTCCCATGAGATGGAGGCTGCCCCTACGTCCTGTGACACTTTCACAAGTTAGAATGTATATCAACCATAGGCACCCGGGACCAGCTCTCCAAACAGGACTGTTTGAGTCCATATTCTAATGGGTGGCACTAGAGCAGATTATGCTTAGTGAAGCTGGCCAATCCCTAAAAAACAAATACCAAATGTCTTCTTTGATATAATGAGAGCAACTAAGAATAGAGCAGGGAGGAAGAGCAGGAAGAAAAGATTAACATTAAACAGAGACATGAGGTGGGAGGGAAAGAGAGAGAAAAGGGGAATTGCATGGAAATGGAGGGAGACCCTCATTGTTATACTAAATTACATATTAGAGGTTGTGAATGGAATGGGAAAATAAACAAGGTGAGAAATGAATTACAGTAGATGGGGTGGACAGAGAAGATCCGAGGGGAGGGGAGGGGGGATAGTAGAGGATAGGAACGGTAGCAGAATACAACAATTACTAGTATGGAATTATGTAAAAATGTGGATGTGTAACCGAAGTGATTCTTCAATCTGTATCTGGGGTAAAAATGGGAGTTCATAAATCACTTGAAGCTAATGTATGCTAATGTATGAATATGTTATGTCAAAAGATTTGTAAGGTTTTGAACAACCAATAATAAAAAAAAGAACAGAGAGGCTGATTCAGTAACAACCTTTCATCCTGACCAGGTTGTTTGCCATGGAAGTTGACTTTTGCTCTCTCAGGTCCTTCAGTGGTGCCTATATCTTCTTCAGGGATCACTTCTGCATGAAACTTTGAGTTTTTCAACAGGTGGAAAATTCACTACATTCCTCTATTTTAGGACCAACACTGTCCCTGCTCTTCTGTAAAGTTAGATTGAGGGAACAGTGTATCGTTTCGCTTAATAACAGGTTTGATTTGGGTTAGGAATCATTCTGCTTGATGAATAATGGTATTGGGAACCTGTGATATTTATAAGAATATATAGGTGAAATATAAGTATGAAAACAGAAATCTAGGTAAGATTGGAATCCCACTAGGGCATTGCGCTCTTGATTGGGATACTTAGCTTTGATACATGTTCTGCATAGATGTTTCAGATAAATCAATAATCAATGGCATAGGACCTTGTACCTTGGATGATTGAATGTAGAAGTGAGTATCCACTCAAACTGGGATAGTCGGTAGGATTAGGAAGATATTCTGTAGGTTTCAGAAGAAGAGTGAGTACAGGAATTGTAACAAAAGTTCTTTAGCAATAGGGTATCACATAGACAGTGAATGTAAATGTCAGCACATGTGAAGTGTTAGTCAAAATTGTGAACTGGTGAAAATATTTAGGAAAGCAGACATCAATAGAGACATTAGGAAATCAGGGAAAGTATAAAGTGAGTGATAGGATTAGACATTTGCAACAGGGCTGAGGTTGAATATATAGTCTTAGGAAGAAACAAATATGTTGTCATAAATAGGATTGACATTTGAGAGCATTAGGCAACCTGGACATGAATGTTTTTAGTAATCCATGCTCACTTTCCATTTAGGCTTTGGTACAATCATAAGTGTGACCTCTGCTTTTTGTGTCCAGAATATTACTGTGATAAATGCATACGTAGATCAGGTGACATGAGTATTTCTTCCACCATTTCTGGGAGCAACATTTTGAAGACGAATAAATTAGTATTGGGGTTACAAATAGATGTACCCTGTGTCTATGAATGTAGAGATAATGCATGAATAGACCATACTGTGAATAAATAATATAATTGGTTCCAACTTTAAATAAAGGATTGAATTGATATCTGAATATATACAGAAAATCTTATATTGATATTCAATTATTCATTCCAACCAGTAATACATCTAATGGTAATATTAGGGTTATGTTTTATCATGAAGAGTGTGTGAGTTTTGCTTCAAAATGATTATGGAAATCAAAAATAATGTGTTTGAAATGAAGTCTCATGAAAAGACCAGTCAAGAAACCTGGAGGAATACATGTGTTCTGAATCAGTAAATGACTGAAAGTGAATCAAATGCCTATAAATTTGTGAACTTATGGATGAAATATATGTCCTATGATGTTCGTAAACTATAGAAATTCTATTGTACCAGTGTTGAATAAAATGAACTTCAAAATACACATCATGTCCCATAGGAATCTACTTGCATTGATGTTAAACAGGGTCAGTTAATGTAGAAATATTAGGATTGTATGCACCATTCACTGAAGTTAGTTTTCAGTAATAGGAAACAAATATGTATTTCAGGTGGATGAATATTTCTGAGAATAATCTTGTGAAATGTTGATTATAAATCCACATACATGAACATGAATGAATTTAGGTAGTGTATATAAGACACATATATTTATGAACATGAATGAATTTAGGTAGTGTATATAAGACACATATATTTTGTATTTGGAAAAATTTGGAGAGTATATATATATATATATATATATATATATATATATATATTAAAAAACACACACAGACAATAAAATGTAGCAATATATATGCTAATCGAAATTCTTCATGAAATGTACATCAGCCACAGATGCAAAAATATTTATTTTACCGAACATCGATTTATGTATAATGTTGTTCTACTAGGAGGCTCACCCATAGGTTGAATTTTCAGTTCCAACAAAGTTTAGGAGGAGTGATCTCTTCTCACAATTTGTATTTGCCAAGTCAGACACCTCAGAAGAATATACGTGTGATATCAGGTAAGATTCTATATGTGCATATAAAAATACATGTGCTTAATTGGCTACAGAGAAAGGGAGACAGGTATTCACATATTTGTTAACTTTAAAAACATGTGGAGAACTATTTCAGTTAAAAATTAGCTAGATTTATAACACCTACCCTATATCATTCAAAAGGCAAGTCCAACTATACACCATGCCTCCTCTGTACTGCTTGTATTTCCATTCTGTTTGGATTATTTTTCTCCATCATATTAGGATTAGTAGTCAGAGTCTAGTAGGTTATGGTTTAGTGTCAGGTGTCCGGGCCGGCTGGACACTTCAACGTGGGCGTTGAACCTTGTTGGGGAGGAATGAAGGGACAAGAGTGATGAGAGAAGACAGCAAGACAACAGTTCTGATCATGCTGAAAACTTTTATAGTTCTCACAGTGTATTTACATGCTGCGGATGAGAAAGCTCTCTTATCGGCAGTTGCTGGATGTCTTCACAGGGTGAGATAACCTCAGGATATTTTAGGAAGACGGATAGCCGCAGGATGTCTCAGGGTGATAGATGGCTGCGGGATGTCTCCCAGGCAGGAAATCTCGCAGGGGTCTATTTCTTGTAAGAGTCAGGCTATTCTTTGAAGGAGAACTTCCTTCTAGCCCCTGACATCTTCCCCCTTTCTTATATTAAATATTTGACCATACCTTACAGGCCAATGTTTTAGGGGGTTATAGAGGCTCTGTTTCTCTAACAGGCCTTAGAATATCTCCTGATCTGATCGAGCATGTTTACTAGGAGATTTCGTGGTGGCCTAGGCATGTTTTTTAAGGAGACGGCTTTGAGGGGGAAGCATGCCAACTGCCATGCACCAGAGCGTGTCACTCAGAAGACTTGGGTTTTGGGAACCATGGATCCATCCTCCTGCAGTCCTTCCTGCACCCTCTGTTATTATGGCCTAACGTCCTCACTCCATGGGTGTGTCCTCCCCCAAACAGAGGGGCCCATGGAGGACGAACCCTTATGGCAAGGGCAGAAGATGGTTGGTCAGAGCTGTTACTTAGAGTTTTATATAAGAAAGAGAGATCTGTGGGCATGTAACCTTAAGAAATAAGCTTGTGAGGAGGGTAGAACATCCTTTTAAATGTTGGCAGCACGGTCTTCCATATCCAGGCGATGATAGTGGACCTGTAGGGGCTTAGAGGCCAAAATATTAATCTGTTCTTTAATAAATTGTAACAGCCTGTTTATAATGCAGGGTCCTAGGGACACCATTAAAAGTAAACCCAACAAAGGGCCTAATAGGGGAAGAAGATAGGGCAGAAATCCATTAATCCCAGTCCAGAGGGGATTTTCAAATATTTCCCTTCGTCTCTTTTCTAGATCTTCTTGAAGCTGCTTAATTTTAGTGCATACTATGCCAGAATTATTGGCATAAATGCAGCATCATTCCCCTAAGGCCAAGCAAATACCTCCCTGGTTAGCTGTCAGCAAATTTAAGCCTCGTCTTTTTTGAAGGAACACTTCTGCCAGGGAGTCTATTTGGTCCTGCAAATCTTTAATGGTTCATGATAGAGTTTTTATCAGTTGTTACTGATAGAGTTTATAATTTGTTGAGACAGGCGATGGTAAGAGTGAATAGACGTGCCTAAGCCAGTGTACCTGTGCCCACAGGAACTGTTATTCCAAGGCTGGCAGATTGTTGGCTGCATCTGAAAAAGAAGAAATTTTGTCCTCATGAGGAGTCCCTCTGTCCCTGTTTTGAGGTAAGTCATTAACCTGTTTAACCAGGAGTTCTGGTAACCATCTTGGGGCTGTTTGATCTTGGTCCAAAACATAAGGTGAGCCTCCTCCCCAGATGAGGACAGGATCTGGGCCTTTTAATTTATTTGTAAGGGGATTGTGTCACATAACAGGTGGGCGAACAGAATTGGACGAGGGATGGCAGTGTCTGTCTGCTGCCAAATGGCCTTCATTGTCTAGGGTAAGAAAAATAAGGGCAAATAATGCATTGTTAAGGCGATGCCTGGGTGTGGTAAATACAAGGGAGGAAGTCTTAAGGAGGGTTAGCCAAGTTTTTAAGGTAAGGTGGGCAAGTTCCACAATGCCTTGGCCCTGAGGGTTGTATGGAATTCCAGGAGTATGACAAATTTGCAAGGTAGCACAAAACTGTTTAAACTTGGCAATGGTATATGTAGGATAAATATCTGTTTTAATATGTATTGGTTTACCCATAACAGAAAAGGCTGAAACAAGATGAGAAAGGACATTTTTGGTAGCCTCTCCAGAATGTGGTGATGCAAAAATAAAGCCGCTGAAGGTATCTACAGAAATGTGTATATATATTTGGCTATTACAAATTCAAGAAAATGAGTAACATCCATTTGCCAAAACTGATCGGGCAGTAATCCTCGGGGGTTAACTCCCAAGTGTTGAATGGGGAGGGAGGCAGCGCAACTAGGGCATGCTTTTACTATTTCTCGTGCCTGTTGCCTGGTAATTTTACAAAGTAATCAAAGGCTCTGGAAATTTAAATGGTGTAGATTGTGTAACTCCGTGGCCTTTTGAATGGAGCCAACAAAAATTGGAAAGATGGAACGAGTTGCTGCATCAGCTTGGGCATTACCTTGAATTAGAGGGCTGGAAAGATCAGAGTGTGCCCTTATGTGTCCTAAGAAAAATGGGTGTTGTCTGACCTGAATTAGCTGCTGAAGCTGGTGAAACAGAAAGGCCGCATTGTTAGAAGCCTTAATGGGAGGTGAAATCACCAGCAGGTGCACAGAATGAGCAATGTAGCCACTGTCTTTATAAATATTAACAGGATTATAAAAAATGTTATAAAAACTTGTGTTATGTCAAACAATTCCACAAACTGTGGTGACTGATAGACAGTATCAAAGGTGGTAGGCTGGTTATTGACAACAAAGACCGCTCGGCCATTACAGGAACCATCTGTAAAGACAGTAAGGGCTTGAGGAATGGGAGCATTTTGAGTAATTTCAGGAAAAGTAAATGGATGTAACTGGACAAAATGTAAAGGGGGGTCATTGGGGAGGTGGTGATCAATTGTTCCCAAAAGCCTGATAGGGAAATACCTCATTCATCCCTTGTCTCTAGTAAAAATTGGGTTTGGTCCTTAGTATATGGAATAAAAATATTATCAGGGTCTTTGCCAAAATGTTGTAGAGAAATCAAATGACCTTTAAAAATAATAGAAGCTACCTGAGCAAGATAAACAGTAATAACCTTCGAGGATGTGGTGGGTAAATGGACCCAAAACAAGGGGCAGTCTTTATTATTAAAATGTGGATCTCGCTGCCAAAATATTCCTGTGGGTGTATGAGGAGTGTGTAAAATAACCAGAACCAGAGGAAGGTTATAAGAAATTTGCGTAACAAATTGTTGGGCAATGGCTTCTGTGACTTGGTTTAATGCCTGTTATGCCTTGGGAGTAAGATTTTGAGGGGAGGAGGGGTGGGAATTACCTCTCAAAATATCATTAAGGGTCAAAAGTACACAAGTGCATAATTTTAAATATGTTATTAGCCATTGAATATGCCTCAGTAATTTCTGAAAATCTTTAAGGGTGTGAAGATGGTCCACACGTAGTTGTATTTTAGAAATTTGGATCTGATTTCTGTAGGATTTTAAGGCCCAAACTTTTATAAGAGTCCTGTGTTTGAACCTTATTAGGAGCTATCTGTAGTCCCAAGGTAGTGAGGATTTTGTAAAAGTCCAAGTAACAATTATTAAGATCATGGGTATTAGGTGCAGCAATTAACAAATCATCCATATAATGTAAAATATAAATTTGTGGCCCTCGCTCTCTCACAGGGTCTACTTCTTGAGCAACGTATTTTTGGCAAAGAGTAGGGATGTTGGCCATACCTTGGGGAAGAACCTTCCATTGAAGTCTCTGCATAGGGCCCTGAATATTAATGCAAGAAAGACTAAAGAAAGACTAAAGGCAAAATAGGGTCTATCCACAGGATACAAAGGAATGGTAAAAAAGCAATCTTTTAAGTCCATAACCATTTTACAATAGTTTTTGGAAATAGCCACTGGTGTGGGAATGTCTGGCTGTAGTGCTCCCATTGGGAGTATAACTTTATTAATGGCACACAAATCTTGTAAAAGGCGCCACTTGCCTGATTTTTTCTTGATAACAAAAATAGGAGTGTACGATGGTGAGGTTGAGGGCTCTACATGGCGGGCTGCCAGCTGTTCCTTCACTAACATGGAGGCAGCCTCCAAATTTTCTTGGGTAAGGGGCCACTGATCCACCCACACAAGAGTCTGATTCTCCCAAATAATTTTATCTCCATGGGAACAGGAGCGTCAGGAACCGACACTAAAAATCCAAATATCCAAGTCCATATGTATTTTTTTTTTATTGGTTGTATAGGCTCCACCAGTCCTTGTCTCAGCCTCCCAAGGCCTGTACCAGGGACAAAATTCATACGGAGCATTTGATGAGTCACCATGGAATTGGGACTGGCAAGAATAACTTCTATTTGACTCAAAATATCTCCAGCCCATAGGTAAACAGGGAGGTCAGGAAAAACGAAAGAAGTGACAGTTCCCTTATTACCCTCTTTATCAGTCCAGCTAAGAGCAGTAGAGCTGACCAGAGGATTTTTTGACTTTCCTATCCCTTTAAGGTCAGTCAAGGATGGGGTGAGGGGCCAACCTGATCGCCAGTATTTTTGAGAAATAATTGTCGCATCAGCTCCAGTAAGTACAATTGCTTGGTATTCCTTTCCTTCAATAAGTAAGGTAAGGGTGTGTCTAATATGAGAAATGGGATGAACCCAATATACCTCAGAGGAGCCCAAGGAGGCAGTCCCCCACAGTAGGTTTGGGAGGTGGAAATGCCCCTTAATCTAAGGGAAGAAGTATTAATTGTGCAAGACTTTTTCCTCCTGGGATGGCCGCAACTCTATTAATAACTGTGGCCATTATTTTTATTTCTCCAGTGAAATCATTATCATTAATGCCAGGGAAGACCTGAACACCTTGTAAGGTAGTAGAGGCTCTTCCAAGAATAAGGGCACACGTATGAGATGGAGGGGCACCCATAATTCCAGTTGGTATTATCTGGGGCCCTTGCATTGAGTCTAATATTGTATCAGTGGTGGCACAGAGGTCCAATCCTGCACTGCCTGGAGTGGGTAGTTGGAGGGAGCCAATTGTGGAGAAGGATTTTGAGGTAGGTTGGGAGTTTGGGAGGGAACAAACCTCATTGCCCCAGGGAGTTTCCTGAGAAGTAGGAAGAAATAGGCTGTCTGAGGGCATTTGTCATTGATCTACACTCACTGGCCCAGTGATGACCTTTACCATATCAAGGACAAAGTGTAGCTGGGGTCGGTTTAGCTCCAGTTTGAGGAGACACTATTCTTACTCTTTGTTTGCCTGTCGGACACCTGCGTGCAAAATGGCCTGGTTGTTTACAAGTAAAGCAAGTACTTGAGCCAGTATTGTAAAAGGCCTTGGTAAATGCGGCACTAATTTGAGACCCATCGCATGGGCTGCACCCACGCCTGCACAGATTCTAATAAAGTCAGAAAGTTTCCCTTTATCCTTATGATGTCGAAGAACATCCTGACATGCCGGGTTGACATTTTCAAAGGCAAGATGTTTTACAAAGGTGCTTTCGCTTTCGCTTGGTCCAAGCAAGCATTCCACAGCTAGGTAAAGCCGGGGAACAAAGTCGCTATAAGGCTCATCGGGCCCTTGTCGAGTTCTTGCCAGGGAAGTGATAGCCGAGGCCCTTTCAGGGAGGCGTCTCCAAGCAACTAAGCCAGCCATCTAAATCTGCGCAAAAAGTCCAGCAGGGAAACGTGCCCGTTTAGTTTTAGTGTCAAAAGTTGCATTGCCCACTAGCTTAACATAAGTCCAGGATTTAGAGGAGGCCTTTGTTAATTTTTTTTGAGTAGTTTCAGACAGGGCTCTTTGAAATCTGCATTCCATAGCAGGAAGTCTCCGGCACTGAGGGCAGCTAGGTCTAAAAATTTCCAATCATTGGGAGTAAGAAATTGTGTGCTGCAGCTTTCTAATAAAGCCAACGTATAGGGCACAGTGGGGCCATAGTGAGCACAAGCCTTTTTAAGTTTTTCAAGAAAATGGAGGCTAAATTTTTTGTAGACACTCTGGGTTCCTTCCTGCCTAGGGGTGAACTCCTCATCCTCTAAGTCCTGATCTCCTTGATCCATTTCCCCCGCTTCCTCCTCTTTTTCCTCTTCTAAGTCTTTGACCTCAGCCTGGGCAGGCTTATCTATCTGACTGGTGGTGACTGGAAGGCGAGCACAGGCCGATGGAGCGGCTTCGCCTTTGTATTAGACCACTGTGGGCCAGCTTGTGTTGACTCCATTCCTAAGGCTAATGAAGAGAGCTCAGAGTCAAGGGATCTTTATTCTTTTAAAAATTGGATCTGTTCCTGTCCATGTTGGAGAGACTCTCTCAAGGGAGCCAGGTTAGGCAAGGGAAGTGGGGAAAAAATATCTGGGGGGACATTTGGCCCCTGAAGGGCCAGAGCACAAAAGGCAGGAGGGATATAGGAGGGAGGGGAATGTGTAAGTCCTATATTCTGTGGCAGGGTCCTGAGAGGTGGAGAGTCTTCTGAATGGTAGCGAGCTGCTTCCTTCTCCAAGGTAGCCTCCTCCCCAGGGGTCAATGTTTCTCCGGGATTTAAAACTGCATAAAGGCGGTTGGAAACCATTGGAGCCTTATTCATTAGGGTGGGATTTTGAGGAAGATCAGGAAGGTCCCAGGGTCCTGGGGAGACTAAGAAGGGTCTATGTCTATACTAACTGATGGGCATGCCGAGAAGGGACGAGAGGTCTTTTGCATAGTCTCTTCCCCAATCCTGACAAGTGTTAAGGTACCATTGTCAAAGGGTGAACTTTTAAGAATTTCACTAATTTATTTCCAGAAAGAAAAGGTAGGAACAGGCACTTTTTCTGGGCCAAAGGATTCATAATAATCTTTTAAAATGTCTCCTACTCTAAGCCATCTTTTACCATCAATGGTACCTTCAAGGGGAAACCATGGAAAAAATTCTTCGATGTATGAAAAGAAAAATATTAAGTCATTTTTCTTAACACGTGCCCCCCATGTATTTAAGGATTCCTTGTGGCCTGACAAAAACAAATCATGTGACGAAACTGCTTGTCCCATGGTGGGTCACTCACTGTGCGTCATCCCCACTCTCCTCCTGGATCTGTCTCTCAGTGGTGTCTGCTGAGGCAATCGCGAGCTCCACTTGTCCAAATCTTCCAGGAGGACAGGGTTCCCCCTCAGTCAAAGGCTCGAGCCCCAGTCGTTGGGCGCCAGTTGTCCTGGCCTGCAGGACACATCAAAGTGGGTAGCAAACCTAGGTGGGGAGGAATGAAGGGACAAGAGACACGAGAGATGACAGCAAGACAAAAGTTCTGATCAAGCTGCAAACTTTTATTGTTCACACAGAGGAATTTATATGCTGGAGATTTGAAAGCTCTCTTATCAGCAGTTCCTGGATGTCTTCACAAGGTGAGATAACCTCAGGATATTTCAGGAAGACAGATGGCCACAGGATGTCTCAGGAACACAGATGACTACAGGATGTCTCCCAGACAGGATGTCTCCCTGGGGGCTGTTTCTTGTAAGTGTCTGACTATTCTTTGAAGGAGAATTCCTTCTACCCCTTACAGTCAGGGATTCAGTATTTCAAATGGAAAATTGGAGAAAGAATCCAATGTGTATGCAAATATGTGCTACCCAAAAATCTTCCCACTCTCATCCAGAACAATGCCTTGACATTACCTTCACCCCAAGTAAGACACAATTAGAGGAGAAGAGTTAGAAAATCTGTGAATACCCATCACGAATGGAAAATGCTCAGGAGTTCACAACCTTGGAGGTGGTAGAGGAGTTTTCAAATGTAAGGGAGAGGGTAAAACTCCACAAACATGGAGCTCTGCTAGACTAAAGACTTTTTGAGAAACTGCCTCTGAGGTTGGGCACTTGAAATATATGTTGTTGTCAGGAGCTTTAGCTCCCTTTGTAGTGAGACCATCAAGCTGGGTCTGCATGTATGTGACCTGGAGGACATGGTTTCTTATTTTCCAAAGGACATGAGGCAGCAGTGCTGAATTCTCTCTTTGTAGGTAAACTGTTGTCACTGAGTGCTAAGTGTCTTCCAGTTTGGAAGCCATTTGCTCATCCTCCAATTTTGTTGTGTTTCTTGCAGCTGCACTGGGAGTTTGGTATTTGCTTCATGAAATACGAAGAGTTCAACTGGGACACAGTACTGGAGGGAGTTCTGTCACATGTGATGGGTAAGGGTCTGCGGGAGAATGCACCAACCAGGCTTCTATCCCACATAGCTTGCCCCCTTCACAATAGCAATCTGATTCTAAACATTGCACTGAAACCTCTCCATATAACAACATACCTTTACATACAAGGGTCTGGGGGCTGCACCATGTCAGTCACAAACCATTTGAAAGCCAATGGCAGATCCACATCACCCAACCACAAATGTTTTAACACACACCTTCACACCACTTCTCTAGGCCGACTACTCAGCAGGGTCCAAATTACTGCCATCTCTGTTCTACACCATTTTCCTGAAACCCAATCAAACAGGCACTGTCTGGTATACTCGTGATCATCAATAGAACATGAATATGTAGGAAAGCAGATATCAATAGAGACATTAACAAATCAGGCAATGTATAAAGTGAGGGATAGGATTAGACATTTTCAACAGGGTTGAGTTTGAATATATAATCTTAGAAAGAAACAAATACATAGGATTTATCAATAGGATTTACATTTTAGAGCATTAAGCAACCGGGACATGGATATTTTTAGTAATCCATGCTCACTTTCCTTTTAGGCTTTGCTACAATCATAAGAGTGACTTTTGCTTTCTGTGTCCAGAATATTACTGTGTTAAAATTTATATGTAGATCAGGTGACATGAGCATTTCTTCCACCATTACTGGGAGCAATATTTTGAAGACGTATAAATATTGGGGGAACAAAGTGGAGTACCCTGTGTCAATGGATATAGAAATAATGTATGAATAGACGATACTGTGAATAAATAATATAACTGGTTCCAACTTTAAATAGTGGATTGATTTGATATCTGAAAATATACTGGAAATCTTAAACTGATATTCATACATTCACTACAACCAGGTATACATCTAACGGTAATATTAGGGTTATGGTTTATCATGAAGAGTGTGTGAGTTTTGCTTCAAATATGATTATGAAAATCAAAAATAATGTGTTTGGAAAGAAGTCTCATGACAAGACCAGTCAAGAACACTGGAGGAATATATGTGTTCTGAAGCAGGAGGTGATTGAAATTGAAACAAATGCCTATAAATTTGTGAACTTGTGGATGAAAGATATATCATATGATGTGCATAAACTGAAGAAATAGTAAAGTACCACTGTTTAATAAAAATGAACCGCAAAATACACATCATGTCCCATAGGAAAATGCTTGCATTGATGTTGAACTTGGTTTTACTGTAGAAATATTAGGATTTGTGTGCACCATTCACTGAAGTTAGTCTTCAGTACTAGGAAACAAATCTGTATTTAAGGTGGATGAATATTTCTGAGAATAATCTTGTGAAAAGTTGATCATAAATCCACATACATAAATATGAATGATTTTAAGGAGTGTATAATAAGATTCATATATTTCATATTTTGAAAAATTTGGAGAGTATATATATATATATATATATATATATAAATAAATATATATACACACACACACACACACACACACACACACACAGAGACAGACATTTAAACTAGCAATATATTTGCCAATTGAAATTCATCATGAAATATGTAACATCCACAGGTGCAAAAATATTGATTTCACTGAAAATGGATCTATATATAATGTTGTTCTAATAACAAGCTCACCCATAGGTTGAATTCTCAATTCCAACAGTGTTTAAGAGGAGTGATCTCTTCTCATAACTTGTACATGCCTAGTCAGCAACCTCACAAAAATGTACGTTTGATAACAGGTAGGATTCTATATGTGCATATAAAAATACATGTGCTGAATAGTCTACAGAGAAAGGAGACACCAATTTGTTGAGAGCCACAGCTTAAGGGGCCCCATCAAACTTCCAGTTACCAGCAACATTCCCCTGCGAGATGATTATTGGCTCACAGCGGCCCCAGCAACATCTAGCTGATTGGCTCCTCTGTGTTGATGCACAATGGAGATGCTCATTGAGCTTTTTCCCCGCTCTTTCCGACTGCCAGCTGATGATTGGCTCACAGCAGCCCCAGCAACATCAAGCTGATTGGCTCCTCTGCGATGATGCACATTGGGCAGTTTCCCTGCCCTTTCAGACCACAGAGCTGCTCATTGTGGGACTTTTTTGGCTCCACCCACCTGACCCAGCCATATGGCCTCAAGAGCAGGAGGATTGTGGGAGGTGGAGAGGCTTGTGGGTGTGACAGAAACTTTGCAAGGAAGCCAGTGGTGGCAGTTGGGCTCTGAGGGTTTTTCCTAAGGAGCTGTTTTGCTTGGCGTGTGTGGTTCTAAAAATAAACTTTGTTTCTTTTGAAAAGTCGCTCTTGAATCGTGCCCAGTCAGACTGCAGCATTTGGTAGCTCGCACGGGGAGCCACTGAGGGTAAGTGATAAGGTAAACTGCTAGCCCCTGAGGGAAGGGCGAGAGGATCGGTAGCCATTTTAAGATTCCTCTTTTGTTTTGCTTCACTTTTGTTGCCTGTCCATGGAGATGAGTGAGATGGATGAAAAACCGCTCACATCTGAGAAAAAAATTATTTACTTCTGAGGAACAGATCGGGAGAAAGGACGGATGCACATGTCAGTAGGATATAAAGGCTATAATGACTTTTTGTTGTTCCCTTTTTATTTTATTCTGTCTCGGTTTTGTTTGGCATCGTCTTGTTGGGTTGTATTATAGTAGAAATACAGGATCAGAAATTAGTAAAAAAACAAACTGAAAGAGTGTTAAGTAAATTGTTAGAGGAAGGAGGCACCTCAGTAAAGTCAAGGACAGTCAGGGCATACGTTGATACAATACAAAAATGTAGCCCATGGATTTTTAAGGAGTTGTTAAATATACCATAATGGAACCATCATGGTGAAGATTTAAAAGGGGGGAAAAGAACAGCCCAGGGACTCTGACAGTTGGCACATTGCCATTGAGGACGTTTATATCTGGTTTGCTTAGTCCAAAGACTTCAGATCAGACAAAGATAGAGGAACAAAGCTTAGGTCAGAAAAAGCCATCAGGGGCAAAGTTACAAAAGGAGACTGCTACTAACAACTTTCAATAACTAGAGGGCGTAAGTGTCCAACCAACAGCGCCTCCTCTACAGGAGACTGTTACTAACACCTTTCTATCACCAGAGTATGTAAATGTCCAAATAACAAGGCCACCTCCATATGCTAGGAGGCCCCCAAACCCCGCAGTTGATAGTTCGGTTCCTGAGACAGGATCTCAAGTATTAACATGCCCTGTATTTGAGGTAGGAGGGCAGCGAATTCACCATGCTTTAAATTTCAAAATAGTGAAGCAGCTAAAAGGGGCTGTAACAACCTATGGTCCTCAAGTACCCTTCATTGTAAGCTTGGTCGAATCCATTAACAACTTGAATATGATGCCAGTAGATTGGGCTAATATGTGTAAAGCTGTGCTAAATGGAGGTCAATACCTTTTATGGAAGGTTGCCAATGAGGAATTTTGCAAGGAGACGGCTAGGTGAAATGCAGAAGCTGGTTATCCTCAGAGAAATCTAGATATGTTGTTAGGAAAGGGACCTTATGAGGACCAGCAGCAACAAATTGCATATGATCCTGGCGTATACGCACAAATTGCTGCAGAGGCGGTTAGGGCATGGAAGACTTTACAAGGACATGGAGGTTTACAAGGTCAATTATCTAAGGTAATACAAGGAGCTAATGAATCTTACACTGAATTTGTAGATAGGCTTATTCAAACAGCTACCAGAGTTTTGGGGAATACAGAACAAGCAATGCCATTAATAAAAAACTGGCTTATGACCAAGCGAATCGTAGGTGCAGAGATATCACTAGACCATGGAAACATGAAGATTTAAACACATATATTAAATTATGTAAAGACATTAATGAATAAGAGGAAGTCATGGCAGCTGCAGTAAAACAGGCTTTAGATGCCAGAGACATCAATGAACAAGGGCAATTTGTGGCAGCTGCATTAAACAGGCTTTAGATGCAAGGCCAGGAACATGCTACAATTGTGAACAAACAGGACATTTTAAAAGGAATTGCTCCATAGGAAGAGGGTTTAACAAAAATAGGTACCAAAGGAGTAGAATACTGGGTATTTGCCCACGATGCCGTAGAGGGAGACATTGGGCTAATGAATGCCGTTCTCAAACCACCATAGAGGGTACTTCATTATCAAAAACGAACAAGGACTAGCTGTTTATCCACGATATCATGGAGAAAGGCACCGGGCTCCATTGCCAAAAAATGGACAGGGGAGTCCAATGCTCTGGGGCCCAAAACCACAAATATACGGAGCACTGGAGGAACCCAGCAACCCCATCAGTGTAGTGCCCAGGACACATTGTGCATCAGACGCCTCATCAGACAAATCAGAGGGAGCGCAGGGTTAGACATCTGCACCTCCGTCAGATCAGTACTAACTGTAGAGATGGGGGTTCAAATCATTCACACATGGTGAAAGGACCTCTTCTCAAAGGAACAGTAGGCTTATTATTGGGACGCAGCTCTTCTAATCTAAAAGGACTTATGATAAGTCCTTGGGTAATTGATCCCGATTATGAAGGTGAAATAAAATTTATAGCCAGTTCTCCAAAGGACATATCAGTAATTTCACCAGGAGATAAAATAGCACAGTTACTAATAATACTCAGTCTGCATGATAAATTTTCCAGTCGTGCTGTAGAAAGAGGTTCCAAGGGATTAGGCTCCACAGGTGTAGATTTGGTTATGCTTTCTTTAAATTTAGATTCTCGCCCCAGGCTAAAACTAAATATTCAAAGACACGAATTCAATGGGCTACTTGATACAGGTGCAGATGTTAGCATTGTCTCTCATCAAGAATGGCCAAAACATTGGCCATTACAACAATACACTCAAACATTTTGAGACCTAGGAGTGGCAACTAATCCCCATAGAAGTGCAATGGTATTGGATTGGAAGGATCTTGAAGAATGTGAAGGAACTATACAGCCATATGTATTGGATAATCTTCCCGTAAATTTATTGGGATGAGATGTCCTAGATCAATTAGGTTTGACATTAACAAATAACATCAATCAAAATGTACACACTATTATGGCTAGAGAAGGTTTTAGGAAAGGAAAAAGATTAGAAAAACAAGAACAAGGTATAGCAGCGCCAATACAAATAGACCAAGCAACAGACAGACATGGGTTGGATTTTCAGAAAGGGCCACTGAGACAATAAAAATTACTTGGAAATCAGAAAGACCAGTATGGCTTCTTCAGTGGACCCTGACTAAAGAAAAGATACAAGCAGCCCAGTTCCTGGTCAAACAACAATTAGCGGAAGAACATATACTACCTTCTGTATCTCCCCATTATACTTTCATTTCTGTCATCAAAAAGAAATCTGGTAAATGGAGATTATTGCAAGATTTAAGAGCCATTAATAATGAGATGGTTATTTTGGGACCTGCTCAATCAAGGATTCCTCAATTGTCTGCTTTGCCAAAAACTTGGTATGTTTTAGTTATACATATTAAAGATTGTTTTTTTTTTTTTTTCATTTCCAATTCTTCTTGAGGATAGTCCAAGTTTTGCATTTACTATCCCTGCAGTGAATCATGAAGGTCCTGATCAGAGGTATGAGTGGAAAGTACTCCCTCAAGGGATGGCTAACAGCCCAACTATTTGTCATATTTATGTTAACAAAGTAATCCAGCCACTTAGAAATCAAAATCCTGAACTACAAATATTTCACAATATGGATGATGTGTTATTAGCACACAAGTTAAAAACCCATTGCTAGAATGTTATGCCACACTTACAAACTTATTAAAAAATTATAATCTAGGGATATCAATTGATAAAATACAATTAAATTTTCCAATTAATTATTTAGGAGTTCTATTATCCTCAACCATGGTCAGTCCACCAAAAATTCAAATACGAGTAGATCAACTCAAATCAATTAATGACTTTCAGAAGTTATTAGGAGACATTAATTGGATAAGGCCTTATCTAGGTATACCAACAGGACAGTTGGGACCTATATTTGATATCCTAAAAGGTCCATCTGATCCAAATTCACCCAGAATGTTTACGCCTGAAGCAATAAAGGCATTAAAAATCATTGAAACATATATGGGAAATATGCATTTGGATAGATTTGATAAAATAATGCCTTTATTATTTATTGTACTACCAACAAAAAATATTCCTACAGGAGTATTTTGGCAAGAAGGTCCATTATTATGGATACATTTATCTTATTCTTCTAACACTATTATTACTAGGTATCCTGAGGCTGAGGGACAATTAATACTCATAGGAATAAAAGCAGCAAAGGGAGTGTTTGGAATTTCTCCCAATAAAATTATTACTCCATACACTATGAATCAAATTGATGAATTAGCTAATGAGTTAAATACTTGGGCAATAATCATGTGTAAATCTAATGTTTTATTTGATAACCACTTACCATCTAATCTTTTATTGTCTTTTGGGTCATTGCATCCTGTAATTTTTCCAAAAATTACAAGAAAACTCCTATCATGAATGCTCCAAATATATTCACTGATGGGTCAAATAATGGTACAGCAGCAATAGTTACACCTGATCAAATTTTTACATTTTTAGCACCCCAAAAATCAGCTCAAAAGGTAGAGCTTAATGCAGTATTATAAGCTTTTGTGATGTTTAAAGATTCTGTGTTTAATTTATTTTCCAATAGTCAGTATATAGTTAATGCTATAGTATCTCTTGAAGATGCTGGTAGGATTTCCCCTTCCTCTACTGTTTTCTCTTTCCTTTCCAGTATACAAAGTCTAATCTGGGACAGAAAATATCCATTCTTAATAGGACATATCTGGGCACATACAGGATTGCCTGGAGCCCTTAGTTTGGGCAATGATTTAGCAGATAAAACTACACATGACATACATACATATTTTCTGTACACTAGAAGAAGTTATAAATTTTCATAAAAAGTTCATTATCAATGCTAATACTTTACAAAAGCATTTTAAAATAACTAAGGAACAAGCTAGACAAATAATAAAACAATGTCAAAAATGTGTGACCATTTTACCACATTTTAATCTTAGAGTCAATCGTAGAGGATTGATACCTTACCATATATGGCAGATGGATGTCACACACTTGCCAGAATTTGGAAAATTAAAATATTTGCATGTTACAGTTGATACTTCTTCTGGATTTTTGATGGGCTCCCTTCATGGGGGAAAAAAACTAAAGATGTTATAGCTCATTGCTTACAAAATTTTGCCACTGTGGTCATTCCAAAGCAGTTAAAAACTGATAATGCCCCCGGTTATACTTCTACCTCTTTTAAACCATTTTGCTCATCATTTGGCATTACTCATATATCAGGAAACCCATACAATCCACAGGGACAAGCCATAGTTGAAAGAGCTCATCACACTATTAAAATGTACTCATTAAAGTAAGAAGACAGAATTGGGAAGGGATATAAATTCCCCAAAGATAAACTTAAAATAACCCTTTTTACTCTAAACTTTTTAAATTTGGATTTTCAGGACTTAGTGAGGCAAAAAGGCATAAGTGTCCAAAAAATGTGTATAAGCCCGAGGTACTTTGGAAGGATATTCTAACAGGACAATGGAAAGGTCCTGACCCATTAATTTTCTGGAGTTGGAGGTCTGTTTGTGGGTTTCCACAGGAAGAACAGCAGCCGATTTGGATTCCAGAGAGATTAACTAAGATCCCGACCCAGTGATTGCCTGGAGTCGGGGGTCTGTTTATGTGTTTCCACAGGGAGAACAGCAGCCGATTTGGATTCCAGAGAGATTAACTGAAGCGATTTCGATAGACCAAAATAAGATGATTTGGCTCAAATCCATAACAGCTGATATCCAAAACTCCAGTTTGGCTATCCTTACATCTGCGACAGAACAGGGATGCTTTTTTCAATATCTATTTTATTATTGCCCTTTCTCAAATCATGAAGTTCTTTTTTGTTTTTTTGAGCTCATACAGACCTAGGTTAATGTTTTGCTTATCAGTTCTATTTTTTGACTGTAGAGTTTTTAAACATTGCAATGATGATTTCACATGTAAAATGTTATAAGGCCTTTACTATTATATTATGTGTTGTATGTATTTATTATGTGTGCACACTTGTGTTTTGTGTTATATATTTGAATGTGCGTATGTCCATATATCACATATGATGAGTGCTAATGAAATAATATATCCATTTTTTTTATTCACGTGAATTAAATTGTTTAATTTAAATTGGGTAAACAACTGTTCAGGATTGTTTTAATATGTGAAAAAATAGGAGGTTAACAGACGTGTTTGTTTACTTTCACTTTTCCTTTTCATTATATTTAATTATTCTCTTCAAGATAATGTAAATTGTTAAGAAAATTGTTTTCTTTTAGTGCCTTCAGGAATGTTACAGAATTTTTTCTTTAGCCATTATTGCCAGAATTCCTATCTTCATCCCAGTGCCGGTGAAGACAAAGATAAAATCAATCTACAGATTCTGCAATAGCCATCACTGAACTGCTTGTAGAACTTGCCTGGATTATGTATCACTTGTATGCATTGTGAACTCACTTGTATGCATTGTGAACTATCTGCTGGTGCAGCGAATTGTGGCAGTGTTGGGGTACTTATGCTGATGCTGTCATCAGTGATAGAATTTTTCCAATAGGAGCCATCAATTGACTTGGTGTATCTTCCCTATTCTCACTTGATAGAGGTCAGGAAACTTACAGAGGGAGGCAAAAGACTTCATCAGCAATGACTGCTCTTTTGGCAATTTTGGTTTTGGATGCACGCATGGGATTTTTCTTTAGATCTATCAGGTTCTGAGAATCAAAGCCACAACCTCACACAGGGCCAAGAGGCTGATTCAGACACATCCCTTTCCAAAGTAATTAAGCAAAGAGCCACAGGTGATGCCCATTCATTTTAATTTGAAAACTGTTTTCTTCAGGCTCCACAAAGGGGTGGCCTGAGGCAAAGACATTCCTAACATTCAGGGCAAGGGAACCATAGGTAAGCAAATTGCCCAAAGCAGGGTTTCTCCACTGAGACTTTTCTGGTTACACTGATCTCTGAGGTTTCTGAGATGTTCCCATTCCCTTCAGCTATCCAGTACATGGCTATGTCACAGAGTTTGGAGGTGGTACATATCTTGGACACAAAACCATGAGCCTATTCTGGAGAGAGGCCAGAAATCAGGAGGTGAACAGGAACTTAGGAAGATAGTAGGTGTTGTCTATCCATAAGGCAAGCCGCAGTCCATTCATAACAAGGGCAGAATAAATGCCTGGAAGCTTCCTACTAGTCAGGACACCTCCATTGATGTATTCGCTTTTCTAATAACTACAACCACGGACACAGTGGATACACAGACTTAGAAAAACTCGCCTTCTCAAATGACTTACTAGAAACAGTCGACTCCAAACCAAACAAACAACCTTTGCTACCTATTCTCAGAACATGAGACAAAACCACGAACTCACACCCACACCCACTAAGGCACCTCATTCCCACAACAAGGTCTGTGACTATCCGGAGTGTCCTCTGACTGGTGGACCATACTATGTTCCCCCAAAATGGCCTGTCCTTTATCAGATCAGGTCCCTTTTGCCAACTCTGTTAAGTTGTCAGGAGCCAGCAATGAGCCACTACCTGCTTCCTCAGGAAAGGCCCCTCTTCAGAGTTCTCCTAGCATTTGGTCATCCTCACATCAGGAGGTACCAAGAAAGACTGACTCTGTCCTTGGAAAATTCAAACAAGTGTGCCCACTGGGAATGGGACTGGCACTGGCTCTGGGTGGCTGGCTTCCTGGATCCCAAGTTCAGAGAGTTCCATCACCAAGGAAGTGAGGTAGGTCACTTCCTTCAGGAACTGAATGAGGTCAATACCTTGGCAACCACTTTGTCCTAACAGTTGTTTACAAGGGTCCCATGAGATGGAGGCTGCCCCTACTTTCTCTGACTCAGTCATAAGTTAGAATGGTATATCAACCACAGGCACCATGGAACAGCTCTCCACACAGGCCTGGTTTTGTCCATCTTCTCTACATTAAGAACAGAGCGACTGATTCAGACACAATACTTCATCCTGACCGGTTTTTTTGCCATGGAAGATGATTTTGTGCTCTCAGGTCCTTCATAGCTGCCTAAGTCTTCTCCAGGGATCATTTCTGCATGGACCTTTGAGGATTTCAGCAGGTGGAAGCTCCCCTACATACCTGTATTGTAAGACCAACTCTGTCCCTGCTCTACTGTAAAGATAGATTGATGGAACAGTGTATGCTTAGGGTTAATAACAAGTTTGATTTGGCTTAGGAATCATTCTGTGCAATGAATAATGGTTTTGGGAACCTGCGATATTTACAAGAATATATAGGTGAAATATAAGTATGAACACAGAAATCTAGGTAAGATTTGACGCCCAGAAGTGCATTGGGCCCTTGATTGAAATACTCAGCTTTGAATTATATTCTGCACAGATGTCTCAGATAAATTGATATACAATGGCATAGGACCTTGTACCTTGGATGATTGAATGTCAAAAAGAACATCCAGTCAGAAGGATAGTCAGTAGAATTAGGAAGATATTCATAGGTTTAGAAAGCAGAGTGAGTATAGGATTTGAACCAAACGTTCTATAACAGTAGGGTTTCGGGTAGAGAATGAATGTAAATATCAACACATGTGAAGAGCCAGTCACATTGATGAACTCTGGAAAGTATGTAGGAAACCATATATCAATAGAGACATTAGGAAATCAGGCAAAGTATAAAGTACGTGATAGGATCAGGCATTTTCAACAGTGTTGAGGTTGAATATATAATCTTAGGAAGAAACAAATATGTAGTCACCAATAAAATTGACATTTGATAGCATTAGGCAACCTGGACATAGATGTTTTTAGTAATCCATACTCACTTTCCATTTAGACTTCGGTACAAACATGAGTGTGACCTTTGCATTTTGTGAAAGAAGTCTCATAAAAAGACCAGTCATGAAACCCTGTGGAAAACATGTTTTCTGAATTAGGAAGTGATGAAAAGTAAAACAAAATGCCTATAAATTTCTGAACTAGTGAATTAAATATATATCCTATCATGTGCATTAACTGAAGAAAAAGAAATGTACCAGTATTGAATAAAAATGAATGACAAAATACACATCACGTCCCATAGGAATCTACTTGCATTGATATAAAACTGTGTCAGTTACTGCAGAAATATTAGGATTTGTATGCACCATTTACTGTTAGTTTTCAGTAATAGGAATCAAATATGTAGTTCAGGTGGATGAATATTTCTCAGAATAATCTTGTGAAAAGTTGATTATTAATCCACATACATGAATATGAATGAATTTATGGAGTGTATAATAAGACACATATATTTCATATTTTGAAAAATGTGTAGAGTGTGTGTGTATATATATATAAACATACACACACACACACACACACACACACACACACACACAAGCACGCACACAAACAGACATTAAAAAGTAGCAATATATCCCAATTGAAATTCACCACGAAATATATGTCATCCACAGATCCAAATAAATTTGTTTTACTGAACATGGATTCATGTATAATTTTATTGTACTAGGAAGCTCATCAATAGTTTGAATTTTCAGTTTCAACAGCGTTTAGGAGGAGTGATCTCTTCTCACAATTTGTGTCTGCCAAGTCAGCCACCTCACAAGAATGTACGTGTGGTACCAGGTAGGATTCTATATGTGCATATAAAAATACATGTGCTGAATAGGATACAGAGAAAGGTAGACAGGAATTCACATATTTGTTAACTTTAAAAACACATGGAGAACCATTTCAACAAAAAATTGACTAGATTTATAACTCCTACCCTATATAATGCAAAAGGCAATTCCAATGATACACCATTCCTCCTCTGAACTGCTTGTATTTCTATTCTGTTTGGGTTAATTTTCTCCATCATATTAGAATTAGTAGTCAGAGTCTAGTTGGCATGGGTTTGTGTCAGGGATTCAGTAGTTTGAATGAAAATTTGGAAAATGATTCCAATGTTTATGCAAATATATGCTACAAAAGTATCTTCCCACTCTCATCCATAACAATGCCTTGAGATTACCTTGGCCCCAAGTTAGACACAATTAGAGGAGAAGAGTTAGAAAATCTGTGAATACATATCTGGAATCAAATATGCTCACGAGTTCACAAACTTGGAGGTGGTAGAGGAGATTCCAAAAGTAAGGGACAGGGTAAACACTCCACAAACATGGAGCTCTGCTGGACTAAAGACTTCTTGAGGAACTGCCTCTGAGGTTGGGCACTTGAAATATATGTTGTAGTCAGGAGATTCAGCTTCCTTTGTAGTGAGACCATCAAATCTGGGTATGCTTCTATGTGACCTGGAATGCATGATTTCTTATTTTCCAATAAACATGAGGAAGCTATATTTAATTTTCTGTTTGTAGGTAAACTGTGGCCACTGGGGGCTAATTGTCTACTCTTGTGGACTCTGAAGCCATTTGGTCATCCTCCAGTTTTCCTGGTGTTGCTTGCTGCTGCACTGGGAGTTTCGTATTTGCTTCACGAATTACAAGGAATTCACCTGGGACAAAGTGCTGGAGGGAGTTCTGTCACCTGTGGTGAGTCAGGGTCTGCAGAAGAATGTACCAACCAGGCTTCTATTCCACATAGCTTGCCTCCTTGACCATAGCAACCGGATTCTGAACATTGGCCTGAAACCTCTCCATATAACAAGATACCTTTACATAGAAGCGTCTGCTGGATGCATCATGTCAGTCACAAGCCAATTGGAAGCCAATGGCAGATCCACATGGCCCCACCACAGATGTTTTTTTATCACACACCTGCCCATCACTGCACTAGGCCCACTACTCAGCAGGGTCCAACTTCCTGGAATCTCTGTTATACACCATTTTCATGAAACTCAGTCAATCAAGTCACTGTCCTGCATAATCATGTTCAGCAACAGGACAACCAAAGTTTCTCCAGTGCCATCTGGTCATGGGAATTTCAAAAATTTCATGGTATTTATCTAGCAATTTTTCAAGGATGAAGTTGGCAGCATGTGGGTTTCAATTTATTCAGGGACCATTAAATGTTGTGGAAGTTCATTTCAAATGAAGTTCTGGAGAACTCTCACAGGCAAGGTTTCCCAAAGATTGGCCAAAGGGTCACATAAATCCAGGCCCATTGAGGTCTACAATGTAACGTCCATGTGTGTTTTGACTCTCAACTAAGACTGCCAAGTCGTTAAGAATAAAATCATGTGATATCAAGCCTGAGATTCCCAGTGGTCTCTGGAGAGCCACCCTGGGCCTAGATCTCAGTTTCCAAGGGTGACTCTCATGCTTGGCCTTCTGAAATCCCAACTCAATTCATGGCAATACTTCTCTAAGTTCAGTTCCTGTACTCAGTCTCTAAGGGAATCACACCAGAGTTCAAACTCAGGTGGACTCAGTCATCCCTTTCAACTGCCACAAAAATAACCACAATTAATACCAAAACACTCCCACATGGCCCTCACCTTCTTCCATATAGACACTCATCATAACCTCTGACTGTAGATTTCCATGAGGAATGCAGCCCAAGACAGTGTCCAAAATACGCTTTCTTGCCCCTCATTTACCTAAATTCTGAGTGACCTGGACACCCTTCCTGTGAACCAGGAGTGATCAAATAGGCCTGCCGTTAATACTGATCCACTTCTCAAATTTGAGACCTACTGACTGTGGGGTTTAGATTCTTTATGTGAATTGGAGTCATGAGAAAACCCAACCACCTATGTGCTAGCCTCTGCAGGGAATTGAAGAACTCATTTGACCTAAAGGATCCCTATTCTCACTTGATTGATGTCAGAAACCTTACAGAAGAAGGCGAAAGACTTCATCCACAATGACTGCTCTTTTGCTATTTTGGTTTTGGATGCACACATGGGATCTTTCTTTAGATCCATCAGTTGCTGAGAATCTAAGCTACAGCCTAACACAGGGCCAAGACGCTGATTCAGACACATCTCTTTGCAAAGCAATTAAGCAAAGAGCCACAGCTGATGCCCATTCTTTTTTATTTGAAAAAGGTTTTCTTCAGACTTCACAAAGCGTTTTCCTTAGGCAAAGACCTTCCTGACATTCAGGGAAACAGAACAATAGGTAAGCAAAAGGCCCAAAGCAGGGTTTCTCCAATGAGACTTTACAGGTCACACTGGTATGTGAGTTTTCTGAGATGCTCGCCATTCACTTCAGTTATTCAGTACATGGCCATGTCACAGAGCATGGAGGTGGTACATATCTTGGATACAAAACCATAAGCCTATTATGGAGAGTGACCAGATTTCTGGAAGAAAACAGGAACTTAGGAAGATCGTAGGTGTTGCCCATCATTATGGCAAGCCGCATTCTATTTATAAATTGGGCAGCATGAATGCTGGTAAGCTTTCTAAAAGACAGGACACATCCATTGATGCTTTCTCTTTTCTAATATCTACAATCACGGACACAGTGGGATACAGCGACACAGAAACACTCGCATTGTCAAATGACTTACTAGAAACAATTCCCCCCAAACCAAACAAACCTCATTTCCTACCTCTTCTCAGAACATGAGCCAAAACCACAAACCCACACCCACACCCACAAAGGCACCTCTTTCCTCCAAGTAGGTTGTGACTATTTGGAGTGTCCTCTGACTGTGGGCCATTCTAGGTTCCCCCAAAATGGCCTGTCCTGTCTCAGATTTTGTGTCCTTTGCCAAGTCTCTGAAGTTGTCAGGAGCCAGCAGTGAGCCACTACCTGTTTTCTCAGGAAAGGCCCCTCTTCAGAGTTTTCCTGCCATTTGGCCATCCTAACATCAATAGGTACCAAGAAAGACTGACTCTGTCCTTGGGAAATTCAAAAAGTAAAACCACTGAGACTGGGACTGGGGCTGTCAATGTTTGACTGGCTTCCTGGATCGCAAGTTCACAGAGTTCCATCACCAAGGAAGTGAGGTGAGGTCACTTCCGTCAGGAACTGAATGAGTTCACTGCCTTGGCAACCAATCTGTCCTAAGAGTTGCTTCCAAGCTTCCCATGAGATGGAGGCTGCCCCTGCTTCCTGTGACCCTTTCACAAGTTAGAATGGTATATCACCCATAGGCACCCAGGAGCAGCTCTCCACACAGGTATCATTTGGTCCATCTTCTCTACATTAAGAATGGAGAGGCTGATTCAGACAGAACCCTTCACCCTGACCAGGTTGTTTTCCATGGAAGATGACTTTTGCACTCTCAGGTCCTTCAGAGTTGCCTACATCTTCTCCAGAGATTATATCTGCATGGACCTTTGAGGTTATCAGCAGGTGGAAGATTCCCTATATTCCTGTATTGTAACACCAACTCTGTCCCTGCTCTTCTGTAACGTTAGATTGAGGGAACCATGTATGGTTAGGGTTAATAACATGTTTGATTTGGGTTAGTAATCATTATGCTGAATAAATAATGGTATTGGGAACCTGCAATATGTATAAAAATATATAGGTGAAATATATGTATAAAAACAGAAATCTAAGTAACATTTGAAGCCCAGAAGGGCACTGGGCCCTTGATTGGGATACTTAGCTTTGAAAAAATTGATATACAATGGCATAGGAGCTTGTACTTTGTATCATAGAATGTAGAAGAGAACATCCAGTCAAAAAGGATAGTCGGTAGTGAAAGGTTAATAAAATAGGTACTTGTCACTTACTGTTTTTCTGTATGCTTAACAAAACACTGTTGAAATCTTGAGAACTGTTTGCTAATCTTGTTCCCAGAATGTGCTGTCCCCAACTGCCAAAGTGTAGAATGTACTCCCTCACCCGGTTGCATGCAAACCGACCACTCGCCCTGACCCATCAGTATACTTCCCTCCCTGCCCTCTCCAAGGAAAATATATATGTTCTGCTTAAACTGTTCTCAGGGCTCTCTGCTCTATTCAAGTGAGCTCCGAGCCCCAGCATGCTGGACCCAGAATAAACCCTTTGCTGTTGGATAAGACAGTCTGTTAGTGGTCTCTTCCTTCCATGCTCACCCGACCTTTACATATGGAGATTCCACCGAGTTTTGGCAGCGGCGGACAAAAGACCCTAACGGGTTCCTCTTGGGTTAAGTAAGGCACCTCTTTCTTGTTTCAGTGTTAAGGTTAGTGCTGGGCAAAATGGCTGTCGATGAAGAGCGTGAGTTCTCTCCGATGGTGGCTGACAGACGTGTCACAGAGCCACAGGCCACGTCCCTGGGGAACTTCCCAAAGACTCGGGAAATCGAGGAACAATAGTCTCTTCGACTCAGTAATATTTTGTATCTGATTCGGAATTGCCAGCCCATTGGGTTTTGCTGGCTACTCAGTCCTGGTCTCAGTTTTGGATGTCCATTGAATGTCTTTATTGTCTTGTCTTGTCTGTGTCGTGTGTCTTGCATTCACTCTTTGTGTATCTTTCATTATGGGACACAGCACTTCAATGCCCCTGTCCCTGACCCTTGATCACTGGACCAAAGTCCGCTTAAGGGCTCAGAATCTTTCTTTTTTAGTTAAACGCTGGACCTTTCAGAATCTCTGTGCCTCAGAATGGCCCACCTTTGAATTTGGATGGCCCCTAGAAGGATCTTTCTACTTCCCACTAATTTAAGAAGTCAGAGATATTGTCTTTCACCCGGGCACACATAGCCATCCGGATCAACAGCCATATATCTTAACTTTGCTGGACCTCTGCAAATCTCCTCCTCAATGGGTGAAGCCTTTCTTTGTCCCTTCCCCTGCTCCTACTTCTTCCCCCATGATCTCTCAAACCCTCTGCTCCTCCTCCTCCTCCACCCTTTGTAATCCCTGAGTCAAAAGATTTGACTCTTCTGGACTCTCTTCCCCCTTATTATACCCTGCCTTCGTCCCACAACCACCAACACCCTCTAAGTGATTCCCCTGTAGCTGACTCAGCCTCTCTACCACTGGAGGAATATAAGCTGGCCCAGCGCCCTCCAGATAACTCCCCCGCAGCACACACAGCCCCTCCTCTGCAGGAGGAAGCTAGCCCAGCTAAGGAAACTTGATGGTGGTGAATGATTGAAAACCCTGGAACTCCTGTGATGCTCCCACTATGTCTCTACAGACCATTGATTGACGAAGGCCATGGGGGGAAAATGCAAGCCTACAAATATTGGCCTTTCTCCTCTTCCGACCTATATAACTGGAAATATAACAATCCCCCTTTTTCCGAGGACCCCACAGGGCTCACAGGTCTGGTTGAGTCATTGATATTTTCACATTTGCCTACTTGGGATGACTGTCAACAATTCCTAGGGACTCTCTTCACGACAGAGGAACAAAAGAGAATCTTCCTGGAAGCTATAAAAAAATGTCCTCCGACCAGATTGGAGAGTGATACATCTTCCCAACTTAATCAAAGCTGGTTTTCCTTTGAAACAACCCAACTGGGACACCAACACCATTGAAGTTAGAAAGCATCTGTCCACTTATCGCCAGGTTCTAATAGTGGGCATCCAAGTGGCCACTAGGCGACCAACTAATTTGGCCAAGGTAATAGAGATTATTCAAAGGCCTGATGAATCTCCCTCTATGTTTCTAGAGAGAATTATGGAGGCAAGTAGGAGATATACTCCTTTCGATCCTCAGGCAGAGGATCAAAAGGCATCTGTCATGATGGCCTTTATTGGGCAAGCTGCCCTGGATATTAAAAGAAAGTTACAATGCTTAGATGGATTACAAGATATGACTTTGAGAGATTTAGTCAGAGAAGCCAAGAAAATATACCTTAAGAGAGTAACTGAGGAAGAGAATGAAGCAAAGTGAGGATAAAAGAAACAAAAGACAGAATAAGGCGTTGACTAAGGTCCTGGTCACAACAACAAAAGGGCCAGAAATTAAGAAACAGGGAGACAGGAAGGGATACCTGGGCCCACGCCAGAGGCCACTCCTTGCCTCAGATCACTGTGCCTACTGTAAAAAAAAAGGACACTGGGCCAAAGAGTTCCCTAGAAAGAGACAGCCACTCCTGCCAGCCATTCTGACTCTTGAGGATGACTCCAAAAGTCGGGGCTAACATCCCCTCCTGCAGCTCAGGGTAACTTTTGAAGTGTAGGGGACCCCAGTAAACTTTGAAGTGGATACAGGGGCAATATACTCAGCCCTCAAGGCCCCATTGGGCCATCTATCAAATAAAAGGTCTCTAGTTCAAGGGGCAAATGGCAGTAAGTATCGGGCTTGGACAACTAAGAGGACCATAGACCTGGGAAAAGGAAAATCCATCAATCCTTCCTAGTAATCACAGAATGCCTGGCCCCATTGATGGGCAGAGATCTGCTCACCAAGTACCGGGCCAAAATAACTTTTAACCCTGAAGGCCCCCAAGTGGAATTTCTAAATCCTTCACTAAAAACTCCTATAGTCACAGCTCTAAATATGTCAGTAGAAAATGCACATCAACTCACTCACCTTGGTTCAAAGAAACTGCAGGTATTTCTGAAGTTTCAAGAACAGAGTTTTCCACTAACTGACTCACAGCAAAAAGAAATAACTAAATGGGTAAAAAAAGCCTGTCGAGTCCATCAATTGGTAAATGCTTACCCTTCCAAGCTTCCTGCAGGAAAGCACCTACGAGGAACCAGACCAGGACAATTCTGGGCAGTTGACTTTACTGAAATTAAGCCAGCAAGGTATGGACATAAATATCTTCTAGTCTTTGTAGATACATTTTTAGGATGGATTGAAGCCTTCCCCACTAAAAGAAAAAAAAAAAAGAAACAGTGCAAATGGTGGTCAAGCAGATCCTGAAAGACATTTTTCAAAGATACGGCCTGCCAAAGGTAATACGGTCGGATAATGCACCGGCGTTCGTGGCCCAAGTAAGTCAGGGGTTAGCCAGGAACCTGGGGATTCATTGGAAGTTTTATTGTGCTTACAGACCCTAGAGTTCAGGACAGGTAGAAAGAATGAATAGAACCATTAAAGAGACCTCAACAAAATTAAGCTTAGAGACCAGCATAAATGATTGGACTATGCTCATGCCTTATACAATGTTTCGTGCAAGAAATACGCCCTCTGTTTCTTTGAGTAACCACACCCCCTGTGAATATCTAGGGTGCCTCTCCTCCAGTAATGGACCAAAGCCCAACTCTAAGACCTAACGATCCCTTTCACTCCCCCTTGCTTGACAGACTTAAAGCTCTTGAAAGATCTCAGTGATACCTGTGGAAAAAGCTGGCCACTGCCTACCAAACTGGGGACGAGGGGACTCCACATCGATATCAAGTAAGAGATTCATCTACATAAGATGATATCAGGTGTCATCCCTGGAACCCCACTGGAAAGGACCATACCAGGTGGTACTTATAACATCTGCAGTGGTAAAGGTAGACGGAATCACTTCCTGGATCCATGCCTCTCATCTCAAGCCTGCGCCCTGTGCACACTCTGGCTGGAAACTGGAAAAGACTGGTAACACTTTCAAATTGCATATTCACCATGTGGATAAGCCTATAGACTCTCCCCTCAGCCACAAGTAGTCCTAACCCTCATCAGCCCGTTCAGCAGCGTTGGCTGATCACAAATTCTACTGGAAAAGAAGTATAATCTATCTCGCATACAGCCCACTTAGGGACCTGGTGACCATCTCTCCACCCAGACATTTGTCAGCTGGCTATAGGTCTTTCCTAATGGGATATCCCTGATGAAGAGGATCCCACTAAAATTCCATTAAATCCCTTCCTTACCATAGATAATGGAAACAAACATTATGGATGTAGGGACACACGAGCCAGATGCAGGTTGGCTAGCCTAGATTACTGTGTTTACCCGGCCAACTGTCAAAGCCATAAACAGCCATGGCTATGTGGGGGAAAAGCCGACTTCTTCTGTAAGTCATGGGGATGTGAGCATACAGGGGCTGCCTGATGGAACCCAAACTCCGCATTAAATTCAGTACACAGCATTGGCCATATTACGAATTAGAAAACAAAAACTGATGGCAA
Source organism: Callospermophilus lateralis (assembly GCF_048772815.1). Lineage (NCBI taxonomy): Eukaryota > Metazoa > Chordata > Mammalia > Rodentia > Sciuridae > Callospermophilus > Callospermophilus lateralis. The sequence continues at coordinate 177,044 of NW_027514484.1, forward strand.
CCAGAGGGGACTCTAGATCCTCAAATCCTGTGTGACCTTTTTAACATCTGCTGGTGCTCAAAAGGGTAAAAGGAGATTCCACTATGTAGAGGCCTTTTCCCTTCTTCGCTCACATCCTGAACTATGCTTACCCAATAGATCCTCACCTTCAGCCTTCTGCTCCAGAGTCTCTGCTGTCACTCCCACCTCAGCAACCTGATTTCTCCACTACAATTATTAGATCAAAAATCCAAATCTCTGCTGGTTCTCAGACCATTGCCCCCTTGCTGACGTAGCAGGTACTGAGGTACCCCTCCACCCACTCACTCCTCTCTTCTCCTGTCAGTGCCCGCACCGGGTCCCACCAGGTCCTCTTACCAACTAACCCAAAGCTCAAACCAGCTGAGGAGAGCCCTCAGACCCATATCCAAGATGTAATAAAAATGGCCTTTAAAGTTGCTTTGTCATCACTGAAAACAGTTTACTAAGAATTTAAAGTCCCTAACATGTGTTTTGGGATACTCACAACCATCTTCTTCTTTGCGCTACCTGTTCTACTGCTCAAATATTTGTTGCTAGGAAAATTCCAAACCACTTTCCAATTATTTTTTTACATCTCTCTTTTCTCATTCTCAGATACTCTGAGCTGCTCTCAGCCCCACCTTCTCCGTCTTTCCCCTCTGTACCAGGCCCACAGAAAAGTCTTTAACTGACCTTCTCCAGAAGTCTTCACCATGGCTGACTTTAGGACTTTCAGCAAAAGAGTCCCTATAAAAAAGTTCAATGTAGTTAAACTTCCTATTTTCATGTTGCCCTGTTCTACTTGGCCACTGGCTAAAAAAATTAGCACTCCTAATCAAGACACCCCCTTACTAGTTTTTCACAAAAATATGTGAACAAGGCCTCTGGCCTTGACATGGGGCTTCACAGAGATGGCTACATTTCTAAGTTAACGAAGTTAGCAACTGGGCTCCGTGGTAACAGCTGGAAATGGGAAAATAAGAAAGGGAAGAAAAAGCTCTTTCCCTCCCAGGTGTCCTTGAAAAGTTAACTTGCCCAGAACCGAGGAAAAAACAGAAACAAAACTGCTTTTTTCAACTTCTGCAGACTGTGAACTTCTGAGCCCCTTCCATTACATGTTGGGTACAAAATTCTGAAACTACCTAAACTTGGGTTTCAGAGGATTACTTGATTACAACAGAATCAATGCCCTCTGAATCTGGTTGCCACCAAATAGGACTGTTTCCCTGTCTTCAGTGCTATCTTAGGTGAGTTGCCTTGTCCGTCCCTACTACAGCATGATTCTATATACTTAAACATTGTTAATGTTTTCATGAAATGGTCAACAGATGTGATTAATCGTGTAATCGTGCAGATGTTTCCCAGAGTGCTCTATCACAATGCAGGTTCATTTGAAGATCAAATAGGGGGGCATTCAACCCGGTTCCACTGAAAATATATATCCCTCAACTTAGCCATCATATTAGGAATAGAAATTGCTGCACTGGTGGCCACGGGAACCACTGCCTTTGTCCATGGGACTCAACAAATGACCCAACAAATGACAGCAATAGACCAAAACTAAGATATTAGAAACCTCCATCAGAGCTTTGCATGAGTCTTTTACCTCTCTCTCTGAAGTTGTTTTTCAGACCACTCGAGGGTTGGACCTCCTTGTCATGAGAGAAGGGGCCTCTGTGCTGCATTGAGAGAAGAAAGTTGTTTGTATGCCGAGCATACTGGAGTTGTAATAAAATCTAAGAGTAAATTAAAAAGATTCCTTGAAAAGCATCAAAGAGACAGAGAGGCCCAAAAAAGGTGGTTTGAGTCTTGGTTCACACAGTCTTCCTGGTTAACTACGTTTTTATCAACCCTGGCCGGTCCAATAATAATCCTCATATTATTGCTAACTATTAAACCCTGTTTTCTCAACCGTGTAATTTCTTTTCTCCAGGCTCAAATTGGACGAGTTAAACTTATGGTAATACCCCACTAGTATACATAGAATGTGACACCCCCCAATGATCATTTTTATGATTAAAAGTAGCCAGAAGAAGAAGTGGGGAATAAAAGGTTAATAAAATAGGTACTTGTCACTTCCTGTTTTTCTGTATGCTTAACAAAACACTGTTGAAATCTTGAGAAATGCTTGCAAATCTTGTTCCCAGTATGTGCTGTCCCCAACTGCCCAACTGCAGAATGTGCTCCCTCACCCAGTTGCACGCAAATCGCCCACTCGCCCTGATCCATCAATAAACTTCCCTCCCTGCCCTCTCCAGGTAAAGTATATAAGCTCTACTTAAGCGATTCTCAGGGCTATCTGCTCTATTCAAGTGAGCTCTGAGCACCAGCATGCTGGACACTCAATAAACCCTTTGCTGTTGCATGAGATAGTCTGTTGGTGGTTTCCTCCTGCGAAGCTCACCCGACATTTACTATAATGATTGAAAGTAGAAGAGAACATCCAGTCAAAAAGGGATTGTTGATAGAAATAGGAAGATAGTACGTTTAGGAAGAAGTGTGAGTATAGGATTTGGAACAAAAGTTCGTTAGCTACAGGGTTTCGGTTACAGAGTGATTGTTAAAGTTAGCACAGGTGAAGAGTCAGTCACAATGATGAACTGGGGAAAACATGAAGTAAAGCAGATATAAATAGAGACATTACAAAATAAGGCAAAGTATAAAGTGAGTGATAGGATTAGACATTTTGAACAGGGTTGAGTTTGAATACATAATTTAGGAAGAAACAAATATGTAGTCACCAATAGGATTGACATTTGAGAGCATTAGGAAAATTTCAGGTGGATGAATATTTCTGAGAATAATCTTGTGAATAGTTGATTATAAATCCACATACATGAACATGAATGAATTTAGGGAGTGTACATAAGACACATATATTTCATATTTAGAAAAATCTGGAGAGTACACACAGACAAAAAAAGTAGCAATATATGTCAATCAAAATTCATCATAAAATATATATCATCCACAGATCCAAAAATATTCATTTTACTGAACATGGATTTATGTATAATGTTGTTCAACTAGGAAGCTCACCCATTGTTTCAATATTCAGTACCAACAGGGTTTAGTAGGAGTGATCTCGTCTCACAATTTGTATCTGCCAAGTAAGCCAAATCACAAGAACAAACGTGTGGTACCAGGTAGGATTGTATATGTCCATATTAAAATACACATGCTGAATAGGCTAGAGAGAAAGGGAGACAGAAATTCACATGTTTGTTAACTTTAAAAATACATGGAGAACTATTTCAACAAACAATTGACTAGATTTATAACTCCTACTCTGTATCATGCAGAAGGGAAGTCCAACTATACACCATGCCTCCCCTGAACTACTTGTATTTCTATTCTGTTTGGGTTATTTTTCTCCATCATATTAGGATTAGTAGTCAGAGTCTGGTAGGGTATGGGTTAGTGTCAGGGATTCAGTATTTTGAATGGAAAACAGGAAATTGAATCCAATGTGTATGCAAACATATGCTACAGAAAAAACTTTCCACTCTCATCCAGAACAATGCCTTGACATTACCTTCGCCTCAAGAAAAACACAATTAGAGGAGAAGAGTTAAAAAATTTGTGAATACCTATCTGGATTGGAAAATGCTCCCGATTTCACATCATTGGAGTTGGTAGAGGAGTTTCTAAAAGTAATGGACAGGGTAAACACTCCACAAACCTCGAGCTCTGCTGGCCTAAATATTTTTGAGGATCTGCCTCTGAGGTTGAGCACTTGAAATATATGCTGTTGTCAGGAGCTTTAGCTTACTTTGTAGTGAGACCATCAAAGCTGGGTCTGCATCTATGTGATCTGGATGACATGGTTACTTACTTTCCAATGAAATGAGGCAACAGTGCTGAATTCTCTCTTTGTAGGTAAACTGTGGCCTCTGAGGGCTAATTGTCTCTTCGTGTGGACTGTGAAGCCATTTGGCCATCCTCTAATTTTCGTGGTGTTTTTGCTGCTGCTCTGGGAGGTTGGTATTTGCTTCACAAAATACGAGTTCAAATGGGACACAGTACTGGAGGAGTTCTGTCAGGTGTGGGGGGAAGGGTCTGGAGGAGAATGCACCAAACAGTATTTTATCCCACGTAGCTTGCCCCCTTGACAATAGCAACATGATTCAGAACATTGCCCTGAAACCTCTCCATATAACAAGATTCCTTTACATATAAGGGTCTGCTGGCTACACCATGTCAGTCACAAGCCATTTGGAATCCAATGGTAGATCCTCATGGCCCTACCACTGATGTTTTTATCAAACACCTGCACACCACTGCTCTGGGCCACTACTCAGCAGGATCCAACTTACTGGCATCTCTGTTCTAAACCATTTTCATGCAACCCAGTAAATCAAGGTACTGTCTGGTATACTCATGATCAGCAACAAGACATCCAAAAGTTTTCCAGTGCCACCTGGTCATGGGAATTTCAAAAATTTCATGGTATTTATCTAACCATTTTTCAAAGATGAAGTTGGAGTCACTGTGGGTTTCAATTCATTCAGGAATCATTAAATGGTGAGGAAGCTCATTTCAATGATAGCTCTAAAGAACTCTCACAGGCAAGGCTTCTGAAAGAGTGCCCAAAGAGGCCACATAAAGCCAGGCCCATTGAGGTCTACAAGGTGAGGCCCATGTGTGTTTTGACTCTCAACTCAGCCTGCCAAGTCTTTAATAATAAAATCATGTTATATCCTGGCGGAGATTCCCAGTGCTCTGTGGAAAGCCACCCTGGGCCTAGATCTCAGTTTCCAATGGCGACTCTCATGCATGGCCTACTAAAATTCCAACAAAATTCATGGCAATATTTCTCTGACTTTAGTTCAACAACTCAGTCTCTAAGGGGAATCACACCAGAGTTCAAGCCCAGGTGGACACAGTCATTTTTTCCAACCGACACACAAATGACCAAAATTATAACCAAAACACCTCCACATGACACTAATCCTCTTCCATGTAGAGACTCATCCTCACCTCTGGCGAAGGTTTCTATGAGGGGCGCAGCCAAAGACAGTTTCCAAAATAAGCTCGCTTGCCCCTCATTTGCCTAAAGTCAGGGTGGCCTGGACACCCTTCCTGTGAACCAGGAGTGACAAAATAAGCATGCCTTTAATACTGCTCTGTTTCTCCAATTTGAGCCCTACTGATTTTCAGATATAGATTCTTTATTTCATTTGGAGTCATGTGAAAACCCAAGCACCACTGCAGGGCTTGGAAGAACTCATTTCATCCAAAGAATCCCTATTCTCACTTGATAGAGGTCATGAACCTAACAGAGGAAGGCAAGTGACTTCATCCACAATGACTGATCTTTTTGCAATTATGGTTTTGGATGGACACAAGTGATCATTCTTTAGATCCATCAGGAGCTGAGAATCTAAGTCACAGCCACACATAAGACCAAAAGGCTAATTCAGCCACATCCCTTACCAAAGCAATTAAGCAAAGAGCCACAGATGATGCCCATTCATTTCCATTTCAAAACTGTTTTCCTCAGGCTTCACAGAGGGGTGGCCTGAGGCAAAGGCCTTCCAGACATTCAGGGCAACAGAAAAATAGTTAAGCAAAAGATCCAAAGTAGGGTCTCTCCTCTGAGACTTTCCTGGTCACACTGATATTTGACATTCAGGGCAACAGAACAATAGTTAAGCAGAAGATCCAAAGTAGGGTCTCTCCACTGAGACTTTCCTGGTCACACTGATATCTGAGTTTTCTGAGAATCTCGCCATTCTCTTAAGCTATCCAGTACATGGCCATGTCACAGGGCTTGGAGGTGGTACATATCTTGGAAACAAAACCATGAGCCAATTCTGGAGAATGGCCAGAATTCAGGAAGAAAACAGGAACTTAGGTAGATAGCAGGTGTTGCCCATGGATAAGACAGGTTGCATTCCATTCATTAATTGGCCAGGATGAATTATGGGAAGATTTATACTAGACTAGACATATATTAATGCATTATCTTTTCAAATGTCTACAACAACGGACCAGTGAAATACACAGACATAGGAACACTAGTCTGGTCAAACGACTTACTAGAAATAGTCCACTGCAAACGAAAAAACTGACTTTCCTACCTATTCTCAGAACATGAGACAGAACCACAAACACACACCCACTCCCACAAAGGCACCTCCTTCCCTCAAGTAGGTCTGTGACTATCCAAAGTGTTCTCTGAATTGTGGGCCATACTATCTTCTCCCAAAATGGCCTGTCCTCTATCAGATCTGGTTTCCTTGGCCAACTCTGTTAAGGTGTCAGAAAAAAGTGGTGAGCCACTACCTGCTTTCTCAGGAAAGGTCCCTCTTCAGAGCTCTTCTCCATTTGTCCTTCCTCACATCAGTAGGTACCAAAAAAGACTGACTCTGTCCTTGTTAAATCCAACCAAGTGAGCCCACTGATACTGGGACTGGGACTGCTTCTGGGTGCCTGACTTCTTGGATACCAAGTTCAGAGAGTTCCATCACCAAGGAAATGAATTATGTCACTTTCTTTGGAACTGAATGAGGTCACTGCCTTGGCAAACACTTTGTCCTAAGAGTTGCTTCCAAGGGTCCCATGAGATGGAGCCGGCCTCTACTTCTTGTGACACTTTCACTAGTTAGAATGGTATATCAACCAGAGGAACCTGGGAACAGCTCTTCACCCAGGCCTGGTATTGTCCATCTTCTCTACAATAAGAAGAGAGAGGCTGATTCAGACACATCCCTTCATCCTGACCAGGTTGTTTGCCATGGAAGATGACTTTTGCTCTCTCAGGTCCTTTATACCTGCCTAAATCTTCTCCAGGTATCATTTCTGAATGGACCTTTGAGGTTCTCGCAGGTGGAAGGTACCCTAATTTCCTGTATTGTAAGAACAACTCTTTCCCTGCTCTTCTGTAAAATGAGATTGAGGGAACAGTGTATGTTTCGGGTTAATAACAGGTTCGATTTCAGTTAGGAATCATTCTGTGAGATGAATAATGGTATTGGGTACCTACGATATTTATAAGAATATAGAGTTGAAATAAATGTACAAAAACAGAAATCTAAGTAAGATTTGAAAGCCAGAAATCATTCGGCCCTTGACTGGGATACTTAGCTTTTAATTATGTTCTGCAAAGATGTCTCAGATAATTCAATAATAAATGGCATAGGACCTTGTACCTTGGATGATTGAATGTAGAAGAGAACATCCAGTCAAAAAGGGATAGTAGGTAGGATTAAGAAGATAGTCGGTAGGTTTAGGAAGAAGAGTGAGTATAGGATTTGTATCAAAAGTTCTTTCCTAATAGGGTTTTGGTTAGAGGGTGAATGTTAATGTCAGCACATATGAAGAGTGAGTCACTATGATGAGCTTGGGAAAATATGTAGAAAAGCAGATATCAATAGAGACATTATGAAATCATGCAAAGTATAAAATGAGTGATAGGATTAGACATTTTCTACAAGGTTGAGTTTCAATATATAATCTTATGAAGAAACAAATATGTCGTCACCAATAGGATTGACATTTGAGAGCATTAGGCAACCTGGACATGGATGTTTTAGTAATCCATGTACAATTTCCCTTTTGGCTTTGGTACAGTCTTAAGTGTGACCTTCACATTTTTAGTTCCGAATATTACTGTGATAAAATGTTTATGTAGATCAGGTGACATGAGTATTTCTACCACCTTTTCTGGGAGCAATATATTGAAGACATAAAATTAGTTTTGGGGGTACAAAGAGGTGTACCCTGTGTCTATGAATATAGAGATAAAGCATGAATAGACCATAATGTGAATAAATAATATAAGTTGTTCCAAATTTAAATTATGTATTGAACTGATATCTGAAAAATTACAGGAAATCTTATATTGATATACAATCATTCATTCCGACCAATTATACATCAAATGGTAATATTAGTGTTTTGGTTTATCATGAAGAGTGTGTGAGTTTTGCTTCAATAGTGATTATGGAAATTGAAAATAATGTGTTTGGAAAGAATTCTCATGAAAAGACCAGTCAAGAAACCCTGATAATACATGTGTTCTGAAGCAATAAGTGATTAAAGTTGAAACAAATGCCTATAAATTTGTGAACTTGTGGATGAAATGTATATCCTATGATGTGCAAACCCTGAAGAAATAGTAATGTACCAGTGTTGAATACAAATGAACGTCAAATTACATATCATGTGCCATAGGAATCTACTTGCATTGATGTTAGACTGGGTTAGTTACTGTAGAATTATTAGGATTTGTATGCACCATTCACTGAAGTTAGTTTTCAGTACTAGGAAACAAACATGTATTTCAGTTAAATGAATATGTCTGAGAATAATCTTGTGAAAAGTTGATTATAAATCCAAGTACATGAACATGAATGAATTAAGACAGTGTATATAAGACACATATTTCATATTTTGAAAAATCTACAGAGTGTATGTATATATACAAAAAAAACACAAATAGACATTAAAAAGTAGCAATATATATGCCAAACAAAATTCATCATTAAATATATATCATCCACAGATGCAAAAATATTTATTTTACTGAACATGAGCTTATGTATAATGTTGTTCTACTAGGAAGCTTGTAGGTTGAATTTTCAGTTCCAACAGCGTTTAAGAGGAGTGAACTCTTCTCACAATTTGTATCTGCCAAGTCAGCCACCTCCCAAAAATGTACATGTGATACCTGGTAGGATTCTATATATGTATATAAATATACATGGGTGAAATGGCTACAGAGAATTGGAAACACGAATTCACATATCTGTTAACTTTAAAAACACATGGAGAACTATTTCAATTAAAAATTGACTAGATTTATAACTCCTACCTTATATAATGCAAAAGGCAAGTCCAAATATACAACAAATATACAACATGCCTCCTCTGAACTGCTTGTATTTATATTTGTTTGGGTTATTTTTCTCCTTTTTATTAGGTTGAGTAGTCTGAGCCTAATAGGTTCGGGTTAGTGTCAGGGATTCACTATTTCAATAGGAAAATTGAAAAATGAATCCAATGTGTATGCAAATATGTGCTGCATAAATATCCTTCCACTCTCATCCAGAGCAATGCCTTGTCAATCCCTTTGCCCCAATTAAGACACAATTGGAGGATAAGAGTTAGAAAATCAGTGAATACATATCTGGAATGGAAATGCTCAGGAGTTCACAATCTTGGAGGTGGTAGAGGAGTTTCCAAAAGTAAGGGACTGGGTTAACACTCCACAAACATGGAGCTCTTCTGGCCTAAAAACTTTTTGAGAAACTTTCTGTGAGGTTGGGCACTTGAAAAATATGTTGTTGTCAGGAGATTTGACTTCTTTGCGTGAGACCATCAAAGCTGGGTCTGCATTTATGTGACCTGGAGGACATGGCTTCTTATATTCCAATAAAGATGAGCAGCAGTGCTGCATTATCTCTTTGTAGGTAAACTGTGACCACTGGGGACTAAGTTTCTCCCCATGTGGACTGTGAAGCCATTTGGTCCTGGTCCACTTTTTGTCGTGTTTTTGCTACTGCACTCGGAGTTTGGTATTTGCTTCATGACATACAAGGAGCTAAACTGGGACACAATGCTGGAGGGAGTTCTGTCACGTGTGGTGTGCCAGGGTATGCAGGAGAATGCACCAACCAGGCTTCTATCCCTCATAGCTTGCCCCATTGCCCCCTTGTCCATATCAACCTAATTCTCAACATTGCCCTGAAACCTCTCCATATAACAAGATGCCTTTACATATAAGGGTCTGCTGGCTGCACCATGTAAGTAACATGCCATTTGGAATACAATGGTAGATCCTCATGACCCTACCACTGGTGATTTATCACACACCTGCCCAAAACTGCTCTAGGCCCACTAGTCAGCAGGCTCTAACTTACTGGCATCTCTGTACTACACCATTTTCATGAAACCCAGTCAATCAAGGCACTGTCTGGTATACTCTTGATCAGCAATAGGACATCCAAAGGTTCTCCAGTGCCACCTGGTCATGGGAATTTCAAAATTTTCATGGTATTTATCTAGCCATTTTTCAAGGATGAAGTTGGAGGCACTGTGGCTTTCAATTCATTCAGTAACCATTAAATGTTGAGGAAGCTCAATTCAATAAAAGCTCTGGAGAACTCTCACAGGCAAGGCTTCTGAAAGAGTGCCAAAATGGTCACATGATGCCAGGCCCATTAAAGTCTACAATGTGAGTCCTATGTATTTTTCGACAATCAAATATGGCTGCCATGTCTTTGAGAATAAAATCATGTGATATCCTGGCAGAGATTCCCAGTGCTCTGTGGAAAGCCACCCTGGCCCTAGATCTCAGTTTACAAGGGCGACTCACATGCGTGGCATCCTAAAATCCAAACAAAATTCATGGCAATACTTCTCTGAGTTCAGTTTCACAACTCAGTCTCTAAGGGGAATCACACCAAAGTTCAAGCCCAAGTGGACCCAGTCATTTCTTCCAACCGCCAAACAAATGGCCAAAATTAAAACCAAAACATTCCCACATGGCCCTCATCTTCTTCCATATAGTCACTCATCGTAACCTCTGGCTGGAGTTTTCCATCAGGGGCACAGCCCAAGACTGTGTCCAAAAAAAGCACGCTTGCCCCTCATTTGCCTAAAGTCAGGGTGGCCTTGACAGCCCTCCTGTGAACCAGAAGTGATCAAATAAGCCTGCCGTTAATACTGCTCTGTTTCTACAATTTGAGGCCTACTGACTTTCAGGTATAGATTCTATATGTGATTTGGAGTCATGCGAAAACCCAAGCACCTCATCAGGGCTTTGAAGAACTCATTTGACCCAAAGAATCCCTATTCACACTTGACGGAGGTCAGGAACCTAACAGAGGAAGACGAGAGACTTCATCCACAATGACTGATTTTTTGCCATTATAGTTTTGGACGCACACATGGGATCATTCTTTATATCCATCATGTGCTGAGAATCTAAATCACAGCCACAAAGAAGGCCAAGAGGCTAATTCAGCCACATCCATTTCCAAAGCAATTAAGCAAAGAGCCACAGGTGATGCCTATTCATTTCCATTTCAAAACTATATTCTTCAGGCTTCACAACGGGGTGCCCTGAAGCAAAGACCTTCCAGATATTCAGTGTAACAAAACAGTACTTAAGCAAAAGGTCCAAAGCAGGGTCTCTCCACTGAGAGTTTCTTGGTCACACTGATATCTGAGTTTTCTGAGATGCTCGCCATTCTTTTCAGCTATCCAGTACATGACCATGTCACAGAGCTTGGAGGTGGTACATATCGTGGACACAAAACCATGAGCCTATTCTGGAGACTGGCCAGAATACAGGAAGAAAACATTAACTTGGGAAGATAGCAGGTGTTTCCCTTCGATAAGACAAGCTGCAGTTCATTCATATATTGGGCAGGATGAATTTTGGGAATATTTATACTTTAAAGGACACATTCATTAATGCATTTTATTTTCTAATGTTTACAACAACGGACACAGTGGAATACACAGACATGGAAATACTTGCCTTGTCAAACGACTTACTAGAACAGTCCACTGAAAACCAAAAACAAAAAAAAAAAAAACAACAAATAAAAAACGCCTTTCCTACCTATTCTCAGAACATGAGACAGAACCACAAAGCCATACCCACTCCCACAAAGGCAGCTCCTTCCCCCAAGTATGTCTGTGATTAGAAGGAGTGTCCTATGACTGGTGAGCCATACTATGTTCTCCCAAAATGGCCTGTCCTCTTTCAGATCTGGTTTCCATGGCCAACTCTGTGAAGTTGTCAGGAAAAAGTGGTGAGCCACTACCTGCTTTCTCAGGAAAGGTCCCTCTTCAGAGCTCTTCTGGCATTTGGCCATCCTCACATCAGTAGGTACCAAGAAAGATTGATTTTGTCCTTGGAAAATCCAAACAAGCGAGTCCACTGGGACTGGAACTGGGACTGCCTCTGGGTGCCTGGCTTCTTGGATACCAAGTTCAGAGAGTTCCATCACCAAATAATGAGGTATGTCACTTTCTTTGGAACTGAATGAGGTCACTGCCTTGGCAACCACTTTTCCCTAACAGTTGCTTCCAAGGGTCCCATGAGATGGAGCCGGCCCCTACTTCCTGTGACACTTTCACAAGTTAGAATGAAATATCAACGATAGGCACCCAGGAACAGCTCTACACACAGGTCTGGTTTTGTCAGTCTTCTCTACAATAAGAAGAGAGAGGCTGATTAAGACACATCCCTTCATCCTGACCAGGTGTTTTGCCATGGAAGATGAGTTTTGCTCACTCAGGTCCTTTATACCTGCCTACAACTTGTCCAGGTATCATTTCTGCATGGACCTTTGAGGTTCTCAGCAGGTGGACTGTCCCCTTCTTTCCTGTATTGTAAGAACAACTCTGTCCCTGCTCTTCTGTAAAATGAGATTGAGGGAACAGTGTATGTTTCGGGTTAATAACAGGTTCGATTTGTGTTAGGAATCATTCTGTGTGATGAATAATAGTGTTGGGGACCTTCGATATTTAAAAGAATATGGAGGTTAAATATAAGTATGAGAACAGAAATCTAGGTATGATTTGAAGCCCAGAAGGGCATTGAGTCCTTGATTGGGATAATTAGCTGTGAATTATGTTCTGCAAAGATGTCTCAGTTAATTCAATACACAATGGCATAGGACTTTGTACCTTGGATGATTGAATGTAGAAGAGAACATCCAGTCAAAAAGGGATAGTCAGTAAGATTATGAAGCTAGTCGGTAGGTTTAGGAAGAAGAGTGAGTATTTGATTTGGACAAAAGTTCTTTAACAATAGGGTTTCGGTTAGAGAGTGAATGTAAATGTCAGCACATATGAAGAGTCAGTCACTATGATGAGCTGGGAAAAAATGTAGAAATGCAGATATCAATAGAGACATTATGAAATCAGGCAAAGTATAAAGTGAGTGATAGGATTAGACATTTTCAACAGGGTTGAGTTTGAATACATAATCTTTTGAAGAAAAAAATATGTAGTCACCAATAGGATTGACAGTTAAGAGCATTAGGCAACCTGGACATAGATGTTTTTAGTAATCCATGTTCACTTTTCATTTAGTCCTTCGTGCAATCATAACCGTGACCATTACATTATTTGTCCAGAATATTACTGTGAAAAAATGTATATGTAGATCAGGTGACATGAGTATTTCGTCCACCATTTCTGGAAACAATATATTGAAGACGTAAAATTAGTATTGGGGGTACAAAGAGGTGCACCCTGTGTCTATGAATATAGAGATAAAGCATGAATAGACAATACTGTGAATAAATAATATAACTTGTTCAAACATTAAATAATGGATTGAACTGATATCTGGAAAATTACAGGAAATCTTATATTGATATACAATCATTCATTCCCACCAATTATACATCTAATGGTAATATTAGTGTTTTGGTTTATCATGAACAGTGTGTGAGTTTTGCTTCAAAAGTGATTATGGAAATTGAAAATAATATGTTTGGAAAGAAGTCTCATGAAAAGACCTTTCAGGAAACCTGGAGGAATGCATATATTGTAAAGCAGGAAGCGATTGAAATTCAATCAAATGCCTATAAATTTGCTAATTTGTGGATGAAATATATATCCTATGATGTGCATAAACTCATGAAATAGTAATGTACCATTGTTGAATAAAAATGAACGTCAAAATACACATCATGTCCCATAGGAATCTACTGGCATTGATTTTAAACTGTAGAAATATTAGGATTCTCGTGCATTATTCACCGAATTTAGTTATCTCTTTTTTTAAATTTTTATATATGGTTGTTCAAAACATTACATAGTTCTTGATAAATAATATTTCACACTTTGATTTATGTGGGTTATGAACTCCCATTTTTGCCCCGTATACAGATTGCAGAATCACATCAGTTACACATCCATTGATTCATATATTGCCATACTAGTGTCTGTTGTATTACTGCTGCCTTTCCTATCCTCTACTATCCCCCCTCCCCTCCAGTCTCCTCTCCTCTTCTCTCTCTACCCCCTATACAGTAATAAATTTCTCCCCCTTGTATTATTTTTCCCTTTCCCCTCACTTCCTCTTGTATGTAATTTTGTATAACCCTGAGGTTCTCCTTCCATTTTCATGCAGTTTCTCTTCTCTCTCCCTTTCCCTTCCACCTCTCATCCCTGTTTAATGTTAATCTTCTTCTCATGCTCCTCGTCCCTACTCTGTTCTTAGTTACTCTCCTTATATCAAAGAAGACATTTGGCATTTGTTTTTTAGGGATTGGCTAGCTTCACTTAGCATAATCTGTTCTAATGCCATCCATTTCCCTGAAAATTCTATGATTCTGTCATTTTTTAGTGCCGAGTAATACTCCATTGTGTATAAATGCCACATTTTTTTCATTCATTCTTCTATTGAAGGGCATCTAGGTTGGTTCCACAGTCTTGCTATTGTGAATTGTGCTGCTATGAACATCGATGTAGCAGTGTCCCTGTAGCATGCTCTTTTTAGGTCTTTAGGTTTTAGACCGAGAAGGGGAATAACTGGGTCAAATGGTGGTTCCGTTCCCAGCTTTCCAAGAAATCTTCATACTGCTTTCCCATTTGCCTGCACCAATTTGCAGTCCCACCAGAAATATACAAGTGTACCTGTTTCCCCAGATCCTCGCCAGCACTTGTGATTGTTTGACTTCCTAATGGCTGCCAATCTTACTGGAGTGAGATGGTATCTTAGGGTGGTTTTGATTCACATTTCTCTGACTGCTGGAGATGGTGACCATTTTTTCATGTACTTGTTGATTGATTTTATGTCCTCCTCTGAGAAGTGTCTGTTCAGGTTCTTGGCCCATTTGTTGTTTGGGTTATTTGTTATCTTATTGACTAATTTTTTGAGTTCTTTGTATACTCTGGATATTAGTGCTCTATCTGAAGTGTTAGGAGGAAAGATTTGTTCCCAGGATGTGGGCTCCCTATTTTCCTCTCTTACTGTTTCTTTTGCTGGGAAAAAACCTTTTTAGTTTGAGTAAGTCCCATGTGTTGATTCTAGTTAATAACGCTTGTGCTATGGGTGTCCTATTGAGGAATTTGGAGGCGACCCCACAGTATGTAGATCGTAGCCAACTTTGTCTTCTATCAGACACCATGTCTGATTTGATATCAAGCTCCTTGATCCATTTTGAGTTAACTTTTGTGCATGGCGAGAGAAAGGGATTCAGTTTCTTTTTGTTACATATGGATTTCCAGGTTTCCCAGCACCATTTGTTGAAGATGCTATCATTCATCCATTGCATGCTTTTAGCCCCTTTATCAAATGTAAGATAGTTGTATTTTTTGGATTGGTTTCTGTGTCCTTTATTCTGTACCATTGGTCCACCCACCTGTTTTGGTACCAGTACCATGCTATTTTTGTTACTATTGTTCTGCAGTATAGTTTGAAGTCTGGTATCCCTATACCGACTGATTCACACTTCCTGCTTAGTGTTGTTTTTGCTATTCTGGGTCTTTTATTTTTCCATATGAATTTCATGATTGCTTTCTCTATTTCTACAAGAAATGCCGTTGGGTTTTGATTGGCATTGCACTAAACCTATAGAGAACTTTTAGTAATATCGCCATTTTGATGATGTTAGTTCTGTCTATCTATGAACAGGGTACATTTTTACATCTTCTAATATCTTCCTCTATTTTTCTCTTTAGGTTTCTGTAGTTTTCCTTGTATAAAACTTGCACCTCTTTTGTTAGGTTGATTCCCAATTATTTTTTTTTTTTAGTATATTGTGAATGGAGTGGTTGTCCTCATTTCCGTTTCAGAGGATTTGTCACTGATATTCAGGAATGTCTTTGATTTATGAGTGTTGATTTTATATCCTGCCACTTTGCTGAATTCATTTATTTGCTCTATTAGTTTCTTTGTAGACCCTTTTGGGTCTGCTAGGAATAGAATCATGTCATCTGCAATAGTGATAATTTAAGTTCTTCTTTTCCTATTTATATGCCTTTAATTTCTTTCATCTCTCTAATTGCTCTGGCCAGTGTTTCGAGAACTATGTTGAACAGAAGTGGTGAAAGAGGGCATACCTGTCTTGTTCCAGATTTTAGGGGGAATGCCTTCAATTTTTCTCCATTCAGAAGTATGCTAGCCTGAGACTTAGCATAGATTGCTTTTACAATATTGAGGTATGTTCCTGTTATCCCTAGTTTTTCTAGAATTTTGAACATAAAGGGATGCTGTACTTTGTTGAATGCTTTTTCTGCATCTATCGAGATGATCATATGGTTCTTATTTTTAAGTCTATTGATGTGATGAATAACATTTATTGATTTCTGTATATTGAACCAGCCTTGCATCCCACGGATGAATCCTACTTGATCATGGTGCACAATTTTTTTGATATGCTTTTGTATCTGATTTGCCAGAATTTAATTGAGGATTTTTGCCTCTAGGCTCATTAGAGATATTGGTCTGTAGTTTTCATTCTTTGAAGTGTCTTTGTCTGGTGTAGGAATCAGAGTGATGTTGACCTCATAGAATGAATTTGGAAGTTCTCCCTCTTTTTCAATTTCCTGAAATAGCTTGAAAAGTATTGGTATTAGTTCCCCTTTAAAGGTTTTGTAAAACTCTGCTGTATACCCATCAGGTCCTGGGCTTTTCTTACTTGGTAGTGTTTTGATGGTTTTTTCTATTTCCTCAATTGATATTGGTCTGTTTAGGTTGTCTATATCCTCCTGACTCAATCTGGGCAGATCATATGACTTAAGAAATTTATCGATGCCTTCACTGTCTTCTATTTTATTAGAGTACAAAGATTCAAAATAATTTCGGATTATCTTCTGTATATCTGAAATATCTGTTATGATATTGTCTTTTTCATCCTGTATGCTAGTAATTTGAGTTCTCTCTCTTTTTGTCTTCGTTAGCATGGCTAAGGGTCTGTAGATTTTTTTTATTTTTTCAAAGAACCAAATGGGTTGATGTGTCTGCTGTGCTTGCAGGCCGCTAGTCCTGTTCCGCCGGTCAGTTGCAGGTCTGCCTACCTTGCGGGAGCGGGTGGTGGCTCTGCTTTGGCCCTACTGCAATTGGGGTGTCGTGACTACCATGCTGGCAGATCGCTGGGCCTGTTCCGGGTGCGGGCAAAGACTCTGCTCTGCCCCTACTCCAATTGGGTTGACGTGACTACCATGCCGGTGGGCCGTTGTGCTTGTACTGGGCGCGGGTGAAAGCTCTGCTCTGCCACTACTCCAATTGGGGTGTCATGTCTACCATGGTGGCAGGCCTCTGGGCCTGTTCCGAAGGTCAGTTACAGGTCTGCTTTTGTGGTGGGCACGGGGGGCAGCCTGCTTGGCCCCTACTACAATTTGGGTGACGTGACTACCACACCAGCTGGTGGCTGGGCCTGATCCGGGAGCAGGCAGTGGCACTGCTCTTTCCCTACTCCATTTGGGGTGACGTGGGTACCACGCCTGCGGGCCTGATGAATCTTCCTCTATGTTTCTAGAGAGAATTACGGAGGCATATAGGAGATATACTCCTTTCGATCCTCATGCAGAGGATCAAAAATCATCTGTCACAATGGCCTTTATTGGGCATGCTGCCTTGGATATTTAAAGAAAGTTACAATGCTTAGATGGATTACAAGATATGACTTTGAGAGATTTAGTCAGAGAAGCCGAGAAAGTATACTATAAGAGAGAAACTGAGGAAGAGAAGGGAGCAAAAGGAGGATAAAAGAAACAAAAGACAGACTAAGGAGTTGACTAAGGTCCCGGTCACAATAACAAAAAGGCCAGAAATTAAGAAACAGGGAGACAGGAAGGGATACCTGGGCCCACGCCAGAGGCCACCCCTGACCTCAGATCAATGTGCCTACTGTAAAGAAAGAGGACACTGGGTTCAAGAGTTCCCTAGAAAGAGGCAGCCACGCCAGCCAGCCTTTCTGACTCTTCAGCATGACTACGAAAGTCGGGGCTCAGATCCCCTCCCTGAGCCCAGCGTATCTTTTGAAGTGGAGGAGACACCAGTAAACTTTGAAGTGGATACAGGGGCAATAAACTCAGCCCTTAAGGCCCCATTGGGCCCTCTATCAAATAAAAGGTCTCTAGTTCAAGGGGCTAATGGCAGTAAATATCGGACTTGTATAACTAAGAGGATCATGGACCTGGGGAAAGGAAAAATCCATCACTCCTTTTTAGTAATCCCAGAATGCCTGGCAGACTTTTGCTGTACGTCATGGGGATGTGAGCATACAGGGGCTGCCTGATGGAACACAAACTCCTCATCAAATTCAGTACACAGCATTGGCCATATTACCAATTAGATAACCAAAACCGATGGCCCCCAGAGGGGTCTCTTGATCCTCAAATTCTGCGTGACCATTTTTTTTAAAGAGAGAGGTGAGAGAGAGAGAGACAGAGAGAATTTTTAATATTTATTTTTTAGTTTTTTGCTGGACACGACATCTTTGTTTGTATGTGGTGCTGAGGATCGAACCCGGGCCGCACGCATGCCAAGCGAGCGTGCTACAAATGAGCCACATCCCCAGCCCTGTGTGACCTTTTTAACTTCTGCAAGTGCTCAAAAGGGTGAAAGGAGATTCCCCTATGGGCATGCCTTTTCCATCCTTCACTCATATCCTGAACTATGCTTATCCAATCAATCCTCACCTTCAGTCTTGTGCTCCAGAGTCTCTGCTGTCACTCTCACCTCAGCAACCTGATTTCTCCCCTCCAATTATTAGATCAAAAACCCAAATCTCTGCTGGTTCTCAGACCATCGCCATCTTGCTGAAGTAGCAGGTACTCAGGTTCCCATCCACCGACTCACTCCTCTCTTCTCCTGTCCGTGCCCGCCCCGGGTCCCACCAGGTCCTCTTACCAGCTAACACAAAGCTGAAACTAGCTGAGGAGAGCCCTCAGACTCCTATCAAAGATGTAATGAAAATGGCCTTTAAAGTTGCTTTGTCATCACTGAAAACAGTTTACTAAAAATTTAAAGTCCCTCACATGCATTTTGGGATACTCACTCTTGTCTTCCCCTCTGCTCTACCTGTTCTACAGCTCAAGTTTTTGTTGCTAGGAAAATCCCAAACCCCTTTCCCATTATTCTTTTACATCTCTCCTTCCTTATTCTCAGATCCTCGGAGCTGCTGTCAGCCCCACCTTCCCTGTCTTCCCCTTCTGTACCAGGCCTACAGAAAATTCTTAACTGACTTTCTACAGAAGTCTTCACCATGGCTGACTTTAGGACTTTCAGCAAAAGAGTCCCTATAAAAGAGTTCAATGTAGATAAACTTCCTCTTTTTAGTGTTGCCTTGTTCTACTTGGCCACTGGCTAAAAAAAATAAGCACCTCTATGCTAGACACCCCATTACTTGTTTTCCACAAAATAATGAACAAGGCCTCTGGCCATGAGCTGGGGCTTTACAGAGATGGCTATATTTCTAAGATAAAGAAGTTACCATCAGGGCTCCATGGTAACAGCTGTCAGGGGCGAAAAATAAGAAAGGTAGGAAAAAGCTCTTTCCCTCCCAGGTGTCCTTGAAAAGTTAACTTGCCCAGAACTGAGGTAAAAAACAGAAACAACAACGGCTTTTTTGAACTTCTGAAGACTGTGAACTTCTGAACCCCTTCCCTTACATGTTGGGTACAAAATTCTGAAACTACCTAAACTTGAGTTTCAGGAGAATAATTGATTACAACAGAAGCAATGCCCTCTGAATCTGGTTGCAACCAAATAGGACGGTTTCCCTGTCTTCGTTGCTATCTTAGGTACCTTGCCTTGTCCGTCCCTACAACAGCATAATTGTATATAATTAAACATTGTTTATGTTTTAAAGAAATTGTCAACAGATGTGATTAATTGTGTAATGGTGCAGATGTTTCCCAGAGTGCTCTGTCATGATGCAGGTTCATTTGAAAATGAAATAGAGGGGCATACAACCCGTTTCCACTGGGGACATATATCCCTCACTTTAGCCATCCTATTCGGAATAGGAGTTGCTTCAGGGGTGGGCACAGGAACCACTGCCCTCGTCCATGGGACACAACAAATGACCCAATTAGAAGAAGCAATAGACCAAAACTAAGATATTAGATACCTCCATCAGAGCTTTGCATGAATTTTTAACCTCTCTCTCTGAAGTTGTTTTACAGAACAGGCGAATGACACAAAACACACACACACACACACACACAGAAAAAAAAATAGAAAAATATATGTCAATCAAAATTTTCATAAAATATATATCATAAAAAGATCCAAAAATATTCATTTCACTGAACATGGATTTATGTATAATGTTGTTCAACTAGCAAGCTCACCCATTGGTTGAATATTCAGTTCCAACACGGTTAATTAGGAGTGATCTCTTTTCACAATTTGTATCTGCCAACTCATCCACCTCACAAGAATGTATGTGTGGTACCAGGTATGATTCTATATATCCATATAAAAATATATGTGCTGAATAGGCTACAGAGAAAGGGAGACAGGAATTCACAATTTTTTAACTTTAAAAACACATGGAGAACTATTTCAACAAAAAATTGACTAGATTTAACTCCTACTCTGTATCATGCAAAAGGCAAGTCCAAATATACACCATGCCTCCTCTAAACTGCTTGTATTTCTATTCATTGCAATACTTCTCTGAGTTCAGTTCCAGAACCCAGTCTTTAAGGGAAATCCCAACAGAGTTCAAGCCCAGGTGGACCAAGATATTTCTTACAACCACCACACAAATGACCACAATTAAAAACAAAACACTCAAACATGGTCCTCATCTTCTTCCATATAGTCACTCATCGTAACCTCTGTCTGGAGGTTTCCATGA
This sequence comes from Callospermophilus lateralis, assembly GCF_048772815.1. Classification (NCBI taxonomy): domain Eukaryota; kingdom Metazoa; phylum Chordata; class Mammalia; order Rodentia; family Sciuridae; genus Callospermophilus; species Callospermophilus lateralis. The sequence goes on from NW_027514484.1 coordinate 197,833, forward strand.
AGGGCTCACCCAAAGACAGTGTCCAAATAAACTCCCTTGCCCCTCATTTGCCTAAAGTGATCAAATAAGCCTCCCGTTAATACTGCTCTGTTTCTCCAATTTGAGGCCTACTGACTTTCAAGTATAGATTCTTTATGTGATTTGGAGTCATACGAAAACCTAAGCACCTCTGCAGTGATTTGAAGAACTCATTTGACCCAAGGAATACCTATTCTCACTTGATGGAGGTCAGGAACCTAACAGAGGAAGACGAGAGACTTCATCCACAATGACTGATCTTTTGGCAATTATGGTTTTGGATGCACACATGGGATCATTTTTAGATCCATCAGCTGCTGAGAATCAAAGTCACAGCCACATACAAGGCCAAGAGTCTAATTAAGACACATCCCTTTCCAAAGCAACTAAGAAAGAGCCACAAGTGATGCCCATTCATTTCCATTTGAAAACTGTTTCCTTCAGGCTTCACAAAGGGGTGGCCTGAGGCAAAGACCTTCCTGACATTCAGGGCAACAGAACAATAGGTAAGCAAAAGGCCAAAAGCAGGGTATATCCACTGAGACTTTCCTGGTCACACTGATATCTGAGTTTTCTGAGATGCTGGCCATTCCCTTCAGCTATCCTGTACATGGCCATGTCACAGACCTTGGAGTTGTTGCATATCTTGGACACAAAACCATGAGCCTATTCTGGAGAGTGGCCAGAATTCAGAAGAAAACAGGGACTTAGGAAGGTAATAGGTATTGCTCATCCATAAGGCAAGCCGCACTCCATTCATAAATTAGGCAGGATGCATAATGGGAAGCTTTCTACTAGACAGGACACATCCATTGTTGCATTCTCTTTTCTCATGTCTACAACCACAGACACAGTGGGATACACAGACATAGAAACACTCATTTTGTCAAACGACTTACTAGAAACAGTTCACTCCAAATCAAACAAACCGCCTTCCCTACCTATTCTCAGAATATGAGACAAAACAACAAACCCACACTCACAAAGGCACCTCCTTCCCTCAAGTAGTTCTGTGACTCTCCGGAGTTAACTCTGACTGGTGGGCCATATTATGTTCCCCCGAAATGGCGTGTCCTCTATCAGATCTGCTTTCCTTGACCAACTCTGTAAAGTTGTCAGGAAAAAGTGGCGAGCCACTACCTGCTTTCTCAGGAAAAGTACCTCTTCAGTGCTCTCCTGGTATTTGGCTATACTCATATCATTAGGTACCGAGAAAGACTGACTCTGTCCTTGGAAAATCCAATCAAGTGAGCCCACAGGGACTTGGACTGGGATTGCCTCTTGGTGTATTGGTTCTTGGATAGCAAGTTCAGAGAGTTCCATCACCAAGGAAATTAGATATGTCACTTTCTTTGGAACTGAATGAGGCCACTGCCTTGGCACCCCTTTTTCCTAACAGTTGCTTCCAAGGGTCCCATGAGATGGAGGCTGCCCCTACTTCCTGTGACACTTTCACAAGTTAGAATGGTATATCAACCATAGGCACCCATGAACAGCTTTCCACACAGGCCTGATTTGGTCCATCTTCTCTACAATAAGAAGAGAGAGGCTGATTAAGACACATCCCTTCATCCTGACCAGGTTGTTTGCCATGGAAGATGACTTTTGCTCTCTCAGGTCCTTCATAGCTGCCTATAACTTTTCCGGGTATCATTTCTGTATGGACCTTTGAGGTTTTCAGCAGGTGGAAGGTCCCCTACTTTCCTGTATTGTAAGAACAACTCCGTCCCTGTTCTTCTGTAAAATGAGATTGAGGGAACAGTGTATGTTTAGGGTTAATAACAGGTTCAATTTGGGTTAGGAATCATTCTGTGCGATGAATAATGGTATTGGCAACCTGTGAGATTTACAAGAATGTAGAGGTGAAATATAAGTATGAAAATAAAAATCTAGGTATAATTTGAAACCCAGAAGGGCATTGGGCCCTTGATTGGGATACTTAGCTTGATTTATGTTCTCTAAAGATGTCTCAGATAATTCAATATACAATGGCATAGGACCTTGTACCTTGGATGATTGAACGTAGAAGAGAACATCCAGTAAAAAGGGATAGTCAGTAGGTTTAGAAAGATTGTCGGTAGGTTTAGGAAGAAGAGCGATTATAGGATTTAGACCAAAAGTTCTTTAGCAATATGGTTTCGGTTAGAGAGTGAATGTAAATGTCGGCACATATGAAGAGTCAGTCACTATGATAAACTGGGAAAATATGTAGAAATGCAGATATCAATAGAGACATTATTGCATCAGGCAAAATATAAAGTGAGTGATAGGATTAGACATTTTCAACAGGGTTGAGTTTGAATATATAATCTTAGGAAGAAACAAATATGTTGTCACCAATAGGATTGACATTTGAGAGCATTAGGCAGCATGGACATGGATGTTTCTATTAATCCATGTTCACTTTCCTTTTAGGCTTTGGTACAGTCATAAGTGTGACCTTTACATTTTTTTTCAGAATATTATTGTGATAAAATGTATATGTAGATCAGGTGACATAAGTATTTCTTCCACCATTTCTGGTAGCAATATATTGAAGACGTAAAATTAGTATTGGGGGTCCAAAGAGGTGTACACTGTGTCTATGAATATAAAGATAAAGCATGAATAGAACATACTGTGAATAAATAATATAACTTGTTCCAACTATAAATAATGGATTGAACTGATATCTGAAAAATTACAGGAAATGTTATATTGATATACAATCATTCTTTCCAAAATGGTATACATATAATGGTAATATTAGTGTTTTGGTTTATCACGAAGGGTGTGAGTTTTACTTCACCAGTGATTATGGAAATCGAAAATAACTTGTTTACAAAGAAGCGTCATGAAAAGACGAGTTCAGAAACCCTGATAATACTTGTGTTCTGAAACAGGAATTCATTAAAGTTGAAACAAATGCCTGTAAATTTGTGAACTTGTGGATGAAATATATATCGTATGATGTGCAAAAACTGAAGAAATAATAATGTACCAGTGTTGAATACAAATGAACCTCAAATTACATATCATGTCCCATAGGAATCTACTTGCATTGGTGGTAAACTGGGTCAGTTACTGTAAAATTATTAGAATTTGTAGGCACCATTCACTGAAGTTTGTTTTCAGTACTAGGAAACAAATATGTATTTCAGGTGGATGAATATTTCGGAAAATAATCTTGTGAAAAGTTGATTATAAATCCATATACATGAACATGAATGAATTTAGAAAGTGTATATAAGACACATATATTTTATATATTGAAAAATCTGAATAGTGTGTGTGTGTGTGTATATATATATATATATATATATATATATATATATATACACACACACACACATACAAACTACACACAGACATTAAAAAGCAGCAATATATATGAAAATCAAAATTCATCAGGAAATATATATCATCCACAGATGCAAAAATAATTATTTTACTGAACATGAGTATATGTATAATGTTGTTCTACTAGAAAGCTCCCCTATAGTTTGAATCTTCAGTTCTAACAGCGTTTAAGAGGAGTGATCTCTTCTCACAATTTGAATCTGTGAAGTGAGAAACCTCACAAAAATGTACGTGGGATTCCTGGTAGGATTCTATATGTGCATATAAATATACATGTGTGAATTGGCTACAGAGAAAGGGAAACAGGATTTCACACATTTGTTATCTTTAAAAACACATGGAGAACTATTTCAAATAAAAATTGACTAGATTTATAACTCCTACCTTATATAATGCAAAAGGCAAGTCCAACTATACAAGATGCCTCCTCTGAACTGCTTGAATTTCTATTCTGTTTGGGTTATTTTTCTCCATTATATTAGGATGAGTTGTCTGATTCTAGTAGGTATGGGTTAGTGTCAGGGATTCAGTATTTCAAAAGGAAAATTGGAAAATGAATTCAATGTGTAAGCAAATATGTGCTTCACAAATATCTGTTAAGGTCTGATATCCTCTCACTCTCATCCAGAAAAATGCCTTGACATTACCTTCACCCCAGGTAAAACATAATTAGAGGAGAAGAGTTAGAAAATCAGTGAATACATATCTGGAATGGAAAATGCTCAAGAGTTCATAACCATGGAGGTGGTAGAGGAGTTTCCAAAAGTAAGGGACAGGGTAAACACAACACAAACAGGGAGCTCTGAGAGCCTAAAAACTTTTTGAGAAACTGCCTCTGATTTTGGGCACTTGAAATATATGTTGTTGTCAGGAGATTTGGCTTCTTTAGTAGTGAGACCATCAAAGCTGGTTCTGCATCTATGTGACCTGAAGGACATGGTTTCTTATTTTCCAATGAAGATGAGGCAGCAATGCTGAATCCTCTCTTTGTAGGTAAACTGTGACCACTGAGGACTAAGTGTCTCTCCGTGTTGACTGCGAAGCCATTTGGTCCTCCTACACTTTTTGTGGTGTTTTTCCTGCTGCACTGGGAGTTTGGTATTTGCTTCACGAAATACCAGGAGCTCAACTGGGACATATTGCTGGAGGGAGTTCTGTCACGTGTGTTGGGTCAGGGTCTGCAGGAGAATGCACCAACCAGGCTTCTATCCCTCCTAGCTTGCCCCATTGCCCCCTCGTCCATATCAACCTGATTCAGAACATTGACCTGAAACCTCACCATATAACAAGATGCCTTTACATATAAGGGGCTGCTGGCTGCACCATGTCAGTCACAAGCCATTTGGAATCCAATGGTAGATCCTCATGGCCCTACCACTGATGTTTCATCACACACCTGCCCACCACTGCTCTAGGCCCACTACTCAGCAGGCTCCAACTTACTGGCATCTCTGTTCTACACCATTTTCATGAAACCCAGTCAATCAAGGCATTGTCTGGTATACTCATGATCAGCAACAGGACATCCAAATGTTCTCCAGTGCCACCTGGTTGTGGGAACTTCCAAAAATTCATGGTATTTATCAAGCCATTTTTCAAGGATGAAGTTGGAGAAACTCTGGCTTTCAATTCATTCAGGAACCACTAAATGTTGAGGAAGCTAATTTAAATGAAAACTCTGGAGAACTCTCACAGGCAAGGCTTCCCAAAGAGTGGGGAAAAGGTCACATGAAGCCAGGCACATTGAGGTGTAAAATGTGAGGTCCATGTGTGTTTTGACTCTCAACTATGGCTGCAAGTTTTTCACAATTATATCATGTGATATGCTGGCTGAGATTCCCAGTGCTCTGTGGAAAGCCAGATCTCAGTTTCCAAGGGAAACTCTCATGCGTGGCCTCCTAAAATCCCAAAACAATTCATGGCAATACTTCTCTGAGGTGAGTTCCAGAACTAAGTCTCTATGGGGAATCACACCAGAGTTCAAGCCCAGGTGGACCCAGACATTTCTTCCAACCGCCACACAAATGACCACAATTAAAACCAAAACACTCCCACATGGCCCTCATCTTCTTCCATATATTCACTCATCATGACCTCTGGCTGGAGGTTTCCATGAGGGGTGCAGCCATTGGTAGTGTCCAAAATAATCTCACTTGCCCCTCATTTGCCTAAAGTCAGGGTGGCCTGGACACTCTTAATATGAACCAGGAGTGGTCAAATAAGCCTGCCGTTCATGCTGCTCTGTTTCTCCAATTTGAGGCCTACTGACTTTCAGGTATGGAATATTTATGTGAAATAGAGTCATGAGAAAAGCCAAGCACCTCGGCAGAGATTTCAAGAACTCATTTGACCCAAAGGATCAGTATTCTCACTTGATGGATGTCAGGAACCTAACAGAAGAAGGCGAGAGACTTCATCCACAATGACTGATCTTTTGGCCATTTTGGTTTTGGATGCGCACATGCGATCATTCTTTGGATCCATCATGTGCTGAGAATAAAAATCACAGCCACATACAAGGCCAAGAGGCTAATTCAGACACATCCCTTTCCAAAGCAATTAAGCAAAGAGCCACAGGTGATGCCTATTCATTTCAAATTTAAAACTGTTTTCTTCAGGCTTCACAAAGGGGTGGCCTGAGGCAAAGACCTTCCTGACATTCAGGGCAACAGAACATAAGGTAAGCAAAAGTCCCAAAGCAGGGTTTCTCCACTGAGACTTTCCTGGTCACACTGATATCTGAGTTTTCTGAGATGATCTCCATTCTCTTCAGCTATCCAGTATATGGCCATGTCACAGAGCTTGGAGGTGGTACATATCTTGGACACAAATCCCTGAGCCTATTCTGGAGACTGGCCAGAATTCAGGAAGAAAACAGGAACTTAGGATGATAGCAGGTGTTGCCCATCGATAAGACAAGGTGCAGTCCATTCATAAATTGAGCAGGATGAATTATGGTAAGATTTATACTAGACAGGACACATCCATTAATGCATTCTCTTTTCTAATGTCTACAACAATGGACATAGTCGGATACACAAACATAGAAACACTCACCTTGTCAAATGACTTACTCGAAACAGTCCACTTCAATCCAAACAAACCGCCATTCCTACCTTTTGTTAGAACATGAGGCAAAACCACAAACCCACACCCACTCCCATAATGGCACCTCCTTCCCCCATGTAGATCTGTGACTATCTGGAGTGTCCTCTAACTGCTCGGCCATACTATATTCCTTCGAAATAGTTTGTCCTCTCTCAGGTCTGGTTTCCTTGGCTAACTCTGTGAAGTTGTCAGGAAATAGTGGTGAGCCACTACTGGCTTTCTCAGAAAAGGTACCTCTTCAGTGCTCTCCTGGCATTTGGCCATCCTCACATTAGTAGGTACCAAGAAATACTGACTCTGTCCTTGGTAAATCCAAACAAGTGAGACCACTGTGACTGGGAATGGGATAGCGTCTGGGTGCCTGGCCACTAGGATACAAAGATCATAGAGTTCCATCACCAAGGAAATGAGGTATGTCACTTTCTTTGGAATTGAATGAATGAGGTCACTGCCTTGGCAACCAGTTTGTCCTAACACTTGCTTCCAAGGGTCCCATGAGATGGAGGCTGCTCCTACTTCCTGGAACACTTGCACAAGTTAGAATGGTATATCAACCATTGGCACCTGGGAACAGCTCTCCACACAGGTCTGGTTTAGTCCATCTTCTCTAACATAAGTAGAGAGAGGCTGATTCAGACACATCCCTTTATCCTGACCAGGTTGTTTGCCATGGAATAGGACTTTTGCTCTCTCAGGTCTTTCATACCTCCCTACAACTTCTCCAGGTATCATTTCTGCATGGACCTTTGAGGTTTTCAGCAGGTGGAAGGTCCCCTAATTCCCTGTATTTTAAGAACAACTCTGTCGCTGCTCTTCTGTAAAATGAGATTGAGGGAACAGTGTATGTTTAGGGTTAATAACAGGTTCAATTTGGGTTAGGAATCATTCTGTGCGATGAATAATGGTATTGGGAACTTGCGATAATTAAAAGAACATAGAGGTGAAATATAAGTATGGAAACAGAAATCTAGGTATGATTTGAAGCACAGGACCTTGTACCTTGGTAGATTTAATGTAGAAGAGAACATCCAGTTAAAAATGGATAGTCGGTAGGATTAGGAAGATAGTCGGTAGGTTTAGGAAGAAGAGTGAGTATAGTATTTGGACCAAAAGTTCTTTAGCAATAGGGTTTCGGTTAGAGAATGAATGAAAATGTCAGCACATATGAAGAGTCAGTCACAATGATGAACTGGGGAAAATAAGTAGGAAAGCAGTTATCAATAGAGACATTATGAAATAAGGCAAAGTATAAAGTGAGTTATAGGATTAGACATTTTCAACAGGGTTTAATTTGAATATATAATCATTGGAAGAAACAAATATGTTGTCACCAATAGGATTGACATTTGAGAGCATTAGGCAACCTTCACATGGATGTTTTTAGTTAAACATTTTCACTTTTCTTTTAGGCTTCGGTACAATCATAAGTGTGACCTTTACATTTATTGTTCAGAATTTTACTGTGATAAAATATATATGTGGATCAGGTGACATGAGTATTTCTTCCACCATTTCTGGGAGCAATATTTTGAAGACATATACATTAGTGTTAGGGGTACACAGAGGTGTACCCTGTGTCTATGAATATAGAGATAATGCATGAATAGACCATCCTGTGAATAAATAATATAACTGGTTCCACTTCAAATAATCAATTGAATTGATATCTAAAAATATATAAGAAATCATATATATATATATATATATATATATATATATATATATATACACACACACACACACACGCACACGCACAGACATTAAAAAGTAGCAATATAAGAGATCCAACATGGTGGCGGACATGGAGAAATCAAGTATCTGACCTCATTAGCTGCGCAGGCATAGGGAGTCGTAAACTGTCTAAATGCTGTTTGTTCAGAATCACTAGGCAATGCTGACCTGACGTGGATCTGGTGCGAACAGTCTGGGCCCCTGAGAAAACACACAGAGCCCGGATCGGCTGCATAGAAGCTCAGATTTGCCTGCTTCTTGTGACTCAGAACTAACGTTCCCTCTGAAATAACTGGTCGGCCCTTCTGAATTTACAGAGGTAAAAGGCCACTGGATTGAAATGGGGCTTTGGAGACACAGTCAGGACCCATCCATTGCATTGGTCACCTGGCAAAAGGAACGAATGGTCACCATTTGCATGGGATACCACCGTGGAAGAGAACTGATGTCATGGGCAGAGGAGATAACTTCATTGAAACCAGTACGACAGGTGTGTAATTCCCTATGCATCTCTCTCCACACAGCGGGGAAACATTAAGGGCCCCTCCCAGCTCTCCCTTAAGGGGCCCTCCCAGGTCTCCCGTGAGAAAGATGGCCAGACCGAGGGAATCATGTGTGCTGTGGGACTTGTGGCGTGGAATTCCTGGCTACCGCTCCTACCAGTGCTGACAACTGAGGTCTCTTACACCAGCTAATGTGGGCATGGATACCAGAGAGCAAGCAAATTCGCTGGGGGTTCCCAGCCCCAAGCTCTATAAACTTAGTGTCTGAGGGAGGCAAACAGGGAGAGAGTGCCAAGCGTTGATGAAAACAGGGCTACCAGGAGCAGAGACCTGACGTGTAGCAAGTATTGTGGTGAGCGTCACAGTTGAGCGGAGCCTGGCTTGAGGAAACACTAGAGAAGGTCCTAGGCACTCAGGATTAGAGACCCGCCCAGTCTGGGAGGAAGAGCTGCTGCACAGTGATTGGTTCCCACCTATTGAGAGGAGAAGCTTGGCCCAGTGAGCACAGCTCCACCTACTGGAAGAGAAGTTAATTGAACTCTATGACTGCATGTATTATTATTATTATTATTATTTTATTTTTATTTTTTTTCTTTCATTTAAATTTTTTGTGTTGTTCTTTAACTTATTTTAATGTTTTTATTTTTTTAATTTTACTATTATTATTATTTTAAATTTTAATTTTCATTTTTTAATTATCATTATTATTTTAAAAAAATTATTTCTTTCTTTATTTTCTATTTTTTTCTTTTGTCTTTTCATTTCTTTTCAATTTTCTTATTCCCCCATCCTTGAATTCTACCTGCCTATTCTCATTCTCTTTAGTGACTTCTTCCCATCCCTTCTAATATCTTTCCTCCCAAGCTTCAAATAAATTTATAAGAATAAGAAGTAACTCAGCACTCAAACAGAACAAGAAGTAACATGAGCAGCATCAAAAAGCAAGAAAGAAAAGGAGTACAAACAATGAAGGATAACCTAAATATTCAGGAGGACCTAGAATTATCAGAAAAATGGTCATATAAAGAACTCAAGGAATACCTTAGACAGATGAAATGGAACCTTAAAGAGGATACGAGAGAGCAAATAAATACAGTGAAAGAACACATTGAAAATGAATTACATAAACAGATAAAAGAAGAAGTTAATCTTCTTTATCAGGAGATAGAGATTATAAATATTCAAAGAATATTTCTAGAAATGAAGGAAACGATAAACCAAATTAAAAACTCAATTGAGAGTATCACTAACCGTGTGGAGCAAGTAGAAGACAGAATGTCACATAATGAAGACAAAATATATCATCTTGAAAAGAGTCTAGCCAACACAGAAAGGCTGGTAAAAAATCACGAGAAAAACATCCAAGAGATATGGTATAACATAAAAAAACCAAACTTATGAGTCATCTGGATAGAGGAAGGTACAGAGATTCAAACTATGGGAATGAAAATTTTCCAGAAATAAAAAAGGAAATGGATATACAAATTGAAGATGCTTACAGGACACAGAGCACACAAAATCACAGTAGAGCAACGCCAAGACACATTGTTATGAAGCTATCCAATATACAGAACAAAGAGAAAACTTTAAAAGCTTCAAGAGAAAGGAGGAAGATTACATTCAGGGGTAAACCAATAAGGTTAGCAACCTATTTTTCATCACAGACACTGAAAGTGAGAGGATCCTGGAACAACGTATTTCAAACATTGAAAGACAATGGATGCCAAACAAGAATTCTGTATCCAGCAAAATTCAGCTTCAGGTACGACAACGAAATAAAAATCTTTCATGATAAACAAAGGTAAAAGAATTTGCAGCCAGAAAACCACCATTGCAAAGTGTCTTGAGCAAAACACTACACGAGAAAGAAATGAAAAACAACAACCAAAACCATCAGTGGGAAGTGCCTCAGTAATGACAGAGGGCGGGGGAAAAGCTAATCATGGGGAAACAAAGTAAATTTTAAAAAGCGATAAATATTCAAACATGGCTGGCAGTAGAAACCATATATCAATAGTTACACTAAACATTAATGGCTTAATCTCTCCAATAAAGCAACATAGGCTTGTAACTTGGATTCAAAAAACAAATCCAACAATATGTTGCCTCCAGGAGACATATCTGAATGGAAAAGACATACACAGGCTGAAGGTGAAAGGTTGGGACAAAATATACCATGCACACGGTCCTCATAAGCAAGGAGTGGTGGCCATCCTCAAATCGAATTAAATCGACTTCAAGACTAATTTAATCAAAAGGGATAATGAAGGAAATTATATACTGTTAAAAGGAACCATTCACCAACAAGACATAAAAATTATCAATATTTACGCACCATTAAATGGTGCTGTGACGTTCATAAAACAAATTCTCCTCAAGTTCAAGAATCAAATAGCCCACAACACAATAATTATGGGTGACTTCAACACACCTCTCTCACCATTGGACAGATCCTCCAAATAAAAGTTGAATAAAGAAACTATAGAACTCAATATCACAATCAATAACATAGACTTAACTGACATATATAGAATATATCAACCATCATCAAGTGGATATAATATTTTTTAGCAGCACATGGATCCTTCTAAAAAATAGACCATATATTATGCCATAGAGCAACCTTCAGTAAATATAAAGGGTGGACTTAATACCATGAATTTTATTGGATTATAATGGAATGAATCTGGAAACCAATGAAAAAGAAGGAAGGAAAAATCCTACATCACATTGAAAATGAACAACATGTTACTGAATGATTAATGTGTTACAGAAGACATAAATGAGAAAATCAAAAAATTCTTCAAGATAAATGAAAATACAGAAACAACATATCGGAGTCTATGGGACACAATGAAAGGTGTTTTAAGAGGGAAATTCACCACCTTGACGTCATTCCTCAAAAATAGGAAAGAACAACAAATAAATGAGCTCACACTTCATCTCAAAGCCCTAGAAAAGGAAGAGCAAAACAACAGCAAATGTAGCAGAAGGCAAGAAATAACTAAAATCAGAGCGGAAAACAACAAAATTGAAACAAAAGAAACTATTGAAAAAATTACAAAACTAAAGCTTGGTTCTGCAAAAAATAAATAAGAAGGATAGACCCTTAGCATCCCTTTATGTTCAAAACATTTGAAAAACTAGAGATAACAGGAATTTACCTCGACATTGTAAAAGCTATCTATGTTAAGCCTCAGGCTAGCATTATTCTGAATGAAGAAAAATTGAAGCATTCCCTCTAAAATCTGGAACAAGACAGAGATGTCCTCTACCACCACTTCTATTCAATGTAGTTCTCGAAACACTGGCCAGAGCAATTAGACAGATGAAAGAAATAAAAGGCATGAAAATAGGAAAAGAATAACTTAAATTATCACTACTTGCAGCTGATATGATTCAATATATAGAAGACCAAAAGGGTCTACAAAAAAAACTACTAGAAGTAAGAAATGATTTCAGCAATGTGGCAGGATATAAAATCAACATTCATAAGTCAAAGGCATTTCTGTATATCAGTGACAAAACTTCTGAAACGGAAATGAGAAAAAAAAAAACACTCCATTCACAATATCCTCAAAAAATAAAACTAAAATCCTTGGGAATCAACCTAACAAAAGAGGTGAAAGATTTATACAATGCAAACTACAGAACCCTAAAAAGAGAAGTAGAATAAGATCTTAGAAGATGGAAAAATATACACTGTTCATGGATAGGGAGAACTAATATCATCAAAATGGTGATATTCCTAAAAGTTCTCTATAGGTTTAATGTAATGCCAATCAAAATCCTAACGGCATTTCTTGTAGAAATAGAGAAAGCAATCATGAAATTCATATGGAATAATAAAAGATCCAGAGTAGCAAAAGCAATTCTAACCAGGATGTGTGAATCAGGCGGTATAGCGATACCAGATTTCAAACTAAATTTCAGAGCAATAGTAACAATGACAGCATGGTACTGGTACCAAAACAGGCGGGTGGACCAATGGTACAGAATGGAGGACACAGAGATTAATCCACAATGCTACAACAATCTTCTATTTGATAAAGGAGCTAAAAGCATGCAATGGAGGAAGGATAGCATCTTCAACAAATGGTGCTGGAACAACTGGAAATCCATATGTAACAAAATGAAACTGAATCCCTTTCTCTTGCATGCACAAAAGTTCACTCAAAATGGATCAAGGGCCTTGATATCAAAACAGAGACATGGCGTCTGATAGAAGAAAAAGTTGGCTACGATCTACATACTGTGGGGTCGGGCTTCAAATTCCTCAATAGGACATCCATAGCACAAGAGTTAATAACAAGAGTTAATAACTAGAATCAACACATGGGACTTACTCAAAGCAAAAAGTTTTTTCTCAGCAAAAGAAACAATAAGAGAGGTAAATAGGGAGCCTAAATTCTGGGAACAAATCTTTACTCCTCACACTTCAGATAGAGCCCTAATATCCAGAGTATACAAAGAACTCAAAAAATTAAACAATAAGATAACAAATAACCCAATCAACAAATGGGCCGAGGACCTCAACAGACATCTCAGAGGAGGACATATAATCAACAAGTACATGAAAAAATGCTCACCATCTCCAGTAGTCAGAGAAAGGTGAATCAAAACCACCCTAAGATACCATCTCACTCCAGTAAGATTGGCAGCCATTATGAAGTCAAACAACAAGTGTTGGTGAGAATGTGGGGAAACAGGTACACTTGTACATTGCTGGTGAGACTGCAAATTGGTGCATCCAATTTGGAAAGCAGTATGGAGATTTCTTGGAAAGCTGGGAATGAAACCACCATTTGACCCAGCTATTCCCCTTCTCGGTCAATTCCCTAAAGACCTAAAAAGAGCATGCTGCAGGGACACTGCTACATCGATGTACATAGCAGCACAATTCACAATAGCAAGACTGTGGAACCAACCTATATGCCCTTCAATAGATGAATGGATTAAAAAATGTGGCATTTATACAGAATGTAGTATTACTCTGCATTAAAAAATGACAAAATCATAGAATTTGCAGGGAAATGGATGGCACTAGAGCAGATTATGCTAAGTGAAGCTACCCAATCCCTTCAAAACAAATGCCAAATGTCTTCTTTGATATAAGGAGATTAACTAAGAACAGAATAGGTATGAAGAGGATGAGAAGAAGATTAACATTAAAACAGGGATGAGAGGTGGGAGGGAAAGGGAGAGAGAAGGGATATTGCATGGAAATGGAAGGAGACCCTCAGGGTTATACAAAATTACATACAAGAAGAAAGGGAAAAATAATACAAGGGGGAGAAATTTATTACTGTAGAGGGGGTAGAGAGAGAAGAGGGGAGGAGAGGGGAGGGGAGGGGGGATAGTAGAGGATAGGTAAGGCAGCAGAATACAACAGACACTAGTATGGCAATATGTGAATCAATGCATGTGTAACTGATGTGATTCTGCAATCTGTAAACGGAGTAAAAATGGGAGTTCATAACCCACTTGAATCAAAGTGACAAATATGATGTATCAAGAACTATGTAATGTTTTGAACAAGCATAAATAAAAATTAAAAAAAAAGAAAACTAACTTCGGTGAGTGATGCACGCGAATCCTAATATTTTTACAGTAACTGACCCAGTTTAACATCAATGCAAGTAGATTCCAATGGTACATGATGTGTACTTTGACGTTCATTTTTATTCAACACTGGTACATACTATTTCCTCAGTTTATGCACATCACAGGATATATATTTCATCGACAATTTAGCAAATTTATAGGCATTTGTTTCACTTTCAATCACTTCCTGCTTCAGAACACATGGATTCCTCCATATTTCTTGACTGGTAATTTCATGAGACTTCTTTCCAAACACATTATTTTCGACTTCCATAATCACTTTTTAAGCAAAACTCACACACACTTCATGATAAACAATAACCCTAAGATGACAATTAGATATATAACTGGTTGGAATTATTGATTGTATGTCAATATATGATTTCTTATATATTTTCAGATAACAATTCAATCCATTATTTAAAGTGGAATCAGTTATATTATTTATTTACAGTATGTTCTATTCATGCATTATCTCTATATTCATAGACACAGGGTACACCACTTTGTACCCCCAATACTAATTTATATGTCTTAAAATATTTCTCACAGAAATGGTGGAAAAAATACTCATGTCACATGATCTACATATATATTTTATCACAATAATTTTCTGGGCACAAAATGCAAAGGTCACACTTATGATTGCACCAAATCCTAAATGGAAGTTGAATATGGATTACTAAAAACATCCATTTCCAGTTTGCATAATGCTTTCAAATGTCATTTATATTGGTGACTACATATTTGTTTCTTCCTAAAATTATGTATTCAATCTCGATCCTGTTGAAAATGTGTAAACCTATCATTCACTTTACAATTGCCTGATTTTGTAATGTCTCTATTGATATCTTCTTTCCTATATTTTCTGCAGTTCATCATTGTGACTGACTCTTCGCATGTGCTGACATTTACATTCACTGTGTAAATGAAACCGTATTGCTAAAGAACATTTGATCCAAATTTTATACTCACTCTTCTTCCTAAACCTACCGACTCTCTTCCTAATCCTACCGACTATCCAAAT
This sequence comes from Callospermophilus lateralis, assembly GCF_048772815.1. Lineage (NCBI taxonomy): Eukaryota > Metazoa > Chordata > Mammalia > Rodentia > Sciuridae > Callospermophilus > Callospermophilus lateralis. The sequence goes on from NW_027514484.1 coordinate 213,163, forward strand.
TTGAGTGGATGTTCTCTTCTACAATCAATCTTCCAAGGTACAAGGTCCTATGCCATTGATTATCAATTTATCTGAGACAAACGTGCAGAACATAATTAAAAGCTAAGTATCCCAATAAAGGGCCTCATTCCCTTCTGGGCTACAAATCTTACCTAGATTTCTGTTTTTATACTTATATTTCACCTCTATAGTTTTATAAATATCGCAGGTTCCCAATACCATTATTCATCAATCAGAATGATTCCGAACCCAAATTGAACATGTTATTAACCCTAACCATACACTGTTCCCTCAATCTAACTTTACAAAAGAGAAGGGACAGGGTTCGTCTTGCAATACAGCAATGTAGGGGATCTGCCACCTACTGAGAAACTCAAAGGTCCATGCATATTTGATCCCTGGAGAAGATGTAGGCAGCTATGAAAGACCTGAAAGACCAAAACAACCTGGCAAAAAACCTGGTCAGAATGAAGGGTTGTGTCTGAGTAAGCCTCTCTCTTCTTAATGTAGAGAAGATGGACCAAATGAGGCCTATGAGGAGAGCTGTTCCGCAAACTGGTGCAGCCAATTTGAAAAGCAGTATGGAGATTCCTGGGAAAGCTTGGAATGGAACCACAATTTGACCCAGCTATTGCCCTTCTTGGACTATTTCCTGAAGACCTTAAAATAGTGTAACTCTGGGATACTGCCACATCGATGTTCTTAGCAGTACAATTCACAATTGCTGCACTGTGGACCCAACCTAGATGCCCTTCAATAGATGAATGGATAACAAATGTGGCATTTATACACCATGGAGTATTACGCAGCACTAAAATATGACAAAATCATGGAATTTTCAGGGAAATGGATGGTAATAGAGCAGATTATGCTTAGTGAAACTAGCCAATCCCTAAAAACAAATACCAAATGTCTTCTTGGATATAATGAGAGCAACTAAGAACAGAGCAGGGAGGAAGAGCAGGAAGAAAAGATTTACATTAACAGAGACATGAGGTGGGAGGGAAAGGGAGAGAAAAGGGAAATTGCATGGTAATGAAGGGAGACCCTCATTGTTATACAAAATTACACATAACAGGTTGTGAAGGGAATGGGAAAATAAACAAGGAGAGAAATTAATTACAGTAGATGGGGTAGAGAGAGAAGATGGGAGGGGGAAAGAGGGGGGATCATAGAGTATAGGAAAGGTAGCAGAATACAACATTAACTAATAGGGCATTATGTAAAAATGTGGATATGTAACCAATGTGATTCTGCAATCTTTATTTGGGGTAAAAATGGGAGTTCATAACCCACTTGAATCTAATGTATGAAATATGATATGTCAAGAGCTTTGTAACGTTTTGAACAACCAAAAAAAGAAAAAAAGTAGCAATATATATGCCAATCGAAATTCATCATGAAATATATATAATCCACAGATGCAAAAATATTCATTTTACTGAACATGGATTTATGTATAATGTTATTGAACTAGGAAGCTCACCCATAGGTTGAATTTTCAGTTTGAACAGCGTTTAGGAGTAGTGATCTCTTCTCACAATTTGTATCTGCCAATTCAGCCACCTCACAAGTATGTACGTGTGATACCAGGTAGGATTCTCTATGTGCATATAAAAATACATGTGCTACAGAGAAAGGGAGACAGGATTCCCATTTTTGTTAACTTTAAAAACACATGTAGAATTATTTCAACAAAAAATTGACTAGATTTATAGCTCCTATACTATATAATGCAAAAGGCAATTCCAACTACACACCATGCCTCCTCTGAACGGCTTGTATTTCTATTCTGCTTGGGTTATGTTTCACCATCATATTAGGATTATTAGTCAGAGTCTAGTAGGGTATGGGTTAGTGCCAGGAATTCAGTATTTCAAATGGAAAATTGGAAAATGAATCCAATGTGTATGCAAATATGTGATATACAATAATCTTCCCACTCTCATCCAGAACAATGCTTTGACATTACCTTTGCCCCAAGTAAGACACAATTAGAGGAGAAGAGTTAGACATTCTGTGAATACTTATCTGGAATGGAAAATGCTCAGGAGTTCACAACCTTGGAGGTGGTAGAGGAGTTTCCAAAAGGAAGGGACAGGGGTGATCACTCAACCTGATCTTTCATTAATATTGGGAGCCATCTTGCCACAAAGCCATGGAAAGATAATTTTTGCTTTACTATAAATTACTGCAAATTTTGAACCTGCTTGGAATGCCTGCCCATGCCTTGAACTCACCCATGCCTGTCTTACTGACCAGATCACAGCCCTCTCTGAAACCTTACTGAAACCTCATAAATATTGGCCTTCCCTGGCCAGACAACGACCATCTCTGAGGCTCTAATGGTCCTCATAATTTCTGATGCTGGGGCCAGCAAATAAAAAATGTAAACTACAATTAGTGTGATGCTTGTCAAAGTTCTGTTTTCTGATACTCCCTTTTTGTGTAACTTTTTGGGCTATAAAGCTGGGGTGTAGGAAAGGTGGGGATGCTGTCTTTTTCCAGCCGTTTTGAGAAAGAGAGTCAGCCTAGCAGGTTGAACTAATAAGCTTGCCTTAATTTGATTTTAATTGGAGTCAGTGGTATTTTCTTGCATCCTGGTCTAACATTTTGGAGTTCCCCAGGGAGATGACGTTACCAGATCATAAGACCAGACTGCTGGAAATTCTGACTCTGGCCTTTCCTCCAGGGCTCAGGGCTGGAGAGCCAAGTTCCAAAGCCTTGGAGTGAGCATTTGGTCCAGGGAGCACTGCAGTGAACCATCGCACTAAAACTATTAGCAAGCACCTGGTGGAGGAGGCCTCCATAGGTAGGTGGTGCCTTTATAACATCTGATATCCGGTTAAGGGAGATGTCTTCTGATGACAGAGAGGTGGCCTGGGGAGGCTCACATGTACTCCTGTCCAGGACAGTAACAAGAATTGTTCTGTCCTCTGTTCTGTTCTGTATGGAATTTCTCTGAAAGGGTAGAAAGGTGCAGCCGGGCACGCAGGAGCTCCTACCCCGGAGCTTCAGCAAGACATTTCATTGCTCCTCTGTTTTTCTGTATCTTCACCAGGTTTCTGTTTCTTTGTGTTTTGTTCTGTGTTCTATATGTTTTCTTGTTTGTTTGTTTTTGTGCATTTTGTTGTGTGATTTCTGTGGTAAAAACTTAAAGATATTGGACGTAAAAATGGGTAATAAAGCAAGTAAGCCTTACACCCTTTGGACTGTGTTCTAAAAAACTGTGTTGAAGTTTACCCCCCTTTGTTAAGCAGGATGAGAGAAGCCCCTAGCTGGCACCCTGGAACTCACCCACTGCAGAGGGCAATGCCTGCTGGCCACCAAAGAACAGAGTATCTCCCAGGTTAACAATGGAAACTCCTTTAAAACCCCTTGTTGCTCCAGTTCAAGAGAGTCACAACCTTTGGGCAGAGTCCCCTGTGTCTCTGCTTTGTTAGCAAAGCAGTAAACCTCCCTTTTTATTTTTCTCAAACCCTGTCCTCATTATTAAATAGGTATTAATTCGCTTCAAGGTCAGAAACCGAAATTTAAATTACAAATTTTGATAACCCCCCGACCCTGGAACTTTTTGAGAGCTGACTACTGAAATGTTAGGAGATGGAGCGAGATTGGGGTGGAACCAAACCAGAGGAGTTAATCCTATAAGTAAAAGGAGGGACTGAGGGACTCCCAGGATCTACCAAAGCCCTGTTGCTTCAGGGAATTCCTTCCTTCGTTCCCTGCACTGTAAGGATTATGCCACCTCTGTCTTCTTAAAAAAAAGAAAAAGAAAAAGGAGACACTAAATGCAGTAAAGTCACCATGGAAACCCTTGATATTACATTTCAGGTTGCCGTCTGTGAAAACATCTGATCCCCTTGTGAGGACATCTATCCTGCCACTGGTGTAGGAGATTTTTCTCTTATCAGCTCTGTTTTTAAGGCTTCTGTCTGTCAGCCATAGTCTGGAGCTCCTTTCTGTCTGTCTTGTGTCTTTGTTTCTGGCCCTTTAAGACATGTGCAATAATGTGCTGATATTATAAATTGTTTCTTGGGAATGATATTAGTTCAATGTGTGTCTAAATGATGGTGTTTTATTGTAACAATCTGGTATCTGGATGGGTTTTTGTAGCATTGCTCAATCTTGCAGTTAAAAGTCGGGTTTAGGTAATTGTTTAGTTTATGATTTCAGATAATTCATGCCAGATAACTTAAATGCTTAGGATGGAAAACTAAAGCACTCTACTTCCAAGTTGGCAAGTAACTTCCCAAACATTCAGTTTTATTTTTCACCAATTTTGAATTGGGTAGACTGAGAAAATATCACAGTGTGTACCAGTGCATTAATTTGGACAAGGATAGTAAATCATATTATGGTATCTGTTGACAAAACAAGATGTAAAGATATAAAATTTTGTGAATTTCATCTTAAAATTGTATCATAATTTTCAACATCTGAACCTCAAAATTATGGTTAAAATGCCTTAGGCCTGAGGTGTCTGCTCAGAATAGCAGTTTTACCTTGCTCCTTTCAGACCTCAGCAAGGACTTTTGTTGAAATGCAAATGAAAGAAGCCTGCAAGCTCAGTAGGAGACTGATCTGAGGCCTAAGGCAGGAAAAAAGGTAAATTGTATGGTATTTACTAATTACTGGCCAGTCATTTTTTCTAGGACTCTTATTTTTTTCCTTAGATTCTGTATTCTTTTTTTGAGCTCATGATTTTGATCCTACAGACCTAGGTTAATGTTTTTCTGATCAGCTCTATCTTTGACCAACAGTGGAGTTTTTGAAACATTGCAATGGAGATTTCAACTGCAAAAAGCTACAAGGCCTTTACTATTATTATGTGTGCACACTTTTGTTAGTGTTGTATGTCTATATATACATATATCCCTATATCATATATATGTTATACAAATTAACACATATAAGGAGCACTCATAAAAAAAGCACTCATATAAACAAATTTTGAAACGTGGATCCAAAGATCTTAAATTCTCATGATTTAATTGGTGCAATTTAAATTGGATAAACAGATAAAAATAAATGTCTTTAAATTTAACCTTACAAGTTTTTCTAGGTGTTCAAAAATCTAATAAAATATTAATGCCGACAAAAGGCCTAATATGCCTTGGTTCTAGAACTTTTTCTTCAACAAAAAATGGTACACTGTTCAATACATTTGTTTAATATTTTGATAAATAAGTAAAGTAAATTTGATATGGGATTACTCATTCATGAGTACTTTTGTTAGATATCTGATTGATTTACTAAGGTCTGTATAAGTTTGTCCTAAAGTCTGTATAAGATTGTAAAAATCAGTCATGTGTTAAAGAGACAAAAATTTCTCAAAACATAATTTTACCCATAACATTGTGGTTATTAAGTTTTATTTTTCTAGAGCAAGCAACCATAAAAATTAAACAACTGATTAAATAAGAACTGTTATTTTAGAGCACTGTACTGCCATTTCTTTAAAAGCTAAACTTGGTTAATGTAGAAACATCAATGCAATTGTGATGCTATTAATGTGCTCATATCTTCCAGGTATACAAGTCTGTAAGGTAGAAACTTTAAAAGAGCATTATATCAAGGTGGTGTTCTGAAGTTGTATGGTAAAATATATATATATATATATATATATATATATATATATATATATATATATATATATATATATATATATATATACATATATATATAGGATTTATTTACCTGTTGTCAATAAGATATGTAAACTTTTATGTTACTTTTTATATTGGGGAACAATTTAAATGTATTTCAAGTTAATGAGAGCCTAATCTATGTAAAGGTTAAAAACTTTCAGCCTTTTTTTAATTCATGTTTTAAAAGCTATATCATACGGTGTTAGCTAATGTTCATGTGACCTCAAATAATTTATGTAAACTTTGTAAAATGATATTTAAAAAACAAAGATTAGCTTTAGAATTAAAACACTTAAGATTAATAAAGAGCCCTGCCTTACCTGAGATAAGGCTCTGTGTCCCATCTTATTATGTGAGAATGACTGCGAAAGCAGTAGGTCAGATGTTATTTCATTTAAAGTTATTTTCAAAAGTTTTTTTTTTCCTGTCAACATTACTAGCATCTCAAACAGAGGATATAATGTATAACTCAGCCAAAAATTTTAGGGAAGCTATTACACGAACTAAGTTTGTTTACTGTTGTTAATTTTATTTTGTAATTTCCTTATGGGTGATATAAAGATTCCCTGTTAGTGTTTTACAGCAGTGTTGCTTTAAGAACACAACATTGGTTAATTTAAGATAATTAGCCATCACCTACAAGACAGACAGAATAATACAGATCCCAAATAATAAAAAGATAAATAATTTTAAATTATAGACATTAAAGCCCAGTATTCTTTATATAAGTCTGTTAAAATTTATTTGATGGATGTTTAAGATTAGGATTTAAAATTAAATTTATATGAAAAGGGACAAGAAAACCAATATTTGGCTCTTGCCCTCTGAGTCAGTCTGTATCCAGGGAACAGCGGACTTCTCTAAAGAGCTTTGCAACTCTGAACCGCATAACCTCCTGATCAGGGAGATTAATGAGACCACTGGAGAACAGAAAGCCAATCAGTGCATTTGCTAAGAAGAGGAGAGTCATCAGAGAAGGGAAACATCCCTGATGCTTCCGAGGGAAGCCACATGGTCAAGCAAGACCTGGACCCACCTAGCGCAAATGGGACTAGCAGAACTGAGAAGCTGCTCTCAAGTTTCCCCAGGAATGACTCCCATAAAATCTCAGCTGACTGTTCAGAATAGATAGAAACAAAAGTCAGTTTGACTGCTTCATCTTAAACACTTAGAAAAGACAGTTAAAAACAAATTACAGCCATTTCTGGGCATTTTATATAATAATAGTAATAATAATATTTTAAGGTATACACTTTATGTTAGCCTCCCAAAATAAGTAAGACTGGAGGCTACAAAGAAGGATTCTCAGACAGGAATGCCTGATAACTATAAAAAGAGGCTATCAAGATTATCTGCCAGTGGCAGAAGTTTTTAGTTGAAGGCCTACAGATATTCTTATCCTAAACACATAGGCTTTGTATTTGTTAGTATGATTATCCAGCAATGAGTAAGAGAATTAAAGGTTTCTCTATTAGACACAGAGGTCATACTAGTAAAAATATTTTGCAAGATCAGATGACATTAAATTATTAAACTGAATCTTATGGGGAGGGACATATGTAACACTAAAAGTTAAATATTAAGTTGACAGTCCTGATAACTGGGGATATTAAAGACTGGTGAGGGAACTTCTATACAGTGACATGTTCCAGCTGCTGCAACATTTATTAAGTACTCATGTTTTTTTGTTTCTCTCATAGAAGAACCCATTCCCAGATGACTTTACTACCTGTTCTTCCCCATCCAGACTTCAAACCTAACTGACTTCTAAAAGGCGACTAATGTCCCTCAGGCGGTGCCCCCTCACGTCACCCTCTCTCAGCTCAGAAGAAGTCTAAATGAGTGGCGCCTCTCTTCTTACAACAATGGAGACAAAAATAAATAGAATATCAATATAAGTAACTAATTAAGTCAGGTAAAATCAGGGAGACCTGTTTTTGGGTGAGTTCAAAAAATCGGGAGACTATTACCTGAGGGATTAAAATTCCCACAGTGCTCTTCCTACCCAATCAAATATATGAAAAAAACACATTAGAAAAGGGGGGAATGATTGACCCAACCTGATCTTTTATTAAAATTGGCAGCCATCTTGCCACAAAGCCATGAAAAGATAATTTTGGCTTAACTATAAATTGCAGCAAGATCTGAACCTGCTTGGAAAGCCTGCCCGTGCCTTGAACTCACCCATGCCTGGCTCTCTGACCAGATAACAGCCCTCTCTGAAACTTTGTTGACACCTCATAAATATTGGCCTTCCTTGGCCAGACGACACTCTCTGAGGCTCTAATGGTCCTCATAAATTCTGATGTTGGGGCCAGCAAACAAAAATGTAAAATACCATTAGTGTGATGCTTGTCAGAATTCTGTTATTTTTAACCCCACTTTTGTGTAACTTTCTGGGCTATAAAGCTGGGCTGCTCTCCTGTTCCCAACGTTTTGGGAGGGAGAGGCAGCCAGGGTGGTGGAAATAATAAGCTTGCTTTAATCTGATTTTAATTGGAGACAGTGGTCTTTTCTTGCAACCTGGTCTAAAAGGTAAACACTACACAAACCTGGAGCTCTGCCGGACTAAAGACTTCTTGAGAAACTGCCTTTGACGATGGGCACTCGACATATATGTTGTTGTCAGAAGCTTTAGCTTCCATTCAAATGAGACCATCAAAGCTGGGTCTACATCTATGAGACCTGGAGGATATTGTTTCAATTTTTCCAAAGAACATGAGGAAGCAGTGCTGACTTATCTCTGTAGGTAAACTGTGGCCACTGAAAGCTAAGTGTCTCCGCATGTGGACTGTGAAGCCACTTGGTCATCCTCCACTTTTCATGGTGTTTCTTTCTACTGCACTGGGAGTTTGGTATTTGCCTCATGAAATACAATGACTTCAACTGGTACACAGTGATGTAGGGAGTCCTGTCACGTGTGGTGGGTCAGGGTCTGCAGGAGAATGCACAAACCAGGCTTCTATCCCACATAGCTTGACCCTTTGACCATAGCAACCTGATTCTGAACATTGCCCTGAAACGTCTCCATATAACAAAATGCCTTTTATGGAGAGGTTTCAGACATATAAGTGATTCCTGTCTGTAACATGTCAGCCACAAGTCATTTGGAAGTCAATGGCAGAATCACATGTCCCGACCACAGATGTTTTATCACACAGCTGCACACAACAGCTTCTGGCCCACTACTCAGCAGGCCCCAACATACTGGCATCTCTGTTCTACACCATTTTCATAAAACCCAGTCAATCAAGGCACTGTCTGGTACACTCAGGATCAGCAACTGTACATCCAAAGGTTCTCCAGTGGCAGGTGGCCATGGGAAGTTCAAAAATTTCATGGTATTTATCTAGCCATTTTCAAAGACGAAGTTGGAGAAACTGTGGGTTTCAATTCATTAAGGAACCATTAAATTTAGAGGAAGCACATTTCAATGAATAATCTAGAGAACTCTCACAGGCAAGGGTTCCCAAAGACTGGCCAAAAGGTCACATGAAGCCAGCCCCATTGAGGTCTACAATGTAAGGTCCATGTGTGTTTTGACTCTCAACTATGGCTTCCAAGTCTTTCAGAAAAAAAATCATGTGATATCCTGGCTGAGATTCCCAGTGCTCTGTGGAAAGCCACTCTGGGCTTAGATCTCGGTGTCCAAGGGCGACTCTCATGTGTGGCCTCCTAAAATCCCAACACAATTCATGGCGATACTTCTCTGAAGTCAGTTCCATAACGCATTCTCTAAGAGGAATCACACCAGAGTTCAAGCCCAGGTGGACCCAGGCATCTCTTACAACCACCACACAAATGACCACAATTAAAACTAAAACACTCCCACATGCTCCTCATCTTCTTCCACATAGACACTCATCGTAAACTCTGGCTGGAGGTTTCCATGAAGGGCACAGCCCAATACACTGTTCAAAATAAGCACCCTTGCCCCTCATTTGCCTAAAGTCAGGGTGGCCTGGACACCCTTGCTGTGAACCAAGAGTGATCAAATAGGCCTGCCCTATATCTGATCTGCTTCTCCAATTTGAGGCCTAATGACTGTCTGGTATAGATTCTTTATGTGAATTGGTATCATAGAAAACCCAAGCCCCTATCAGCTAGGCTCTGCAGGGATTTGAAGAAATGATTTGACCCAAATGATCCCTATTCTCACTTGATTTAGCTCAGGAAGCTTACAGAGGAAAGTGAGAGACTTCATCCACAATGACTGCTCTTTTGGCCATTTTGGTTTTGGATGCACACTTGGAAACTTTCTTTAGATCCATCAGGTGCTGAGAATCTAAGCCACTGCCACCCCACCGGGCCAAGTGGCTGTTTCAGACACATCCTTTTCGAAAGCAATTAAGCAAAGAGCCACAGGTGATGCCCATTCATTTCCATTTGAAAACTGTTTTCTTCAGGCTTCACAAAAGGGTGGCCTGAGGCAAAGACCTTCCTGACATTAAGGGTAATAGAATCATAAGTAAGAAAATGGCCCAAAGCAGGGTTTCTCCACTGAGACATTACTGGTCACACTGATATCTGAGTTTTCTGAGATGCTCGCATTCCCTTCAGCTATCCAGTACATGGTCATGTAACAGAGCTTGGACGTGGTACATATCTTGGAAACAAAACCATGAGGATACTCTGGAGAGTGGCCAGTATTCAGGAAGAAAAGAGGAACTTAAGAAGATAGTAGCTGTTCACCATCCATTAGGCAAGCCGCACTCCATTTTTAAATTGGGTGGGAAGAATGCTGGGAAGCTTTATACTAGACAGGACACAACCATTGATGCATTCGCATTTCAAATGTCTACAACCACGGATACAGTGGGATACACAGACATAGAAACACTCGTGTTGTCAAACGACTTTCTAGAAACTTTCCAGTCCAAACCTACAAACCGCCATTCCTACCTATTCTCAGAACATGAGACAAAACCACAAACTCACACCGACACCCACAACGGCACCTCCTTCCCCCAAGTATGGCTGTGACTATCCTGAGTGTCCTCTGACTGGTGAGCCATAATATGTTCCCACGAAATGGCCTGTCCAATCTCAGATCTGGTCTTCTTTTCAAACTTTTAGAAGTTGTCAGGAGCCATGGTTGAGCCACTACCTGCTTTCTCAGAAAAAGCCACTCTTCAGAGCTCTCCTGAAATTTGGCCATCATCACATAAGTAGGTACCAAGAAACACTGACTCTGTCTTTGGTAAATTCAAACAATTGAGACCACTGGGACTGAAACTAAGACTTGCTCTGGGTGCATGGCTTCCTGGATCCCAAGTTCAGAAAGTTCCATCACCAAGGAAGTGTGGTAGGTCACTTCCTTCAGGAACTGAATGAGGTCACTGTGATGGAAAACCACTTTGTTCTAACAGTTGCTTCCAAAGGTCCCATGAGATGGAGGCTGCCCCTACTTCCTGTGACACTTTCACAAGTTAGAATGGTATATCAACCATAGGCATCTGGGAACAGCTCTGTACACAGGCCTGGTTTGGTCCATTTAATCTACATTAAGAAGAGAGAGGCTGATTCAGACACATTCCTTCATTCTGACCAGGATGTTTGACATGGAAGTTGACATGGATTTGACTTTTGCTCTCTCAGGTCCTTCATAGGTAAAAAGGTCGGTCAAAAGTCGGAGGAAAAGACCACCAAGAGACTGTCTCATGCCACAGCAAAAGGTTTATTGGGCGTCCAGAATGCTGCGGCTCAGAGCTAACTTCAGAGGAGCAAAGAACAAAGAGCCCCAAAAACAACTTGAGCAGAGTTTATTTACATTCTTTAGAGAGGGCAGGGACTTTGCATACATCATAGCCTCCTTTAGCAAATCAACATACCACGGGAAAATCAAATAACAACCCAAAAACATGATTAGCACATTCATTGGCAGGAAGAGGTCAGACAGGGGGTGATTGGTTAGCCCTGAGAAGGGGTATACGTTTAAACTGATTGGTTGAAGCCCTGAGATGTATACGTGATGAGCTGCACGGTTTCTGGGAAGGGGTTGTTTAGCAACTAGGTGGTCAGGGAAGATTTCAACACACATCTAATTGGCAGTTCCTGGAATTGTCTTAACTGCCACAGGAATTTCAGGTTCTGAGTGCAGCTTGGAAACTTTACAAAACCTGGTTCTTTATGTTTCAATTTTAATTTCTTTTATTCTTTCATTTCCCACTCCTTTTTCTTACTACATTTAATCTTAAAAGTAATGAATCATAATTATTGCGGGGTCTCACACTCTATTTCTGCCAGTGGAGCGTATTTCTGTCTGATTACCATGAGTTTTTCCTGCCCAATTTGAGCCTGGAGAAACGAAACTATGCGGTTAAGCAAACAAGGTCCCAAAGTTAGCAACACCATAAGGATGATCAGGGGTCAAGCTAAGCCTGATAGGAGTGTAGTTAACCAGGGGGACTGGGTAAACCATGACTCAAACCACCCTTGTTGAATCTCCTTTTCTCTCTGGCGCTCTTCAAGGCATTTTCTCAATTTACTCATGGATTCTTTTACAACTCCAGTATGGTCAGCATAAAAACAACATTCTTCTCTCAGTGCAGCACAGAGGCCCCACTCCCTCATGAAGAGGAGGTCTAATCCTCGCCTGTCCTGTAAAACAACTTCAGAGAGAGAGTTTAAGGATTCCTACAGCACTGTGATGGAGGTCTCTAATGTATTCCAGTCTTGATCTATTGCTGTTTCTAATCAGGCCATTTGTTGTGACCCATGGATCATAGCAGCTGTTCCTGTACCCACTCCTGCAGCAGCTCCTATCCTCAATAGGATGGCTATAGTAAGGGACACTGGATGCCAGCAAAATCAGGTTGTTTGTCCCCCTAGTAGACCTTAAAATGATTCTGCATCATAATAAACCACCCTGGGAAGTATCTGCACCATTAAACAATAATTTACAAAGCTGTCAAATACATGGGTTGAAATGCAAGGAGTTCTGACTGTGTGGAGTTCAGTACAATTAAGGTTCCTTTAATTAGTTCCCAGGGGCAGGAGTCAGCTGTACTCTGGACTGGGGAAGTAGGCAAAGATGGAAACTGGGAAGTATGAGATGGTTGAGGGGTTCTGGTAGATCTAGGCATGGGAGGTTTTGGAGGCTTAATTCCTGGCTTGAGGGGATTGGGCCCTATTGCTGTGGGATTTTCTTCCTTTTTAAGCAGGATGGTGAACCAGTGACCAAAGTCATAACGAGGGCCATAAATATAGAATCGCATTTCCCATGTATTTCCCATAGACCATGTTGTTCTGAGGTAGCCCCTTTTTTTGGAAGTGAAAGTTATATTGAGGGGGTAACATAGACTATTCTTTCCTCAGCGAGTTTTTGACACAACTTGGCTAGTGGCACATTTCTTGGGATCAATCCAGGTGTCATTTTTTCCTACCTGAATGATACTGTCTGCGGAGTTTGGGTTCAACCATGTAGCTCCCGTTTGTTCACAACCCCAAGATCTTAAATAAAAGTCACTGGGTCCTCCACAGGTTTGGGCCTGTTTGCGACTTAAGAAATCAGCTGGGCACACATAAAAATCAAGACTGGCTAGTTTACACCTGAGCTGGGGAAGATGATATCCATAATTCATGGGGTAAGGTGGTCTATGTTGCCCTGGTTTGGGTTTGAGTGGGATCTGTGTGAAGTCCTCTATGTCAGGGAGATCCCAGTCAGAGAGGCCTATGTCAAGCTGACAAATGTCCAGGTAGAGAGATGGCCACCAAGTCCATAAGAGGGCTGTATGTGAAATAGACCACACTACTTGCCCAGTAGGATTTATAGCTGCCATTGTTGCTGAACAGGCTGATGGTGATTAGGACTGCTGGTGGTCAGGGGAAGAATCCATAGCCTTACCCACACGACGGACACGCAACTTGAGAGGGTTACCAGTCTGTTCCAGTTTCCAGCCGGAGGCTGGACAGGGCGCAGGCTTGAGATGGGTGGCATGGATCCAGGAAGTGATTCCATCCACTTTCACCACTGTAAGTGTTATAAGCAGCACCTGGTATTGTCCTTTCCAGCGGCGTTCCAGGGATGATACCTGATGCCGTCTCACGTAGACGAAGACTCCCTCTTGATATCGATGTGGGGTTCCCTCGTCTCCAGGCTGATAAGCACTGGCCAACTGTTTCCACAGGTATCACTGGGTGCTGTGTTTGTTCAAGGGCTTTAAGTCTGTCAAGCAAGGGGGTGTGAAAGGAATCATTAAGTCTCAGAGTTGGGGTTAGGTCCCTTACTAAAGGAGGGGCACCATAGAGAATTTCATAAGTGGTGAGTTTACACAAAGAGGCAGAGGGTGTACTTTTTGCACGAAACAGTGCTTAAGGTAGGAGCATAGTCCATTTTTTTTATGCAGGTCTCCAAGCTTAATTTCTTTAAATTCTCTTTGATGGTTCTAATCATTTTTTCTACCTGTCCTGAGCTCTGGCATCTATAAGCACAATGTAACTTCCAATTAATCTTCAGGGTCCTGGTGAATCCCTGACTTACCTGGGCAACAAATGCCGGTCCATTATTGGACCCTATTACCTTAGGCAGGCCAAACCTTGGAAAAATGTCTTCTAGAATCTTTTTGAGCACCGTCTGAGCCGTTTCTTTCTTCATGGGGAAGTCTTCAACCAATCCTGAAAGAGTATCTACAAAGACTAGGGGATATTTAAGTCCATACCTTCCTGGCTTAATTTCAGGAAAAGTCCACTTCCCAAAATTGTCCTGGTCTGGTTCCTCGTAAGCGCTTCCCTGCAGGAAGCTTGGATGGGTAAGCATTAACTAATTGGCAGACTTGACAAGCTCTAGTCACCTTCTAAGCTATTTCTTTCCTCTGTAAGTCAGTCAATAAAAAATCCTTTCTTCGTCCTTTAAGTGTGCCTATAACTTCTTTGAGCTTAAGTGGGTGAGCTAGTGTACGTCTTTGACATAAAGGTGGGCTTTTTGAAATTGTAAACTTGGCTCTGTAGGGTCCCAGAGTTCTGCATCTGTCTCCTCAGATGATAAGTTGCCTGAATGTTCCAGTGTGGCCAAGTCTCCTGAATGTTGATCCCCCTGGTGTGGAAAAAGTTAACAGAGTCACTCCGTTTAGGGCTGCCAATTAAGCTTCCTCATCTGCCCTTCTGTTTTTAACTGCAACGAGGTCGTTTCCCTTCTGGTGCCCTGGACAGTGCACTATAGCTAGTTCCTTAGTGCCCTTCACTGCTGAGAGAAGGTGGAGAATCTCAACTTTGTTCTTTATTTTTTTCCCAGTGGAGGTTAATAGCCCCCTTTGCTGGTAAATAGCCCTGTGCACATTAGCATTGCCAAATGCATAGTGGCTATCAGTGTATATGGTGGCCCTTTTGCCTGTTGCTAGTTCCAATGCTTTCGTAAGGGCAATCAGTTCTGCCATTTGGACTGATGTCTCTTCTGGGAGACCAGAGGATCAGATGACATTAGTTTTGCTAACTACTGCTGCTCCAGCCCACCACATACCATCTTGGAGGAAGCTGCTCTCTTTCGTAAACCATACGACTTCAGGGTGAGGCAGTGGCTGAATCCTTCAAGTCTCGTCCTATACTGGTTTCCTCTGCCAGTATGTGTTGACACTCATGAGTGACAGGTCCTGATGATTCTTCTGGCAGCCAGGTTGAGTGGAGCAGAAGGTCTAAGAGTTATTCTGTCTTTGCTAATCCAGAGGCTCTGGTAGTAGTTTATTCTGGAGTTTGATAGCCACCTATCTGGAGGTTGACAGATGATGCTCTCCAGGGCATGGGGGGCTATAATGGATAGCTTCTGTCCCAACGTTCATTAATGAGCATCTTTTATTAGAAGCGCTGCCGCTGCTATAGCTCTTAAGCAACGGGGCCACCCAGTAGCCACTGGGTCCAGTTTTTTTGATAAGAATGCTACCGGCCTTTTCCAAAGTCCCAAAGTCTAAGTGAACACTCCCCATGCTATTCCTTTCTTTTTCTCGATGTAGAGAGTGAAGGGTTTATCTATATCTGGGAGTGCTAAGGCCGGAGCAGATAGCAGCACCTTTTTTTGACATTATCAAAAGCTTGTTGGTGCTCAGGGGTCCATTGGAATTGGGCATTCCACTTTATCAGCGGGTATAAAGGGGCAGCCAGAGAGGCGAACCCAGGAATCCATCACCTGCAAAATCCAGCAGTCCCAAGAAACTCTCTGAGTTGTCTCTTATTAGATGGGGGTGGTATCTGCACAATGGTTTGTTTTCTGTTCTCAGTTAGCCATCATTTGCCACCCCTAAGAGAATAACCCAGGAAGATTACTTCTTGCTGACAAATTTGGGCCTTTTGGCAGAAGCCCTATATCCAAGCCGAGCAAGCTCGGATAATAGTGCTTGGGTCCCAGACTCATAGTTTTCCTTGGTGTCCGCTGCCAGTAGCAGATCATCCACATATTGGAGTAGTGTGACTTCGGGGTGTGCAGTTCTGAAGTCGTTTATGTCCCTGTGGAGGGCTTCATCAAAGAGAGTGGGGGGGGGTTGAACCCCTGTGGGAGTCTAGTCCAGGTTACTTGGCCAGATGTTTCAGTTTCTGGGTCTATCCACTCGAAAGCAAACAGCAACTGACTGTCCTTATGTAGGGGCAAGCAGAAGTAAGCATCTTTTAAGTCCAGCACAGTGTAGCATTCCCGGTCCAGATTCAGAGTGCTAAGCAAATTATATGGATTGGGTACTGTGGGGTGAATGTCCTGCACTCTGTTGTTGATCTCTCTTAGGTCTTGAACAGGACTGTAGTCCCTAGTTACTGGCTTTCTTACTGGTAGCAGGGGGGTATTCCAGGCTGATGGACAGGGCCTTAAGACCCCAAGGGCCAATTATTTCTGAATATGGTGACTTATCCCATCCTTAGCTTCTTTGCTTAGAGGATATTGTTTAACACTGATTGCAGAGGCAGAGGCTTTTAATTCTACTACTATTGGAGGTTGTTTTATGGCTAGACCTAACCCAGCAGTTTCTGCCCAGGCATTAGGATAATCTTTTATCCATTTCTGTTGTAGTTTGCCTCTTTGATCAGTCCTAGGGGGCACGAAGTGTTGATGTTCATCTTCTATGGACATAGTCAATTCTGTGACTATGGGAGTTTTTACTGAAGGTTTTAGAACATCCACTTGGGGACCATCAGGGTTAAAGGTTACTCTAGCCCCGAGTTTGGTAAACAGATCCCTGTGCATCAATGGGGCTGGGCATTCTTGGATTACTAGGAAAGAGTGGTGGACTTTACATTTTCCTACTTCCATAATCCTCTTAGTTGTCCAAGCCCGATAAGTAGTGCCATTAGCCCCTTGAACTAGGGACCATTTATTTGATATGGGGCCGTAAAGGCTGAGTATACTGCTCCTGTATCCACTTCAAAGTTCACTGGAGGCCCCTCCACTTCAAATGTTACCCTGAGCTCGGGGAGGGGATCCGAGTCCTGACATTCCTAGTCCTCTTCTAGAGTCAGCATGGCGGGCTGCCATGGCTTCTTCTTTTTGGGGCACTCTTTGACTCAGTGTCCTTTTTCTCTACAGTAGGCACATTGATCTGAGGCCAGGGAAAGCCTTTGGCGTGGGCCCAAGTATCCCTTTCTGACTCCCTGCTTTTTAATTTCTGGCGTATTTGCTGCTGTGAAGAAAATCTTAGCCAATGCTTTTGTCTGCCTTTTGCTCCTTTCATCCTTTTTTTCTTCCCTTTCCTTCTCTCTCCTCTGTTCCGTGTCCTCCTCAGTTTCTCTCTTATAATATACTTATATACTTATAATATATACTTATAATATATATCTTATAATATACTTTCTCAGCTTCTCTGTCTAAATCTCTTAAGGTCGTATTTTGTAACCCATCTAGACATTGTAACTTTCTCTTAATATCTTGGGCAGCCTGCTCAATAAAGGCCATTGTAACAAATGCCTTTTGGTCATCTGCCTGAGGATCAAAAGGAGTATATTTTCTATATGCTTCCATAATTCTCTCCAGAAACATAGAGGGAGACTCATTAGGCCCTTGGATAATCTCTCTTACCTTTGCTAAATTGGTCGGCTCTCTGGCGGCCACTCTGAGACCCGCTATTAGAGCCCGGCGATAAGTGGACAGATGCTTCCTACCTTCAAAGGTGTTGGGGTCCCAGTTGGGTCGGTTCATGGGCCCATAGGGATGGAGAGAGAGCATCACAGGGGCTTCTGAGTTTTCTATTATCCATCGCCGGTGGGTTCTTTTAGGTTGCCCATCTTCCTCCAGGGGAGGAGGGGTTGCTGCTGCTGTGGGGAAGTCCCGTGGAGGGCTTGGGTCTGGCCCAATTGCCTCTAGCAGTGGAGAGGCTGAGTCAGCGGTGGGAGGATCATCAGGAACTGTGTTGGGGGTTGGGGAGGGAGAGTAGACAATAAGGAGGGGGTGGAGTGTCCAGTCTTGTGACTCAGGGAGAATGGAAGGAAGAGGGAGAGGAGCGGAAAGTTTGAATGATAGGAATGTGGGGGAAGGAGTATATGGCTGTTGATCTGGGTGGCCACGTGGCCCCGGCTGAATGACAATATCTCTGAATTTTCGGATTAGAGGAAAGTGGAAGGATTCTTCTGGGGCCATCTGAATTCGAGGATGGGCCATTCTGAAGCACAGAGAGTCTGCCAGGTACGGTGTTTTACTGAAAAAGAAAGATTCTGGGCCCTTGAGCGGACATCAGTCCAATGATCAAGGGTCAGGGACAGAGAAGAGGAAGTGCTTTGTCCCATAATGGGAGTTACTCAAACAGGGACATTGAAGACACAAACACAACACAAAGACAAACAGTAACGTTTAACATGAGTCCAAGACAAAGATTTGAACTGAGTAACTGGAAAATATTGATGGGTTAGACAATAAAAACAGACAGTAAACTCAACATGAGTTCAGAACAATGACCAAAACTGAGTTACCGGCAAAACCTGATGGGCTGGCAAATCAAATCCTGAAGCAAAACATAACCGAGTTGAGGAAACTACTATTCCTTGAATTCCCTAGTCCTCCGGAGTGTCCCTCAGGGACGTGATCTTGGCTCTGTGACACGTCTGTCACACCATAGGAGAGAGCTAATGCTCTTCACCAACAGCCACTTTGACACGCCCTAGCCTGAAACCCGAAACCAGAAAGAGGCACCTTACTTACCCCGAGAGGACTCCCTTGAGGTCTTCCATTCACCGCTCCCGGATATCTCACCTGGGGCCTCCAGATGAAAAGGTGCTGCAAACATCAAAGGAAAAGACAACAAAGAGGATTTCTCATGCATCAGCAAAGGGTTTATTGGGGGTCCAGAATGCTAGGCCTCAGAGCTCCCTTCAGAGGAGCAAAGAACAAAGAGCCCCGAGAACAACTTGAGAAGAGTTTATATACATTCTTTAGAGAGCTCAGGGACTTTACATACATCATAGCCTCCTTTAGGAAATCATCATGTACCACGGGAAAATGAAATAACAACTCTAAAACATGATTAGCACATTCATTGGCGGGAAAAGTTGGGGCAGGGGGTGATTGGTCAGCCCTCAGAAGGGGTATACATTTAAACTGATTGGTTGAAGCCCTGAGATGTATACGTGGTGAGATGCACGGCTTCTGGGAAGGGGTTGTTAAGTAACTAGGTGGTCAGGGAAGATTTCAACACACATCTAATGGGCAGTTCCAGGAATTGTCTTAACTGCCACAGGAATTTCAGGTTCTGAGTGCAACTTGGAAACTTTACAAAGCCTGGTTCATTACATTTCGATTTCAATTTCTTTTATTCTTTCAGAACCTTACAGTGGAAGGTGAGAGACTTCATTCACAATGACTGCTCTTTTGGCTATATTGGTTTTGGATGCACACATGGGATCATTTTTTTGATCCGTCTGTTGAGGATAATCTAAGCCACAGCCTCACACAGGGCCAAGAGCCTGATTAAGACACATCTCTTTCCAAAGCAATTACTTCTCTGAGGTCAGTTTCAGAACTCAGTCTCTGAGGAGAATCACACCAGTGTTCAAAACCAGGTGGACCCAGTCATCTCTTCCAACTGCCACACAAATGACCACAATTAAAACCAAATCACTCTCACATGGCACTCAACTTCTTACATATATACACTCATTATACCCTTTGGCTAGAGGTTTTCATGAATGGCGCAGCCCAAGAGAGTGTCCAAAATAAGCTCCCTTGCCCCTCATTTGCCTAACCTCAGGGTGGCCTGAACACCCTTCCTGTGAACTAGGATTGATCACATAGTTCTTCCTTAAATACTGCTCTGCTTCTCCAATTTGAGGCCTACTGACTGTCAGGTTTAGATTCCTTATGTGATTTGGAGTAATTAGGAAACCAAAGCAACTTTGCAGCGCTTGAAAGAACTTATTTGACCCAAATGATCCCTATTCTCACTTGGTGGAAGTCAGGAAACTTACAGAGGAAGGCGAGAGACTTCATCCACAATGACTGATCTTTTTGCCATTTTGGTTTTGGATGCACACATTGCATCTTTCTTTAGATCCATCAGGAGCTGATAATCTAAGCCACAGCCTCACACAGAGCCACAAGGCTGATTCAGACACATACTTTTCCAAAGCAGTTAAGCAAAGAGCCACAGGTGATGCCCATTCACTTCCATTTGAAAACATTTTTCTTCAAAATTCACAAAGGGGTGGCCTGAGGCAAAGACCTTCCTGACTTCAGGGTAACAGAACAATAAGTCAGCAAATCCCAATGCAGGGTTTCTCCACTGAGACTTTACTAGTCACAATGATTTCTGAGTTTTGTGAGATGCTTGCAATTCCCTTCAGCTATCCAGTACATGGCCATGTCACAGAGCTTGGATGTGGTACATATCTTGGACAAAAAAACATGAGCCTATTCTGGAGAGTGGCCAGAATTCAGGAAGAAAACAGGAACTTAGGAAGATAGTAGGTGTTGCCCATCGAAAAGCAACCAACAGTCCTTTCCTAAAATGGGCAGGATGAATTCTGGGAAGCTTTCTACTAGACAGGATACATCCATTGATCTATTCTGCTTTCTAATATGTACAACCAAGGACACAGTGGGATACACAGACACAGACACAGTCGCCTTGTCAAAGGACTTTCTAGAAACAGTCCACTCTAAACCAAACAAACCGCCTTTCCTACCTATTCTCAGAACATGAGACAAAACCCCAAACTCACACCCACAATCAAAAAGTCACCTCCTTCCCCCATGTAAGTCTGTGACTATTCAGAGTGTCCTCTGACTGGTGGTCCATACTATGTTCCCCCAAAATGGCCTGTCCTGTCTCAGGTCTGGTCTTCTTGTCCATCTCTGTGAAGTTGTATGGAGCCTGTGCTGACCACTACCTGCTTTCTCATTAAAGGCCCATCTTCAGAGCTCTACTTGCATTTTGTCATCCTCAAACCATTAGGTACCAAGAAAGACAGACTCTCTCCTTGGTAAATCCAAACAAGTAAGTCCACTGGGAATGGGACTGGGACTGGCTCTGTGTGCCTGGCTTCCTGGATCCCAAGTTCAGAGAGTTACATCACCAAAGAAGTGAGGTAGGTCAATTCCAACAGGAAGGGAATGAGGTCACTGCCTTGGCAACCACTTTGTCCTAACACTTGTTTCCAAGGGTCCCTTGAGATGGAGGCTTCCCCTACTTCCTGTGACACTTTCAGAAGTTAGAATGGTATATCAACCGTAGACACCAAGGAGAAGCTCTCCACACAGGGTTGGTTTGGTCCATCTTCTTTATATCAGTAGGAGAGAGGCTGATTCAGACACATCACTTCATCCTGAACAGGTGGTTTGGCATGGAAGATGACTTTTGCTCTCTCAGGTCCTTCATAGCTGCTACATCTTCTCTAGGGATCATTTCTCATCAAACTTTGAGGTTCTCAGCAGGTGAAAGATCCCCTACATTCCTGTATTGTAAGACCAACTCTGTCTCTGCTCTTTTGTGAAGTTAGATTGAGGGAACAGTGTATGGTTAGGGTTAATAACATATTCTATTTGGGTTAGGAAACATTCTGCGGGATGAATAATGGTATTGGGAACCTGCGATATTCACAAGAATATATAGGTGAAATATAAGTATGAAACCTGAAATCTAGGTACGATTTGAAGCCCTGAAGGGCAATGGGCCCTTTAGTGAGATACTTTGCTTTTAATTATGTTCTGAACAGATATCTCAGATAAATCGATGTGCAATGGCAAAGGACCTTGTACCTTGGATGATTAAATGTCTTAGAGAACATCCAGTCAAAAAGGAATAGTCGGCAGGATTAGGAAGGTTGTCAGTAGGTTTAGAAAAAAGAGTGAATATAGGATTTGAACGAAAGTTTCATTAGCAATAGGGTTTTGGGTAGAGAGTGAACATAAATATGAGCACATATGAAGAGTCAGTCACAATGATGAACTGGGGAAAATATGTAGGAAAGCAGATATCAATAGAGACATTAGGAAATCAGGCAAAGTATAATGTAATATTGTTAGACATTTTCAACATGGTTGAGGTTGAATATATAATCTTAGGAAGAAAGAAATATGTTGCCTCCAATAGGATTGACATTTGAGAGCATTAGGCAACCTGGACATGGTTGCTTTTAGTAATCAATGCTCACTTTCCATTTTGCTTTGGTGAAAGGTTAATAGGCACTTGTCACTTCCTGTTTTTCTGTATGCTTAACAAACCACTGTTGAAATCTTGAGAACTGTTTGCTAATTTTGTTCCCAGGATGTGCTGTCCCCAACTGCCAAACTGCAGAATATACTCCTTCACCCGGGTGCATGCAAACCGCACACTCGCCCTGACCCATCAATAAATTTCCCATTCTGCCCTCTCCAAGAAAAGTATATAAGCTCTGTTAAAGCTGTTCTCAGGGCTCTCTGCTCTATTCAAGTGAGCTCTGAGCCCCAGCATGCTGGACCCCCAATAACCTCTTTGCTGTGGCCGAGTGAAAATGCTATACTGTTCTGTACTTAAAAGATGCTTTCTTTTGCTTGCCTCTGCATAAAGATAGTCAGTTGCTGTTTGCTTTCGAGTAGGTAGACCCAGAAACCAGAACGTCTTGTCAACTAACTTGGACTCGACTTCCACAGGGGTTCAAAAACTCCCCCACTCTCTTTGATGAAGCCCTTCACAGACATCTCTACAACTTCAGAACTACGCACCCCAAAGTCATTCTGCTTCAATATGTGGATGTCCAGCTACTGGCAGCCAACACCAAAGAAAACTGTGAGTCTGAGACCCAAGCACTATTATCTGAGCTTGCTCAACTTGGGTAGAGAGCTTTGGACAAAAAGGCCCAAATTTGCAAGCAAGAAGTAATCTTCCTGGGGTATTTCCTTAGGCGTGGTAAATGATGGCTCACTGAGCCCAGAAAACAAACCGTTGTGCAGATACCACCCCCATTTAACAGGAGACAACATAGAGAGTTTCTTGGGACTGCTGGCTTTAGCAGGTTATGGACCTGGGTTTGTGTTCTTAGCTGCTCCTTTATACCCGCTGTTAAATGAGAATGCCCAATTCCAATGGGCCCTTGAGCACCAGCAAGCTTTTGATAACATCTAAGAACACTGACACTGAACTCCTCAACTTCACTGAGCCCAGCCTGCAATTTCAGAAAGCCCTACACTACATTAAAAATGTACATCAACTTAATCAACTTGGTTCAAAAAAACTGCCGGCATTACTGTAGGATCAAGAACAGAGTTTTAGACTAATTCACTCACAGTGAAAGGAAATAATTGAATGGGTAACAAAAGCCTGTCAGTTCTGTCAATTGGTTAATGCTTACCCTTCCAAGCTTCCTGCAGGAAAGCACCTATGAGGAACCAGACCAGGACAATTCTGGGAAGTGGACGTTACTGAAATTAAGCCAGCAAGGTATGGACTTAAATATCTCCTAGTCTTTGTAGATACATTTTCAGGATGGATTGAAGCCTTTCCCACCAAAAAAAAAAAAAAAAAAAAAGAAAAGAAAACCGGCACAAATTGTGGTCAAGAAGATCCTGAAAGATATTTATCAAAGACACGTCCTGCCTAATTTAATATGGTCTGATAATTGAACAGCCTTCATGGGCCAGGTAAATCAGGGGTTAGCCAGGACCCTGGGGATTAATTGGAAGTTACATTGTGCTTATAGACCCCAGAGCTCAGGACACTTAAAAAAAATAAATAGAACCATTAAAGAGACCTTAACAAAATTAAGCTTAGAGACCGGCATAAAAGATTAGACTATGATTCTGCCTTATGCACTGTTTCATGCAAGAAATACTCCCTTTCTTTCTTTGTGTAACCTCACCCCCTATGAAATTCTCTATGGGGCCCTTCCTACACTAAGAGACCTAACCTCGACTCTAAGACCTAAGGATCCCTTCCACACACCCTTGCTTGACATACTTAAATCTCTTGTAAGAACTCAGCTATACCTGTGGAAACAGCTGGCCACTGCCTTCCAACCTGGGGACGAGGGGAATCCACATTGATATCAAGAAAGAGACTTCCTCTACATAAGATGACATCAGGTGTCATCCCTGGAACCCCGCTGGAAAGGACCATTCCAGGTGCTACTTATAACACCTACAGCAGTAAAAGTAGAGGGAATCACTTCCTGGATCCATGCCTCTCATCTCAAGCCTGTGCCATGTCCAGACTCTGGCTGAAAAATGGAAAAGACTGTTAACCCTTTCAAATTGCATATTCGCCACGTGGGTAAGGCTATAGACTCTCTCCTTGGCCACCCGTAGTCCTAACGCTCATCAGTCGCTTCAGCAGCGATGGCTGATCACAAATACTACTAGACAAGAAGTATGGTCTATCTTGCATACAGCCCCCTTAGGGACCTGGTGGCCATCTCTCCACCCAGACATTTGTCAGCTGGCTATAGGTCTTTCCTATTAGGATATCCCTGATGAAGAGGATCTCACTAAAATTCCATTAAATCCTTTCCGTACCATAGATAATGGAAACAAACATTATGGTTGTAGGGACAGGCAAGCCAGATGCAGGTTGGCTAGGCTATATTAGTATGTTTGCCCGGCAGACTATCAAAGCCACAAACCGCCACGGCTGTGTGGGGGAAAAGCCGACTTCTTCTGTAAGTCATGGGGATTTGAGCATACAGGGGCTGCCTGGTGGAACCCAAAATCCTCATCAAATTAAGTACACAGCATTGGCCATATTACCACTTAGAAAACCCAAACTGATGGCCAACAGAGGAGTCTCTAGATCCTCAAATTCTGTGTGACCTTTTTAACTTCTGCAAGTGCTCAAAAGGGTGAAAGGAAATTCCCCTATGTGAAGGCCTTTTTCCTCTTTCGCTCACATCTTGAACTATGCTTCTCCAATAGTTCCTCAAACTCAGCCTTCTGCTCCAGACTCTCTGCTGTCAGTCCCACCTCAGCAAACCTGATTTCTCTTCTCCAATTACTAGATCAAAAACCGAAACCTCCGCCGGTTCTCAGAGCATTGCCCTCTTGCTGAGGTAGCAGGTACTGAGGTACCCATCCATCCACTCACTTCTCTCTTTTCTTGTCAGTGCCCACACCGGGTCCCACCAGGTCCTCTTACCACTTAACCCAAAGCTCAAACCAGCTTAGGAGAGCCCTCAGACACCTATCGAAGATGTAATGAAAATGGCCTTTAAAGTTGCTTTGTCATCACTGAAAACAGGTTACTAAGAATTTAAAGTCCCTCACAGGCTTTTTGGGATACTCACTCCCGTCTTCCTTTCTGCTCTACCGATTCTACTGCTCAATTTATGTTGCTAGGAAAATCCCAAACCCCTTTCCCATTATTCCTTTACATCTCTCCTTCCTTATTCTCAGATCCACGGAGCTGCTCTCACCCCCCGCCTTCCCCGTCTTCCCCCTCTGTACCAGGCCCACAGAAAAATCTTCACTGAACTTCTCCAGAAGTCTTCACCATGGCTGACTTTAGGACTTTCAGCAAAAGAGTCTCTATAAATGAGTTCAGTGTAGATTAACTTCCTCTTTTTCTGTTGCCCTTTTCTACTTGGCTACTGGCTGGAAAAATCAGCACTCCTAAGCTACACACCCCCTTAATAGTTTTTCACAGAATATGTTAACAAGGCCTCTGGCCTTGAGCTGGGGCTTCACAGAGATGGCTACATTTCTAAGATAAAAATTTCCAAACTGGGCTCCATGGTAACAGTTGGCAGGGGGATAAAAGAAAAGGAAAAAAAAAAGCTCTCTGCCTCCCAGGTGTCCTTGAAAAATTAACTTGCCCACAATAAAGGAAAAAACAGAAAAAAAAGCTTCTTTTTGTGAATTTCTGCAGACTGTGAACTTCTGAGTCCCTTCTCTTTCATGTTGGGTACAAAATTCTAAAACTACCTAAACTTGGGGTTCAGGATGTTAATTGATTACAACAGAAGCAATGCCCTCTGAATCCGGTTGCAACCAAATAGGACTGTTTCCCTGTCTTTGGTGCTATCTTAAGTGCCGTGCCTTGTCCGTCCCTACAACAGTATAATTCTATATACTTAAACATTGTTCATGTTTTCATGAAATGGTCAACAGATGTGATTAATTGTGTAATGGTGAAGATGTCTCCCAGATTGCTCTATAATGACCCAGGTTCATTTGAAGTTCAAACACGGGGGCATACAACCCGGTTCCACTGGGAACATATATCCCTCACTTTAGCCATCATATTAGGAATTGGAGTTGCGGCAGTGGTAGTCACAGGAACCACTGCCCTGCTCCATGGTACACAACAAATGACCCAAATAGAAGCAGCAAGAGACCAAAACTTAAAGATAATAGAAACCTCCATCACAGCTTTGCAGGAATCTTTTACATGTCTCTCTGAAGTTGTTTTACACTCCAGTTGAGAGTTGGACCTCCTCTTCATGAGAGAAGGGGGCCTTTGTGCTGCATTGATGTAAGAATGTTGTTTTGATGCCGACCATACTGAGGTTGTAAAAAAAACCTTTGAGTAAAATAAAAGGATGCCTTGAAAAGTGTCAACGAGAGAGAGAGGCCCAAAAAGGGTGGTTTGAGTCTTGGTTCACACAGTCCCCCTGCTTATCTACGCTTTTATCAACCCTGGCCTGTCCAATAATAATCCTCATATTATTGCTAACTATAAAACCCTGTTTGCTCAACCATGTAATTTCTTTTCTCCAAGCTCAAATTGGATAAGTTAAACTTATGGTAATACCCCACTAGCAGACATAGAATGTGACACGTCCCAATAATCACTTTTATGATTAAAAGTAGCAAGAAGAAGAAGTGGGGAATGAAAGGTTAATAAAAAAGGTACTTGTAACTTCCTGTTTTTCTGTATGCTTAACAAAACACTGTTGAAATATTGAGAACTGTTTGTAATCTTGTTCCCAGATTGTGCTGTCCCCAACTGCCAAATTGCAGAATGTATTCCCTCACCCAGTTTCACACTAACCACCCACTCGCTCTGACCCATCAATAAATTTCCATCCCTGCCCTCTCCAAGGAAAGTATATAAGCTCTGCTTAAGCTGTTCTCAGGGCTCTCTGCTCTATTCATGTGAGCTCTGAGCCCCAGCTTGCTGGACCCCCAATTAACCCCTTGCTGTTGCATGAGACACTATCTTGGTGATCTCTTCCACCGACGCTTGCAGGAACATTACTTGGATGTTTGAATGTAGAAGAGAAAATCCAGTCATAAACGGATAGTCGGTAAGATTAAGAAGATAGTCGGTAGGTTTAGGAAGAAGAGTGAGTATAGGATTTGGAAAACAATATCTTTAGCAATAGGGGTTCGGTTAGAGAGTGAATGTAAATGTCAGCACATGTGAACAGTCACAATAATGAAGTGGGAAAAATATGTAGGAAAGCAGATATCAATAAAGACATTACGAAATCAGGCAAAGTATAAAGTGCGTGATACGATTAGACATTTTCAACAGAATTGAGTTAGAATATATAATCTTAAGAAGAAACAAATATGTAGTCACCAATAGGATTGTCATTTGAGATCATTAGGCAACTTTGACATGGATGTTTTTTGTAATCTATGCTCACTTTCCATTTAGGCTTTGGTACAATCAAAAGTGTGACCTTTACATTTGTCTCCAGAATACTACTGTGATAAAATGTATATGTAGATGTGGTGACATGAGTGTTTCTTCCACCATTTCTGGGAGCAATATTTTGAAGACATATAAATGGGTATTGGGGGTACAAAGAGGTGTACACTGTGTCATTGAATATACAGATAATGCATGAATAGACCATAAGTGAATAAATAATATAACTGGTTCCACATTAAATAACGGATTGAATAGATATCTGAAAATATATAAGAAATCTTATATTGATATACAATCATTCATTCCAACCAATGATACATCTAATATTAATATTAGGGTTACGGTTTATCATGAAGATATGTTAGTTTTGCTACAAAAGTGATTATGGAAATCGAAAATAATGTGTTTGGAAAGAGTCAGTCATAATGCTGGCAATATGTAAACAAGGCCTCTGGCCTTGAGCTGGGGCTTCACAGAGATGGCTACATTTCTAAGATAAAGAAGTTACCAACTGGGCTCCATGGTAACATCTGGCTGAGAGAAAAAAAAAAGAGAAGAAAATAGCTCTGCCCCATTCCCGGTATCCTTAAAATGTTAACTTGCCCAGAACAGAGAAAAAAAAAAAAAAACAGAAACAAAAACTGCTTTTTATAAACTTCTGCAGATTGTGAACTTCTGAGCCCCTCCCATCCATGTTGGGTACAAAATTCTGAAACAATTTAAACTTGGGGTGCAGGGGATTAAATGATTACAACAGAAGCAATGCCCTCTAAATCCGGTTGCAACCAAATAGGACTGTTTCCGTGTCTTCGGTGCTATCTTAGTTGCCTTACCTTGCCTTGTCCATCCCTTTTCTCATGAAAAGACCAGTCGAGAAACATGGAGGAATGCATGTGCTCTGAAGCAGAAAATGATTGATAGTGAAACAAATGCCTATTAATTTTCTAACTTGTGGATGAAATATATATCCTATGATGTGCATAAATTGAAGAAATAGTAATCTACCAGTGTTGAATAAAAATGAACGTCAAAATACACATTATGTCCGATTGGAATCTACTTGCATTGATGTTAAACTGGGTCAGGTACTGTAGAAATATTAGGATTTGTGTGCACCATTCACTCAAGTTACTTTTCAGTATAGGAAAGAAATATGTTTTTATGGTTAATGAATATTTCTAAGAATAATCTTTGGAAACTTGATTATAAATTTACGTATATGAATATGAATGAATTTCGTGAGTGTAAAATAAGACACATATTTCATATTTTGAAAAATCTGGAGAGTGTATATATATATATATATATATATATATATATATATATATATATATATATATATGTGTGTGTGTGTGTGTGTGTGTGTGTGTGTGTGTGTGTGTGTGTGACTAAAGTCACGGTGGCCTGGACACCCTTCTTGTGAACCAGGAGTGATCAAATAAGTCTGCCATTAATACTTTTCCACTTCTCCAATTTGAGGCCTTCTGACTTTGGCGTTTAGATTCTTTATGTGAAATGGAGTCAAGAAAAAACCGAAGCACTTATGGATTTGCCTCTGCATGGTTTTGAAGAATTCATTTGACCCAAAGGATCCCTATTCCCCTTGATGGAGGTCAGGAACTTTACAGAGAAAGGCGAGAGACTTCATCTACAATGACTGCGAATTTTTGCCATTTTGATTTTGTATGCACACATGGGATCTTTCTTTACATCCATCAGGTGTTGGTAATCTAAGCCACAGCCTCACACAGGGCCAAGAGACTGATTCAGACACATCCCTTTCCAAAGCATTTAAGCAAAGAGCCACAGGTGATGCCCACTCATTTCCATTTGAAAACTAGTTTCTTCAGGCTTCAGAAAGGGGTGGCGTGAGGCAAAGCCCTTCCTGACATTCAGGGCAAAAGAACAATAGATAAGTAAAAGGCCCATAGCGGGGTTCCTCCACTGAGACTTTACTGGTCACACTGATATCTGAGTTTTCTGAGATGCTCGCCATTCCCTTCAGCTATCCAGTACATGGCCATATCACAGAGCTTGGAGGTGGTAAATATCTTGGACACAAAACCATGAGCCTATTCTTGAGTGTAGCCAGAATTCAGGAAGAAAATGGGAACTTAGGAAGTTTGTAGGTGTTGCCCTTCGATAATGCAAGCCACAATCCATTCATAAATTGGGCAGGATTGATGCTGGGAAGCTTTCTACTAGACAGGACACATCCATTGATGCATTCTCTTTTCTAATGTCTACAAAAACAGACACATTGGGATACACAGACATAGAAACACTTGCCTTGTCAAACGACTTACTAGAAACAGTTCACTCCAAACCAAACAAACCGCCTTTCTTACCTTTTCTCAGAACATGAGATAAAACCACAAACACACAACAAAAACCACAAAGGCAACGCCTTCCTCCAAGTAGGTCTGTGACTATTCGGAGTGTACTCTCACTGGTGAGCCTTACTATGTACCTCCAAAATGGCCTGTCCTGTCTCAGATCTGGTCTATTTGGCCAACTCTGTGAAATTGTCAGGAGCCCGTGGTGAGCCACTACTTGCTTTCTCTGGAAAGGCCAGTCTTCAAAGCTTTCCTGGCATTTGGCCATCTTCACATCAATAGATACCAAGAAAGACTGACTCTGTCCTTACAAAATCCAAACAAATGAGCCCACTGGGACTGGGACTAGGACTGGCTCTGGGTGCCTGGAATCCTGGATCACAAGTTCAGAGAGTTCCATCACCAAGGAATAGAGATGAGGTCACTTCCTTCAGGAACTGAATGAGGTCACTGCCTTTGCAACCACTTTTTCCTAACAGTTGCTTCCAAGGGTCCCATGAGATAGATGCTGCCCCTATTTCCCGTGACCCTCTCACCAGTTAGAATACTATATCACCCATAGGCACCCGTGAACAGCTCTGCACACAGGCCTGGATTGGTCCATCTTCTGTACATTAGGAACAGAGACACTCAGTCAGACACAACCCCTCTCCAGACAGGGTTGTTTTCCATGGAAGATGACTTTTGCTCTCTCAGGTCCTTAATAGCTGCCTACATCTTCTCCAGGGATTATTTCTGCATGGACCTTTGAGGTTTTCAGCAGGTGGTATATCCCCTACATTCCTATATTGTAAGACCAACACTTTCTCTGCTCTTTTATAAAGTTAGAATGAGGGAATAGTATATGGTTTGGGTTAATTACATGTTCGATTTGGGTTAGGAATCATTTTGCTGGATGAATAATGGTATTGGAAATCTGTGATATTTATAAAAATATAGAGGTGAAATATATGTATGAAAACAGAAATCTAAGTAATATTTGAAGCCCAGAAACGGATTGGGCCCTTGATTGTGAGACTTAGCTTTGAATTATGTCCTGCACAGATGTCTCAGATAAATCAATACACAATGGCATCGGACCTTGTACCTTGAATGATTGAATGTCGAAGAGAACATCCATTCAAAAAAGGATAGTCAGTAGGATTTGGGAGATAGTTGGTAGATTCAGAAAGAAGAGTGAGTATAGGATTTGGACCAAAAGTTATTTAGCAATTGGGTTTCAGGTAGAGAGTGAATGTAAATGTCAGCACAAATGAACAGTCAAAATGATGAACTGGGAATTTATGAAGGAAAGCCGATATCAATAGAGACATTAGGATATCAGGCAAAGTAAAGTGAGTGATAGGATTAGACATTTTCAACAGTGTTGAGTTTGAATATATAATCTTAGAAAGAAACAAATATGTAGTCAACAATTGGATTGACATTTGAGAGAATTAGGCAACCTGGACATGGATGTTTTTAGAAATCCATGCTCACTTTAAATTTAGACTTTGGTACAATCATAAGTGTGACCTTTGCTTTATTTTCCAGAATATTACTGTGATAAAATGTATATGTAGATCAGGTGACATGAGTATTTCTTCCACCATTTCTGGGAACAATATTTTGAAGACGTATAAATGAGTATTGGGGGTAGAAAGTGGTGTAGTATCTGTCTAAGAATATAGAGATAATGCAAGAATAGACCATACTGTGAATAAATAATATAATTGGTCCGCTTTAAATAATGGATTGAGTTGATATCTGAAAATATACAGAAAATCTAATGTTGATATAAAATCATTCATTTAAACCAGTTATACTTCTAATGGTAATATTAAGGTGATATTTCATCATGAAGAGTGTGTGAGTTATGCTTCAAAAGTGATTATGGAAATCGAAAATAATGTGTTTAGAAAGAAGTCTTGTTAAAAAACATGGAGGAATACATGTGTTCTGAAGAATGAAGTTATTGAAAGTGAAACAAATGCCAATAAATTTGCTAACTTGTGTATGAAACATATATCTTATGATGTGCATAAACTGAAGAAATAGTAATGTACAAGTGTTGACTAAAAATGAACATCAAAATACACATCACGTTCCATAATTATCTACTTGCATTGGTGTTAAACTGGGTCAGTTACTGTAGAAATATTAGGATTCGTATGCACCATTCACAGAAGTTAGTTTTTATTTCTAGGAAATAAATATGTATTTCAGGTGGATGAATATTTCTGAGAATAATCTTTTGAATATTTGATTATAAATCCACATACATGAATACGAATAAATTTAGGGAGTGTACATTGAGACCCATATATTTCATATTATGAAAAACTTGGAGAGTGTACACACACACACACACACACACACACACACACACACACACAGACATTAAAAAGTAGCAATATATATGGAAATCGAAATTCATCATGAAATGTATATCATCCACTGATCCAAAAATATTCATTATACTGAACATGATTTTATTTATCATGTTGTTCATCTACGAAGCTCACCCATAGGTTGAATTTTCAGTTCCAACTGTGTTTAGGTGGAGTGATCTCTTCTCCCAATTTGTATCTGCAACGTCAGCCACCTCACAAGAATGTACATGTGATAACAGGTATGATTCAATATGTGCATATGAAATAACATGTGCTGAATTGGCTACAGAGAAAGGCAGAGAGGAATTCATCTATTTGTTAACTTTAAAAACACATGGAGAACTATTTCAACAAAATATTGACTAGATTTATAAGTCCTACCCTGTATAATGCAAAAGGCAAGTCCAGCAATACACTATGTCTCGTCTAAACTGCTTGTATTTCTATTCGGTTTGGGTTATTTTTCTCCATCATATTAGAATTAGTAGTCAGAGTCTAGTAGGGTATGCGTTAGTGTCAGGCATTCAGCATTTTGAATTGAAAATAGGAAAATGAATCCAATGTGTATGTAAATATGTGCTTCACAAAAATCTTCCCACTCTAATCCAGAACAATGCCTTGACTTTACCTTCACTCCAAGTAAAATACAATTAGAGTGGACGAGTTAGAAAATCTGTGAATACATATCTGGAATGTAATATGCTCAAGAGTTCACAACCTTGAAGGTGGTAGAGGAGTTTCCAAAAGTAAGGGACAGGTAAATACTCCACAAAAATGGAGCTCTTCTGGACTAAAGACTTCTGGTGAAACTGCCTCTGAGTTTGGGCACTTGAAATATTTGTTGTTGTCAGGAGTTTTAGCTTTTTTTGTAGAGAGACCATCAAAGCTAGGTATGTATCTAAGTGACCTGGAGGACATGGTTTCTTATTTTCTAATGAACATGAGGCAGCAGTGCTGAATTCTCTCTTTGTAGGTAAACTGTGGCCACTGCGGGCAAACTCTTTCCGTGTGGACTGTAAAGCCATCTGGCCATCCTCCACTTGTCGATGTGTTTCTTGCTGCTGCAATGTGAGTTTGGTATTTGCTTCACAAAATACAAGGAGTTAAACTGGGACACAGTGCTAAAGGGAGTTCTGTCACGTGTGGTGTGTCAGGTTCTGCATGATAATGAACCAACCAGGCTTCAATCCCACATAGCTTGCATCCTTAACCATAGCAATCTGATTCTGAACATTGCCCTGAAAACTCTCCACATAACAAGATGCCTTTACATAGAAGGGTCTGCTGGGTGCACCATGTCAGTCACAAGCCATTTGGAAGCCAATGGCAGATCCACATTGCCCCACCACAGATATTTTATCACACAACTGCACACGACTTTTCTAGGCCCATTTCACATCAGGCTCCAACTTACTGGCATCTCTGTTCTACACCATTTTCATGGTCATGGGAATTTCAAAAATTTCATGGTATTTATCTAGCCATTTTACAAGAATGATGTTGGAGGCACTGTGTGTTTAACTTCATTCAGGAACAATTAAATGGTGAGGAAGCTCATTTCAATGAAAGCTCTGGAGAAATCTCACAGACAAGGCTTCCAAAGAGTGGCCAAAATTTCACAGGAAGCCAGACCTATTGCTGTCTACAATGTGAGGTACATGTGTGTTTTGACTCTCAACTATGGCTGCCATGTCTTTCAGAATATAACCATGGGATATCCTGGATTAGATTCCCAGTGCTCTGTGGAAAGCAAACCTGGGCCTAGATCTCGGTTTCCAAGGGCGACTCTCATGCGTGACCAACTAAAATCCCAACATATTTCATGATAACACTTCTCTAAGTCAGCTCTAGAACTCAGTCTCTAAGGGGAATCACACCAGAGTTCAGCCCAGGTATACCCACTCATATCTTCCAACTACCACACAAATGACCACAATTAAAACCAAAACACTCCCACATGGTCCTCATTTTCTTCCATATATACACTCTCATACTACGCTCTGTCTGGAGGTTTCCATGAGTGGCGAAGTCCAAGACAGTGTCCAAAATAAGCTTTCTTGCCCTTCATTGCCTAAAGTCATGGTGGCCTGGACACCCTTCCTGTGAACCAGGTGTGATCAAATAGGCCTGCCCTTAATACACCTCTGCTTCTCCAATTTGAGGCCTACTGACTGTCAGGTATAGATATTTTTATGTGAATTGGAGTCATGAGAAAACCCAAGAACCTATGTGCTAGACTCTCCAGGGCTTTGAAGAACTCATTTGACACAAAGGATGCGTATTCTCACTTGATGGAGTTCAGTAGACTTACAAAGGAAGGCAAGAGACTTCATCCACAGGGACTGCACTTTTGGCCATTTTGGGTATGGATTCACACACGGAATGATCCATCAGGTGATGAGAATCTAAGCCACAACCTCACACAGGTCCAAGAGGCTGATTCAGACACATTATCAGGATCAATCACTTGATTTTTTCCTCTGTCTAACTAGCTAGAGAGACCTTCTCTTTTAATTGAATTTTTATCTCTGTCTGACTAGCTCGAGAGACCTTCTCTTTTACTTGAATATTTCTACTATAACTATAATACAACCCAAGAAGATAAAATTATTACTCCATATACTATGAATCAAATTGATGATTTAGATAATTAGTTAAATTCTTGGGCAATAATCATGTGCAAATCTAATGTTTCATTTGATAACCACTTACCATCTAATCCTTTATTGTCTTTTTGGTCATCACATCATGTAATTTTTCCAAAAATGACAAGAAAAACACCTATTATAAATGCTACAAATATATTCACTGATGGGTCAAATAATGGTACAGCAGTAATATTTACACCTGATCAAACTTTTACATTTTTAGTACCCAAACAATTAGCTCAAAATGTAGAGCTTAATGCAGTATTACAAGCTTTTGTGATGCTTAAAGCATCTGTAATTAATTTATTTTCTGATAATCAGTATATAGTTAGTGCTATAGTATCACTTGAAGATGGTAGAAGGATTTCCCCTTCCTCTACTATTTTCTCTTTGCTTTCGACTATACAAAGTCTAATCTGGGACAGGAAAGATCCGTTTTTTATAGGATATTTCAGGACACATACAGGATTGCCTGGAGCCCTTAGTTTGGGCAATTATTTAGCAGATAAAACAACACATGACATTCATACATATTTTCTATACACTAGAAGAAGCTACAAATTTTCATAAAAAGTTTCATGTCAATGCTAATACTTACAAAAGCGTTTCAAAGTAACTAAGGAACAAGCTAGACAAATAATAAAACAATGTCAAAATTGTGTGACCTTTTTACCACAAGTTAATCTTGGAGTCAATCCTAGAGGATTGATACCTAACCATATTTGGCAGATGAACGTCAGAAACTTGCCAGAATTTGGAAAATTAAAATATTTGCATGTTACAGTTGATACTTCTTCTGGATTTTTGATGGGCTCCATTCTTGCTGGAGAAAAAAACTAAAGATGTTATAGCTCATTGCTTACAAAATTTTGCCACTGTGGGCGTTCCAAAAGAGTTAAAAACAGATAATGCCCCTGCTTATACTTCTACTTCTTTTAAACAATATTGCTCATCATTTGGCATTACTCATATAACAGGAATCCCATACAATCCACAGGGAGAAGGCATAGTTGAAAGAGCACATGAAACTATTAAAACGTACATATTAAAGCAAAAAGAACAAATTGGGAAGGGGTGTATATTCCCCAAAGGTAAACTTAAAATAACCCTTTTACTCTAAACTTTTTAAATTTGGGTTCATCAGGGCTTAGTGCTGCAGAAAGGCATATATGTCCAAAAAATGTACATAAGCCCAAGGTACTTTGGAAGGATATTCTAACAGGACAATGGAAAGGTCCTGACCAAGTAATTGTCTGGAGTCCGGCGTCTGTTTTTGTGTTTCCACAGGGAGAACAGCAGCCAATTTGGATTCCAGAGAGATTAACTAAAGAGATTTCTACAGACCAAAAATAAGATGATTTGGCTCAAATCAATAAGAGCTGATATGCAGAACTCCAGTTTGGCTGTTCTTACATCTGTGACAGAACCAGAATGTTTTTTTCAAATCTATTTTATTATTCCCCTTTCTCATATCATGAAGTTTTATTTTGTTTTTTTTAGCTCATACAGAACTAGGTTAATGTTTTGCTGATCAGTTCTATTTTTGGACAATAGAGTTTTTAGACATTGCAATGGAGATTTCACCTGTAAAAAGTCATAAGGCCTTTAATATTATGTCATGTGTTGTATGTATTATATTATGTGTGCACTTGTGTTTTGTGTTATATGTTTGATTTCACATCTTTTCTGTGTTGACTATATTCTTTTCAAGTTGATATACTTTGTCTTCATTATCTGATGTTCTGACTTCTACTTGATCTAGTCTGTTTGTAATATTCTCATTAGCGCTTTTAATCTGATTTACGGTTTCTTGCATTTCTATGATTACAACTTGATTATTTTTTAACACCTCTATCTCCTGATAAAGCTCATTCTTTGCGGATTTAATTTGTGTGGTTAGTTCCTCTTCAAAATATACTTTCAATGCTTGGATTTGCTGTCTCATGTCTTCTCTAATATTCCGTTCCATCTGAATTAGGAATGCCTTGATTTCTTTCC
Source organism: Callospermophilus lateralis (assembly GCF_048772815.1). Lineage (NCBI taxonomy): Eukaryota > Metazoa > Chordata > Mammalia > Rodentia > Sciuridae > Callospermophilus > Callospermophilus lateralis. The sequence goes on from NW_027514484.1 coordinate 250,133, forward strand.
CTGTCCATATTTCTGATTCTTCTAGGTCCTCCTGTATATTTAGATTGTCCTGCATTGTTTGTAACCCCTTTTTCCCTTGTTTTTTCATATTGTTCACGTTGCTTTCCAGCTCTGTTTGACTGCTTTGTAACTGCTTTCTCCTATACATTTGTTTTGGCTTTGTATATCTCTGTTGTCTCTCTTTTGTGGTGGAAGATTATGCCTAAAAATTTTGGGCTTTGTTGTACTTTAAAGCTGATTCATTTAATTCATATAAGGCTTCTAGGTTCTGTATGCATATAATGATTTGCTGTTTGTTCTTAGGACTATATGTTTAGGTTGGGTGCTCTGGTGGTACAATGGTTAGTATGTCTCGGCTACTTTAGAAGATTGCTCCACTGAAGGTGGATACTACCAGGCAATTGGATCAGGGTGTTGGTAGTAGCTAGGTATTTAGGAGTCTTATAGACAGACTCGAGACATTCACCTATTTGCATTTAGACAATTACACACAATGAAAGATGTAATGCTTGGAATGAGAGTTGGGGGGTAGGAGAATGAAGGTGCTCTTAAAAAGAAAAAAAGGATAGAGGGAGAGATAGATTAGAGGGGAATGAAAAGAACAATAAAACTTGAAATGGGATAGAAAGAGAGAAGGAAAAGGGGGGAAGGAACAGGGAGAGAAGTAGGAGAGAAAAAAATATCAACAACAGCAACAACAACAACAAAAAAATTAAAGTCTTAGAGATCCACCTTCTTCTCTTCCAGTAGGCGGAGCTGTGCCTTCCAAGCGGAGTGTCTGCTCTCTACCTGCCGAGAGCTATCCCTGTAGGGCGTCTTCTGGGGGTCTCTCAGACTTGTCAGTCCAGAGCCATTTCACTTCTCCAGCTCTTAACCCCCTTCCTCCTGTCAGCCTGCCAGCCAGGTCCTGTTCCCCAGAAGTGATTCTCCAGAGATCTAGTTACACTTGCAGCCCCACCGAGTGCCCCTTTTAATCCTCAGTGCTGTGGTAAACTGGCGGATAAGACCTTAGGGGTCACCACTGGTGATATGGGGGCCTTGGGTTCTGGGCTCCCCTCTGCTTCCCTACGGACACGACCCCTGAGAAGTCAATGAAGTTTCCTGGCTGCTTGTATCAGTATGGGGAGTCACACACCTGCTAAAGTGGAATTTGCTGGGAAGGAATTTCGCCGGCCGAACTCCGATGATGTCACCTCTCTGCTATGGTGGGCCCCAGGCTTCTTGCCGGATTGACCGAGGGGAGGGGTGGGACTGGTCCGGCCCAGTTCACCTCAGCTCCTGGCACGTGGAGGCTTGGCTAAAGACTTCTTCCTGCCAAGCTGTGTCTCGGCGTCTAGCAGGACCCAGTCACTTTGGCTGCGGGCTGGTGGACGGATCTGCAGCTGTGCCCGCAGTGCGCAGACTGTGGCTGGTGAATCTCGAACTCCGCGTCTAGTGGCAGGGTCCCACTCGTCCGGGTCACACAGACGCTTCAAAAAAAATCTTGTAGCTCCCGGGCAGTCTCCCTTCAGTGGAATTTTGCTAGGAGAATCTCCGTTGGTAGAATCAAAGAGTTATCCTTGCGACTTTATGACCCCATCACTGGGAGTGCATTAAAAGCGCAGCCTCTCTGCCCGCCGCCATGTTGGATCCACCTTTTCTTTTCATTATATTTAATAATTCTCTTCTAGACAATGTAAATTGTTAAGAAAATTGTTTTCTTTTAGTGCCTTTTGGAATGTTACATAATTCTTTCTTTAGGCATTGTTGCCAGAATTTCTATCTTCATCCCAGTGCATGTGAAGTCAAAGATAAAACCAATCTACAGCTTCTGCAATAGCCATCACTGAACTGCTTGCAGAACTTGCCTGGACTATGTATCACTTGTATGCATTGTGAACTCACCTGCCTGCATTGTGAACTATCTGTTGGTGCAGTGACGTGTGGTAGTGTTGGGGTATTTCTCTGATGATGTCATCGGTGGTACAATTTTTTCAAAAAGAGCCATCAATTGCCTTGGTGTATCTTCCTCCCTTCTGCTTGTCATGGTTGTTCAGCTAAAATTAGGGGGCCAACAGAGATGAGGCAAAGAGCCTCACCCGCCCGCTGGTACAAAGACCTCTCCACAGGTGTGGATGTATACTGGACCTGTAGTCAGTGACGGGTAAGATCCAATTACAATGGTACCAATCTAAGACAGGAGGCTGACACCTTGAGGTCAGCTCATTCGATAATGGGTAAGAATCATATGTACTATTGGACAACCTAAGGCAGGCATGGTCCCTAAGCCACATGCTTGTTGTTTAAATAGAGAGGGTTAGATGTTGAGAGCCACAGCCCAAGGGGTCAAAGCAAACTTTCAGACTGCCAGCTGATGGTTGGCTCACAGCGGCCCCAGCAACATCTAGCTGATTGGCTCCTCTGCGGTGATGCCCATTGGGCTGTTTCCCCACCCTTTCAAATTATGGAGCTGCTTTTTGGGGGACTTTTTTGGCTCTGCTCAAACAACCCAGCCAATTGACCTCAAGAGCAGGAGGAGAGGGGAGGTTGAGAGCTTGTGGGAAGCCGGTGGTGGCAGTTGTGCTCTGAGTGTTTTTCCCGAGGAGCTATTTTTTGGCGTGTGTGGTTCTAAAAATAAAGTTAGCTTTTGACAAGTGGCTCCTGAATTGTGCCCAGCCAGACTGTGTCAATCCTAAATTGATGGAGCAAAATAACCAAAACAGAATAGAAATACAAGCAGTTCAGAGGAGGCATGGTGTATAGCTGGACTTACCTTTTGTATGATAAAGGGTAGGTGTTATAAATCAAGTCAATATTAAATTGAAGTAGTTCTCCATGTGTTTTAAAGATAACAAATCCGTGAATTCCTGTCGCCCTTTATCTGTATCCTATTCAGCACATGTATTTTTGTATGCACATATAGAATCCTACCTGGTATCACATGTACACTTTTGTGAGGTGGCTGACTTGGCAGATACAAATTGTCAAAAGAGATCACTCCTCCTGAACGTTGTTGGAACTGAAAATTAAAACTACGGGTGAGCTTCCTAGTTGAACAAGATAATACATAAATCCATGTTCAGTAAAATGAATATTTTTGGATCTGTGAAAGATATATATTTCATAATAAATTTCGATTGGCATATATATCGCTACCTTTTAATGTCTGTGTGTGTGTGTGTGTGTGTGTGTGTGTGTGTGTGTGTGTGTATATATATATATATATATATATATATATATATACACTCTCCAGATTTTTCAGAATATAAAATATATGTGTCTTATTATACAATCCCTAAATGCATTCATATTCATGTATGTGGATTTATAATCAAATGTTCACAAAATTATTCTCAGAAATATTCATCCACCTCAAATACATATTGTTTCCTAGTACTGAAATCTAAATTCAGTGAATGGTGCATAGAAGTCCTAATTTTTCTACAGTATCTGACCCACTTTAACATCAATGCAAGTAGATTACTATGGTACATGATGTGTATTATGACATTCATTTTTATTCAACAATGTTACATGACTATTTTTTCAGTTTATGCACATCATAGGATATATATTTCATTCACAAGTTTTCAAATTTATAGGCATTTGTTTCACTTTCTATCACTTCCTGCTTCAGTACACATGTATTCCTCCATGTTTTTTGTCTGGTCTTTTCATGAAACTACTTTTCATTTTAGATTTCAATAATCGCTTTTGAAGCAAACCTCACACACTCTTCATGACAAACCATAACCTTAATATTACCATTAGATCTATAAATGGTTGTAATGAATGTATGTATATCAATATAAGATTTCCTGTATATTTTCAGATATCAATTCAATCCATAATTTAAAGTTGGAACCAGTTATATTATTTATTCACAGTATGGTCAATTCATTCATTTTATCTATATTTGTAGACACAGGGTAGACCTATTTGCACACCCAATACTAATTTATACATCTTCAAAATATTGACCACAGAATTGGTGGAAGAAATACTCATGTCACCTGATCTACATATACACTTTATCACAGTAATATTCTGGACACAAAATGCAAAGTTCACACTTATGATTGTACCAAAACCTAAATGGAAAGTGAGCATGGATTACTAAAAACATCCAAGTCCAGATTGCCTAATGCTCTCAAATGTTAATCCTATTGGTGCTAAATATTTGTTTTTTTCTAAGATTGTATATTCAACATCTACCATGTTGAAAATGTCTAATCCTATCAATCAATTTATACTTTGCCTGATTTCTTCATGTCTCTATTGATATCTGCTTCCCTATATATTTTCCCTAGTTAATCATTGTGACTGACTCATCACATGTTCTGACATTTACATTCATTCTCTACGAGAAACCCTATTGCTAAAGAACTTTTGGACCAAATCCTATACTCACTCTTCTTCCTAAACCTACTGACTATCTTTCCAATCCTACCGACTACCCTTTTTAAGTGGATGTTTTCTTCTACATTCAATCATCCAATTTACAAGGTCCTATGCCATTGTTTATCGATTTTTCTGAGACATCTGTGCAGAAGGTATTTCAAAGCTAAGTATCCCAATCAAGGACCCAATGCTCTTCTGGGCTTCAAATCTTACCTAGACTTCTGTATTCATACTTATATTTCACCTGTATATTCTTGTAAATATCACAGGTTCCCAATGCCATTATTCATCATGCAGAATGATTCCTAACCCAAATCGAACCTGTTATTACCCTAACCATACACTGTTCCCTCAATCTAACTTTACAGAAAAGCAGGGACAGAGTTGGTCTTACAATCAGGAGTGTAGGGGATCTTCCACCTGCTGAGAACCTCAAAGGTCAATACAGAAATGATCCATGGAGAAGATGTAGGCAGCAATGAAGGACCTGAGGGAGGAAAAGTCAACTTCCATCGCAAACAACCTGGTCAGGGTGAAGGGATGTGTCTGAATCAGCCTCTTTCATCTTAATGTAGAGAAGATGGACCAAACCAAGCCTGTGTGGAGAGCTGTGCCCAGGTGCCTATGGTTGATATACCATTCTAACTTGTGAAAATGTCACAGCAAGTAGGTGCACCCTCCATCTCATGGGACCCTTGGAAGCAACTGTTAGGACAAAGTGGTTGCCAAGGCAGTGACTTCATTCACTTCCTGAAGGAAGTTACCTCACATAACTTCCTTGGTGATGGAACTCTCTAAACTTGGGATTCAGGAAGCCAGGCAACCACAGCCAGTTCCAGTCCCAGTTCCAGTGGTCTCACTTGTTTGGGTAAACCAAGGACAGAGTCAGTCTTTCTTGGTACCTAGTTATGTGAGGATGGCCAAATGCTAGGAAAGCTAAGAAGAGGGGCCTTTCCTGAGAAAGAAGGTAGTGGCTCACCAGTGACTTTTGACAACTTCACAGAGTTGGCCAAGGAGACCAGAACTGAGACAGCACAGTGCATTTCGTGGAAATATAGTATGTCCCACCCATCATAGGACACTCCGGATAGTCACAGACCTACTTTGGGAAAGGTGGTGTCTTTTTGAGTGTGGGTGTGAGTTTGTGGTTTTGTCTCATGTTCTGAGAATATGTAGGAAAGGCGATTTGTTTGGTTTGGAGAGGACTGTATCTAGTATGTCCTCTGACAAGGTGAGTGTTTCTATTACTGTGTATCCCACTCTCTCCGTGGTCTTAGTATTAGAAAAAGAATGCATCATGGATGTGTTCTGTCTAGTAGAAAGCTTCCCAGCATTCATACTGCCAATTTATGAATGGATTGCGACTAGCCTTATCAATGGGCAAAACCTACTATCTTTCTAAGTTCCTGTTTTCTTCCTGAATTCCGGACACTCTCCAGAATAGGCTCAAAGTTTTGTGTCCAAGCTATGTAGCACCTCCAAGCTCTGTCACATGGCCATGTACTGGATAGCTGAAGGGAAGTGGAGCATGTCAGAAAACTCAGATATCAGGAAACTCAGATACCAGGAAAGTCTCAGTGGAGAAACCCTGCTTTGGGCCATTTGCTTACCTATTTTTCTGTTGCCCTGAATGTAAGGAAAGTCTTTGGCTCAGGCCACCCCTTTGTGAAGCCTGAAGAAAACAGTATTCAAATGGAAATGAGTGGGCATCACCTGTGGCTCTTCGCTTAATTGCTTTGGAAATGGATGTGTTGAATCAGCCTCTTGGCGCTCGGTGAAGCTGGGGCTTAGATTGTCAGCTCCTGATGGATCTAAAGAAATATCCCATGTGTGCATCCATAAACAAAATTCAAAAAGATCAGTCATTGTGGATGAAGTCTCTCACCTTCCTCTGTTAGGTTCCTGACCTCCATCAAGTGTGATTATTGACCCTTGAGTAAAATGAGTTTTTCAAAGCCCTGCAGATGTGCTAGTGTTGTCTCATGACTACAAACCACATAAGAATCTATACCTGACAGTCAGTAGGCCTCAAATAGTAGAAGCAGAGCAGTATTAATGGCAGGCCTATTTGATCACTCCTGGTTGACAGGAAGAGTGTGCAGGCCACACTTACTTTAGGCAAATGAGGGGCAAAGAAGCTTATATTGGACACTGTCTTGAGCTGCGCCACTTATGGAAACCTCTAGCCAGAAGTTATGATGAATATCTATATGGAAGAAAATGAGGGCCATGTGGGAGTGTTTTGGTTATAATTGTGGTCATTTTTGTGGCAGTTGGAAGAGATGACTGGGTCCACCAGGGCTTCACTCTTGGGTGATTCCCCTTATAGACTGAGTTCTGGAACTGACCTCAGAGTAGTATTGCCATGAATTGAGTTGGGATTTTAGGAGGCCACGCATGAGATTCACCCTTGGAATCTGAAATCTAGTCCCAGGTTGGTTTTCCACAGTGCACTGTGAATCTCAGCCAGGATATCACATGATTTTATTATGAAAAACATGGAAGCCATATTTGAGAGTCAAAACACACATGGACCTCACATTGTACAGTTCAATGGGCCTGGCTTCATGTGACCTTTTGGCCACTCTTTGGGAAGCCTTTCCTGTGAGTGTTGTCCAGAGATTTCATTGAAATGAACTTCCTCACCATTTAGTGGTTCCTGAATGAATTGAAACCCACAGTGCCTCCAACTTCATCCTTGAAAAATGGCTAGATGAATACCATCAAATTTTTGAAATTCCCATGACCAGGTGGCACTGGAGAAACTTTGGATGTCCTGTTGCTGATCATGAGTATACAATACAGTGCCTTGATTGACTGGGTTTCATGAAAATGTTGAAGAACAGTGATGCCAGTATGTTGGAGCCTCCTGAGTAGTGGGCCTAGAGGAGTGGTGTGCAGGTGTGTGATAAAACATCTGTGGTGGAGTCATGTGGACCTTCCATTGGCTTCCAAATAGCTTGTGACTGACATAGTGTAGCCAGCAGACCCTTATATGTAAATGCATCCTGTTATATGGAGAGTTTTCAGGGCAATGTTCAGAATCAGGTTGCTATGGTCAAGGGGCCAAGCTATGTGGGATAAAGGCCTGGTTGGTGCATTCTCTTGCAGACCCTGACACACCACACGTGACAGAACTCCCTCTAGCACTTTGTCCCAGTTGAAATCTTTGTATTTCACGAAGCAAATACCAAACTCCCAGTACAGCAGCAAGAAACACCACGAAAATTGGAGGATGATCAAATCGTTTCACAGTCCTCACAGGGAGACACATAGCCCCCAGTGGCCACAGTTTACCTACAAAGAGAGAATTCAGCACTGCTGTCTCATGTTCATTGGAAAATAAGAAACAAGATCCTTCACGTCACATAGATGCAGATCCAGCTTTAATTGTCTCACCACAAATGAAGATTAAGCTCCTGACAACAACATATATTTCAAGTGCCCAACCTCAGAGGCAGTTTCTCAAGAAGTCTTTTGGCCAGCAAAGCTCCATTTTTGTGGAGGGTTTACCCTGTCCATTACTTTTGTAAACTCCTCTACCACCTCCAAGTTTGTGAACAACTGAGCATATTGCATTCCATATATATATGCACAGATTTTCGAACTCTTCTCTTGTAATTGTGTCTTACTTGGGGCAAAGGTAATATCAAGGCATTGTTCTGGATAAGAGTGGGAAGATTTTTCAAAGCACATAATTACATACACATTGGATACCTTTTCCAATTTTCCATTGGAAATACTGAATCCCTGACACTAACCCTTAGCCTACTAGACTCTGACTACTTATCCTAATATGATGGAGAATAATAATCCAAACAGAATAGAAATACAAGCAGTTCAGAGGAGGCATGGTGTATAGTTGAATTTGCCTTTTGCATTATGTAGTGTAGGAGTTATAAATCTAGTCAACTTTTGTAGAAATTGTTCTCCATGTGTTCTTAAAGTTAACAAATATGTGAATTCCTGTCTCCCTTTCTCTGTAGCCTATTTGCACATGTATTTTTATATGCACATATAGAATCCTACAAGGTACAACACGTACATTCTTGTGAGGTGGTTGACTTGGCAGATACACATTGTGAGAAGAGATCACTTCTCCTAAATGCTGTTGGAAGTTAAAATTCGAACTCTGTGTGAGCTTCCTAGTTTAACAACATTATACATAAATCCATGTTCAGTAAAATGAATATTTTTGAATTTGTGGATGATATATATTTCATGGTGAATTTCAATTGGCATATATATTGCTAATTTTTAATGTCTGTGTGCAAGTGTGTGTGTATGTGTGTGTGTGTGTGTATATATATATATATATATATATATATATATATATATATATATACAAACTTTCCAGATTTTTCAAAATATGAAATACATGTGTCTTTTTATACATTTCCTAAATTCATTCATATTCATATATGTGAATTTATAATCAACTTTTCACAAGATTATCGTCAGAAATATTCATCCACCTGAAATATGTATTTGTTTCCTAGTACTGAAAACTATCTTCAGTGAATGGTGCCTACAAATCCTAAAATTAATACAGTAACTGACCCAGGTTAACATCAATGCAAATTGATTCCTATGGGACATGATGTGTATTTTGACGTTCATTTTTATTCAAAACTGGTACATTACTATTTCTTCAGTTTATGCACATAATAGGATATATATTTCATCCACAAGTTCGCTAATTTAGAGGCATTTGTTTCACTTTCAATCACTTCCTGCTTCAGAACACATGTATTTTTTCATGGTTCTTGACTGGTCTTTTCATGAGACTTCTTTCGAAACACATTATTTTTGATTTCCATAATCACTTTTGAAGAAAAACTCACACACCTTTCATGATAAACCATAACCTTAATTTTACTATTAGATGTATAACTAGTTGGAATGAATGTATGTATATCAATATAAGATTTCTTATATATTTTAAGATATGAATCCAATGCATTATTTAAAGTGGACCAGTTATATTATTTATTAACAGTATGGTCTATTCATTCATTAGCTCTATATTCATAGACACAAGGTACACCTCTTTGTACCCCTAATACTAACTTATTAATCTTCAAAATATTGCTCCCAGAAATGATGGAAAAATTACTCATGTCACCTGATCTACATATACATTTTATCACAGTAATATTCTGCAGACAAAATGCAAGGTTCACACTTATTATTGTACCAAAGCCTAAATTGAAAATGAACATGGATTACTAAACACAGCCATGTCCAGGTTGCCTAATGCTCTCAAATATCAATCCAATTAGTGACTACATATTGGTTTCTTCCTAAGATCATATATTCAAATTCAACCCTGTTGAAAATGTCTAATCCTATCACCCACTTTATATTTTGCCTTATTTCATAATATCTCTATTGATATCTGTTTTCCTACATATTTTCTCCGGTTCACTATTGTGACTGACTCTTCACGTGGGCTAACATTTACATTCACACTCTAAACAAAATCCTATTGATAAAGATTATTTTTTTTCCAAAACCTATACTCATTCTTCTTCCTAAACCTAACAACTATCTTCCTAATCCTACCGACTATCCCTTTTTGACTGAATGTTCTTTTCTACACCCAATCATCAAAGTAAACACTGGGCGAGCTTCGGAGGAAGAGACCACCAAAAGACTATCTCATGCAACAGCAAAGGGTTTATAGGGGGTCAGCATGCAGGGGATCGGAGCTCACTTGAATAGAGCAGAGAGCCCTGAGAAGAGCTTAAGCAGAGCTTATATACTTTCTTTGGGGAGGGCAGGGAGTGAAGTTTATTGATGGGTGAGGGAGAGTGGGCGGTTTGCATTCAACCGGGTGAGGGAGTACATTCTGCAGTTTGGCATATGGGGACAGGACATTCTGGGAACAAGATTAGCAAACAGTTCTCAAGATTTCAACAGTGTTTTGTTAAGCATACAGAAAAAAAAGTGACAAGTACCTATTTTATTAATCTTTCATTCCCCACTTCTTCTTCTAGCTACTTTTAATCATAAAAGTGATCATTGTGGGGTGTCACATTCTATGTCTGCTAGTGGGGTATTACCATGAGTTTAACTTGTTCAATTTGAGCTTAGAGAAAAGAAATTACATGGTTGAGCAAACAGGGTTTTATAGTTAGCAATAATATGGAGATTATTATCGGACAGGCCAGGGTTGATAAAAAAGTAGTCAAACAGAGGGACTATGTGAACCAAGACTCAAACCACTTTTTTTGGTCCTCTCACTCTCTCATTGACACTCTTCATGGTGTCTTTTTAATTTAATCATATTTTTTTTTACAACTCCATTATGCTCGGAATAAACACAACATTCTTCCCAGGAAGTGACAAATACCTATTTTATTAACCTTTCACTTCCGACTATCCCTTTTTGACTGCATGTTCTCTTCGACATTCAATCATCCAAGGTACAAGGTCCTATGCCATTGTATATTGATTAATCTGACAAATCTGTGCAGAACCTAATTCAAATCTAAGTATTCCAATCAAGGGCAAAATGCTCTTTTGGGCTTCAAATCTTACCTAGACTTCTGTTTTCATACATATATTTCACCTATATATTCTCATACATATCGCAGGTTCCCAATACCATTATTCATCCAGCAGAATTATTCCTAACCCAAATCACACATGTTATTAACCCTAACCATACACTGTTCCCTCAATCTAACATTACAGAACAGCAGGGACAGAGTTGGTCTTACAATACAGGAATGTAGTGGATCTTCCACCTGCTGAAAACCTCAAAGGTCCATGCAGAAATGATCCCTGGAGAACATGTAGGCAACTATGAAGAACGTGAGAGAGCAAAAGTCATCTTCCATGGAAAACAACCTGGTAAGGATGAAGGGTTGTGTCTCATTCACCCTCTCTCCTTAATGTAGAAAAGATGGACCAACAAAGGCCTTTGTGGAGAGCTGTTCCCGGGTTCCTATGGTTGAGATACCAATCTAACTTGTGAAAGTGTCAGAGGAAGTATGGAAGCAACTGTTCGGAAAAAGTGGTTGCTAAGGCAGTGACGTCATTCAGTTTCTGAAGGAAGTGACCTCACCTCACTTCCTTGGTGATGGAACTCTCTGAACTTGGGATCCAGGAAGCCAGGCATCCAGAACCAGTCCCAGTCCCAGTACAGTGGGATCACTTGTTTGGATTTACCAAGGACAGAGTAAGTCTTTTTTGGTACCTACTGATATGAGGATGGCCAAATGCCAGGAAATTTTGAAGACTGGCCTTTCCAGAGAAAGCAAGAAGTGGCTCACCGCGGGCCCCTGATATTTCACAGAGTTGGCCATGGAGACCAGATCTGAGACAGGACAGGCCATTTCTGGGGAACATAGTATGGCCCACCAGTCAGAGGACACTCTGGATAGTCACAGACTTACTTTGGGGAAGGAGGTGCCTATTTCAGTGTGGGTGTGAGTTTGTGGTTTTGTCTTATGTTCTGAGAATAGGTAGGAAAGGCGGCTTGCTTGGTTTGGAGTGGAATGTTTCTAGAAAGTCTTTTGACAAGGCGAGTGTTTCTATGTCTGTGTATCCCACTGTGTCCGTGGTTGTAGACATTAGAAAAGAGAATGCATCAATGGATGTGTCCTGTCTAGTAGAAAGCTTCCCAGCATTCATCCTACCCATTTTAGGAATGGACTGCAGGTTGCCTTATCGATGGACAACATGTACTGTCTTCCTAAGTTCCTGTTTTCTTCCTGAATGCTGGCCACTCTCCACAATAGGCTCATGGTTTTGTGTCCAAAATATGTACCACCTCCAAACTCTGTGACGTGGCCATGTAATCCATAGCTGAAGGGAATGGCAAGCATCTCAGAAAACTCAGATATCAGTGTGACCAGGAAAGTCTCAGTAGAGAAACCCTGCTTTGGGCCTTTTGCTTACCTATTGTTCTGTTGCCCTGAATGTCAGGAAGGTCTTTGCCTCAGGCCACCCTTTGTGAAGCCTGAAGAAAACAGTTTTAAAATGGAAAGGAATGGGCATCACCAGTGGCTCTTTGCTTAATTACTTTGGAAAGGGATGTGTCTGAATCAGCCTCTTGGCCCTGTGTGAGGCTGTGGCTTAGATTATCAGCATCGGATGGATCTAAAGAAAGAACCAATGTGTGCATCCAAAACCAAAATGGCAAAAAATCAGTCATTGTGGGTGAAGTCTCTTGCCTTCCTGTGTTTGGTTCTTGACCTCCATCAAGGGAGTATTGGGATTTTTTGTGTCAAATGAGTTCTTCCAATCCCTGCAAAGGTGCTTGGGTTTAATAATGACTCCAAATCACATACTATACCTGATAGTCAGTAGGCCTCAAATTGGAGAAGTAGAGCAGTATTAATGGCAGAACTATGTGATCAATCCTGGTTCACAGGAAGGGTGTCCAGGCCACCCTGAATTTAGGTAAATGAGGAGAAGGGAGCTTATTATGGACACTCTATTGGGCTGTGCCATTTAAGGAAACCTCCAGCCAGAGATTATGATGAGTGACTATATGGAAGTAGATGAGGGCCATGTGGGATTTTTTTGATTTTAATTGTGGTAACTTGTGTGGCTTTTGGAAGAGATGACTGTGTTCACCTGGGCTTTAACACTGGCGTGATTCTCCTAGAAGACTGAGTTCTGTAACTGACTTCAGAGTAGTAATTTCTTTGGAAATGGATATGATTTAATCAGCCTCTTGGCCCTGTTTGAGGCTGTGGCTTAGATTATCAGCACCAGATGGATCTAAAGAAAGATCCCTTGTGTGCATCCAAAACCAAAATGGCCAAAAGAGCAGTAATTGTCTATGAACTCTCTCGCCTTCCTCTGTAAGGTTCTGAAAGAATAAAAGAAATTGAAATTGAAATGTAAAGAACCAGGTTTTGTAAAGTTTCCAAGCTGCACTCAGCACCTGAAATTTCTGTGGCAGTTAAGACAATTCCCGGATTTGCACATTAGATGTGTGTTGAAATCTTCCCTGAGGACCTAGTTACTTAACAGCCCCTTCCCAGAAACCATGCACCTCACCACGTATACATCACAGTGCATCCACCAATCAATTTAAATGTATACCCCTTCTTACGGCTGACCAATCACCCCCTGCCCAACCTGTTCCCGCCAATGAATGTGCTAATCATGTTTTAGAGTTGTTATTTGATTTTCCCGCGGTATATGATGATTTGCTAAAGAGGCTATGATGTATGTAAAGTCCCTGCCCTCTCTAAAGAATGTATATAAACTCCACTCAAGTGGTTCTCGGGGCTCTTTGTTCTTTGTTCCTCTGAAGTGAGCCCTGAGCTCCAGCACGCTATACCCCCAATAAACCCTTTGGTGTTGCATGAGAAAGCCTGTTGGTGGTCTTTTCCTCCGATGTTCGCCCCACCTTTTCATCTGGAGGTCCCAGGTGAGATATCCGGAGCAGTGGATGAAAGACCCCAAGGGACTCCTCTCGGGGTAAGAAAGGCGCCTCTTCCTGGTTTCGGGTTTCAGGTTAGGGCTTGGCAAAGTGGCTGTCGGTGAAGAGCATTAGCTCTCTCTGACAGTGGGTGGCAGACGTGTCACAGAGCTACTGGCCACGTCCCTGGGGGACACTCCAGAGGACGAGGGAAATCAAGGAATATTAGTTTCCTCAACTCGGTTATATTTTGCTTCAGGATTCGGTTTGCCAGCCCATCAGGTTTTGCTGGCTACACAGTTTTGTTCATTGTCCCGAACTCATGTTGAGTTTACTGTCTGTCTTTATTGTCTAACCCATCAGGTTTTGCCAGTTACTGAGTTCTAATATTTGTCTTGGACCCATGTTAAACGTTTACTGTTTGTCTTTGTTTGTGTTGCGTTTGTGTCTTCACTGTCTCTTTTTGAGTAACTCCCATTATGGGACAAAGCACTTTCACGCTTCTGTCCCTGACCCTTGATCATTGGACTGATGTCCGCTCAAGGGCCAAGAATCATTATTTTTCAGTTAAATGTCAGACCTGGCAGACTCTCTGTGCTTCAGAATTGCCCATCCTCAAAGTCGGGTGGCCCCCAGAAGGATCCTTCTACTTCAATCTAATCCAAAAAGTCAGAGATATTGTCTTTCACCCGGGACCACGTGGCCACCCAGATCAACAGCCATATACCCCTTCCCCAGGATCCTATCATTCAAACCTTCCGTTCCCTCCCCATCTTCCCCCCATTCTTCCTGAGTCACAAGACTGGACAATCCTCCCCCTCCTTATTCTCTGCCCTCGCTCCCCAACCCCCAACACATTCCAGATGATTCTCCCGCCACTGACTCAGCCTCTCCGCCACTAGAGGCAATTGGGCCAGACCCAAGCCCTCCAAGGGACTTCTCCGCAGCAGCAGCAGCCCCTCCTTTTCTGGTGGAAGCTGGGCCACCTAAAGAAACCCGCCAGCTACGGAAAATAGAAAACTCAGAAGCCACTGTGATGCTCCCTCTTCATCCTTATGGGCCCATGAACCGACCAAACTGGGATCCCAACACCTTTGAAGGTTGGTAGCATCTTTCCACTTATCACAGGGCTCTAATGGCGGGGCTCCGAGTGGCCGCCAGAGGGCCGACTAATTTGGCCATGGTAAGAGAGATAATCCAAGGTCCTAATGAGTCTCCCTCTATGATTCTGGAGAGAATTATGGAAGCATATAGGAAATATACTTCTTTTGATCCTCAGGCAGAGGACGAAAAAACATGTGTTGCAATGGCCTTTATCCAGTTTTGATTCTGACTCCTTAATGTGTTCGACTACATGATTGGTTGCCTTAGGTGGCGTAATCAGGGTGCGGCCAACAGTCATCCACCCTGTGGGTCTTGCTGAGGTTGTCCGAGCATAGAGAGCAAACTCAACATAGCCCCAACGTTTGGCCTTGGGGTCAGGTATATCTGAAATATACGATCCATTGTTATCGGATGAAGAGCCTTTATGCCACTTTAGGTAACTAGAAGTCAACCCTTCAGAGTAGCCAAGTGAGTGGTAAGAACAGCTACCACGTTCATCATGGAACCTGCATGACCAATAGGGACACCCATTATATATCTCAGGCCACCAATGACAATAGTCTTTGGTTTGATTAAAAAGGAAGCAAATGAAAGGCCAGTTCCAGCTACCAGGGACGAAGGTCCTTGAAGGTGACAATTTTAGGGAAATAGAGGTGCAGTTGTGGATGAAGCAAGTAGTTGCATCCACTGCGCGGACCTTCTGCATGCCATGTTCTGAGTATCGTTCCCGAAGAGTGAATAAATACATGGTAGGTTAGGAGGGTAAAGACAAGTCCCAACAGAGCACAGAAAAAAAGCAGAGCACAAAAAACAAGCAGTTAGAGAATACTAGGGTGTTGGGAGAGCTCATTGTGCCTTCTTTAAGAGGAATTGGGCTGCAGGGAACACCATGTGAGCCGCAACTTAAATGGGTGAGATGGGTGTGGAAAGCAGGATTAAAGGGGAGCTTCAGGAGGTGATTCTTGGAGTTCCTCTGGCATGGTCCTGTCGTCAGCAGGTGGGGCCTCCTGGTGATATGGTTTCAACCTAGAAATGGGAATCCAGGGAGTGAGACGGTTGTCTGGTAAGGAGAGTTTGGCGGCGGTGGGGGTACAGAGAATGAAAGGATAGGGGCTTTCCCATTTTGGTGCAAGAGTCCCTTTCTCCTCTGGGGTATTATAATAGACTAGACTCCCAGGTGTTAAGGGAGGAGTGTTTGGAGTGGAGACTGGGTCCGGAAGAAGCCAGTTCTGACATTTCCAGTGTTCAGAGCGGAGATGAAACAAGAGAGGCAAAGACAAATCTCGGGTGAGAGGTCCTTGTGAAGTGACCAACCCAGAGGGTATAAGAGGTCTTCCATACATTATCTCAAAGGGAGACAGTAAAGATGGTTTCTTAGGGAGAGCTCTGATTCGAAGCAAAGCAAAGGGAAGGATTTTGACCCAGTCTAAGTTTAATTCCATTGTCAATTTGGTAAGGACTTCCTTCAGAGTATGATTTACCCTTTCCACTTTCCCTGAAGCCTGGGGGTAATATGGACAGTGGAAATGCCACTTGAAGGAGAGGGCTTGAGAGACCTTTTGTGTGATCTTAGAAATAATCTCAGGGCCATTGTCATATTGTAGGGAAGTGGGCATACAAAACCTAGGGATGATGTCTGTCAGTTAGATTGAAGCTACAGTGGAAGCCTTTTTATTGGAAGTGGGAAATGCCTCAACCCAAACAGAGAAAGTGTCCACAAAGACAAGGAGTTATTTAGTGTGCCATACTGTGGGCATGTTGGTGAAGTCTACTTGCCAGTCAGCAATGGGAATGTGTCCCTGGGCTTGGTGGAAAGGGAAAGGTTTGGGCCTTAAAGGAATATGAGGTTTGGTCCGCTGACAGATCTGACAATTAGAGGCTATATTCTCTATCATGGCTATGTCAGAAGGGTTGAGGGAGAAGAAGCTCTGTAAAAAAAGGGTCAAAGACTGAGAATTGGAATGGTGTAGAGTATGAAGGAACTTGAAAAGATCCTTGTTCTTACTGGAAGAAGTAGGGGCTTCAGATGAGCTGTCTAAAGTGGCCATAATATGTACCCCATAGGGGCCATAATTGGAAGTGGTAGCACGCATTCGTGGCGCCTGGTCAGCTTTGGCATTGCCCTCAGTGATAAGAGAGCCATCCTTCTGATGGGACCTACAATGGACAACTCCCAACTGGGTGGGTAAGTGGGAGGCCTCCATCAGATTGGTTATAAGAGCCGAATTAGTGATCGCATTACCTTTGGTGGTAAGTAGGCGTCGCTCCCTTCATATTGAAGCATGGGATAATAAGATCTGGAAGACATATTTTGAATCAGTATAGAGGGTGAGGGATTTGCCTTGTGCTAGAAGGCAGGCACGAGTGGCTGCTATAAGTTCAATCTGCTGGTTGGTAGTTCCTGAAGGCAAAGCTTTGGCGTCTATAATCTCAGTGGCTGAAACTACAGCATATCCAGAGTAATGAGTGCCGTTCTGCCTAAAGGAACTGCTGTCAGTAAACCAGATAAGGTCAGGCTTGGTGAGTGGTTCCTCAGAAATGGAAGAATGACAGGGGAGGAAATCTTCTAAGGTTTCCAAGCAATTATGAGTTGGTGTGTTAGACGTGGGAGTCATTGGGAGCAGTGAGGGAAGGATCAGTGCAGAGCAGGGGAGGAAAGTAATATTAGGGTTTTCCAGAAAGGAAGTGAGGAGCGACAGAACCCTGGATGGAGGAAGGGTTTGAAGGCCCTTATAAGCTGAAAGATCTTTCAAGTGATGTGGGGAGTGGATAGTTCAAGGTGCCCCAAAACTCAGCTTAGAGGCTTCTTTGTGTAAAATTTGTCCAGCAACCAGAGCTCTTAAGCAAGGGGCTCACCCACGGATGGTAGAGTCTAGTTTCTTGGAAAATATGCCACAGGTGCAAATGTAGGCCCATAGTTTCGACCTAAGACCCTAAGTGCTTGCCCCCCTTTTTCATGGACATATAGATGAAATGGTCTTGAAAGATCAGGAAGGTGAAGGGCAGGTGCCTTTAAGAGGAGTTGCTGAAACCTGCGGAAGTGGTAGATGGGGGAGGAGACAAGAGATTCACTAGGGGGTCCATTTGCTTGGTCATACAGGGGTTTGGATAGAAGAGAATAATTTGGGATCCAGGCCCTAAAATAACCTGCTAATCCTAGGAATGATAGTATTTTGGCTTTCATATGGGGCACTGGAAGATCAGAGAGGAGTTGCCTCCTATCCAGTGTTATTTCCTTTTTCCCGGGTCTAAGGCAAAAACCAAGAGAGGTGACAGAAGAATGGGAAACCTGGGCCTTGTGGGGAGACTCCCTATATCCCTTGTCTGCTAGGAAATTAAGAAGCTGAGCGGTGTGGGATTGAGAGTGTTCCCAGAGGGACTACATAGAAGAAGGTCATTGACATATGGAAGGAGAATAGTGTCAGGACAGGTCGGGTGAAAGGATGTGAGGTCCTGGGCAAGAACTTGGCCAAAGAGATGGGGGCTATCCCTGAATCCCTGTGGGAGGACAGTCCAGGAAAGCTGATGAGAATGGTGGATGTGAGAGTCAGTCCATGTAAAAGCAAAGATATTCTGAGATTCTGAGAACAAGCGAATAGAAAAGAATGCATCTTTTAAACCTAGGACCGAGAAGTGGGTAGTAGTGGCAGGGATCTGAGAGAGGAGGGTGTAAGGGTTGGGCACTAGTGGGTGGATGGGGACCACAGAGGAGTTGACAAGGAGAAGGTCTTGAACCAGCCTGTAGGACACTTTAGGTTTCTTAAGTGCCAGAATGGGGGTGTTGAAAGGAGAGTGTGTAGGCCTAAGATACCCCTTTCGTAATAAATCCTGGATGATGGGTTCTAATTCGAGGAGGGCTGTGGTTGTGAGTGGATATTGTGATTGACTAATATATCTTGAAGGGTCCTGTAAGACAATATGAATAGGACTGCATTTAGCCATAAGGGGTGTAGTTGTGTCCCAAACCTCAGGCTTAACTGGTTTAGAGAGTCATGGGAGAGTGCATTAAGGAGGTGTATCTGCCCCTAGGAACATCATGAGGAAATGAGAGGTAGGAGAGGTGTGGGGTGATATGTGAATGCTGACTTTTAATAGTGAGAGTATGTCCCTTCCCAGAAGGGGAATGGGGCAATGGCTCATAACGAGAAAGAAGTGAGTGAAGGACAAAAGGGATCCCTGCATATAACATGATGGGGGGGTTTGAGGGAAAATCTGTTTACCTCCTACCCTGACAATAGGAGTTTTTGAGGGTGTGGTAGAACCCCATACTCCCTTAAGACCGAAAAAGTGGCACCAGTATCCAAGAGGAAGGTAATGAAGCATCCATCCACCAGGAAGGTAAACCTAGGCTCTTGATTCTTGATGGTAATAGTCTGGAGGGAAAGCCCAGGGATCCGTCAATCCTCCGCTGCTAAGCCCAAGAAAGGCTGTGGTTGCCTGGCGGCTGACCAACCTCCCTTTCGGGTTGTTGGGCAGTCTGCCCCCCAGTCTCCCCTTTGATGGCATTTTGGGCAGGGGTTGTAGGGTGTCCTCAGTGAAGGACAATCCCTGGCCCAATGTCCCTCCTTACCACATTTGAAGCAAGCTCCCGGGGGCGTCATATTGGGATGGCGTGGTGATGGCCTTCTCTGAATGACCTGGGCCAACATTTGGAACTTGGCATTTTCTGCCCTCTGCCTACGGCATTCACTTTCATCCTCTCTATCATAAAAAACCTTGAAAGCGACAGCGAGGATTTTAGTCTAAGGAGTAGCAGGGCCCTGTTCAAGCTTTTTAAGCTTGGCTTTAATGTCAGGGTAGCTTTGGGCCAGAACATATTTCATTAAGACATGACGGCCATCAGGGGTTTCTGGGTTGAGGTTTGTGTACTGTTAAAGGGCCTTGGTTAGTCTATCCAGGAATTCTGAAGGTGTTTCCTCCTTCCTTTGAATGACCTCCTGCACCTTTTTAAAGTTAACAGCCTTGCGGATGGCCTTTTTCAGGCCCGCCAAGAGGCAGGATGTAAAAAGGTCACTTGACTGTAAGCCTTCAGGGGTGTTGTAATCCCATAGGGGATCCTGCTCTGGGACAGCATGAGGGCCTGTGGGGTGGTTAGGATTGGTCCTATGATTTTCATCAGCATGGGCTTGGGCTAGCTCCCAGACCCATTGACTTTCCTCAGGGAGAAGTGTATTGGCCAAGAGCATGTAGATGTCATGATGAGTGAGACTATATGCTTGCAGGACCCATTGAAACTCCCGAATGTAAGTGGTGGGGTCAGTGGTGAATGAGCCTAACTTCCTCTCTAGCTGAGTAATGTCCGACATGGAGAAGGGCACTTGGACTCTGATGACACCCTCGGGACCAGCTACCTCACAAAGGGGTGCGATTGTCTTGGGGGTGGGAAGGAGTCCCTTAGACCTGGTAACAGGAGGACTGAAAGAGGCAGGAGGCGGACAGGAAGGAGAGGGAGGGGCAGGGAGTGTCTCTTTGGAAGAGGAGGAGGTGGAGCAGGCAGAAGAGGGCGGAGGGGAGGAGGATGAAATGGAAGGCTGAGGATCCCTGGAATCAGGCAGAGGAAGAGGAGGGTATAGTGGGAGAGAAGGGGCAGATAGGACTGGGGGATAAGGTGGGGGTTCATCTGCTGGGTTGAATGAGGAAGAATCTGTGAAGTCAGGAGTAGACGTAGGGGAAGAGAAGGGTTTGCAAACAAGGAGGACCTGAGAGGGAGGGCAGGAGGAGCAGCGACAGGGTGCTGTGTGAGAAGGCTAAAACCTTAAATGCAGGGAATCTCACTCCACTTTTTCAGATGCTGGCAGTAGTTAAAAAGGTCGCAGATGAAGTTTGGATGTAAGGAGCCTTCTGGAGGCCAATGATTGCCATTATCCAGTGGATATGTAGGCCAATCTTGGGTACAGAATTTGATTAGAAGTTTGGGCTTGATGTCTGGTGTGAGGGAGAGTGTGGCCAGATTTTTTAGTAGACATTTGAGAGGTGAGGCTTCAGGTACAGATGAAGAGGTGCCCATAGTCACAGGGAGAGAAGGAAGACAGACAGACAGAGAGAGAGAGAGAGAGAGAGAGAGAGAGAATAAGAGTAAGCGAGAGAGACAAAGAGAAAACCCGGGCTGGAACGGCTTTCAGGAAGCTCAGGGCGAACGGGGGTCAGGTGGGCGTCCCCAAAATGACCAGCCGTCATGAGGAAATACAGAGGGCACTACCTGGGCGTCACCAGTGAAGTGCGATCTGTGAGACCCAATGGGTTCGGAGCCACGGGCAACCTGACGTCAGGAAAGTTTTTGAACGCAGCAGAAAAAGTCAGTAATGAAAACAGAACTCCGGTTCCGGCAGAATGTAGTTCCAGGACGGGAGTTCAGTTTTCCTCGAGCAGAGAGGCAGCTTCAGCCAGACACAGCAGCCCCGCAGCAAACAGCAACTCTAGCCAGCAGCGGCAGCGGCAGCAGAGGAGAAAAAACCACAGAGCCTCTTGTGTAAACTTAGAAGCCTCACGCCCCAAAGGAAAACGGATCACCAGAGGGTCCACTGCGACCAGTAAAGGTCTTAGTGGCAGGAATTTCCTGCCCCCTACAGGGCGTCGAGAGTGGGCCGGAAGATC
Organism: Callospermophilus lateralis; assembly: GCF_048772815.1. NCBI lineage: Eukaryota > Metazoa > Chordata > Mammalia > Rodentia > Sciuridae > Callospermophilus > Callospermophilus lateralis. The sequence continues at coordinate 271,596 of NW_027514484.1, forward strand.
AAGGTCACAAAACCAGTGGTAGCCCGAAGGGAGTTGCAGAGCCAGGGTCAGGGGAGGCTTACATATATCAGATCTGTGGTGGGTGCAGGAAGCTGGCTGTCTCCGGGGGAGCAGGGGACGGGGCTCTTGTTAGAAAGAGCTCACCCATATCCTCACATGGGGCACCAGAATGAAAGAACTTCCCACGCAAAGGCACTTCGCTGGGAGAATTCCAATTTTATTGCAAAAAGCTGTGTGCTTATATAGAACTAAGGGGAAGATGGAAGGGCTTAGATAAATGCAGGCAAAACGTTTATTGGTTAGTTCTTTCAGATATCAGCTCTGGAGCCCAGGAATTAGTTCTTATTGGGGCTAAGGTTCCCCACCAGGGAGATTTCAAATTGGCGCCAGCGGGAGAGTTCACACGGGTGGGAACATTTGGCACCACTGTAGAAAAAAGAAGGTAGGAAGAAGAAGTCCTTAGGCACCATGTTGGGGTTTTTCTCTGGGGTATGGCTGCCGTTTATACTTTTCCCAACAATGAGTATACCAGACAGTGCCTTGATTGACTGGTTTTCATGAAAATGGTGTTTAACAGAGATGCCAGAAAGTTGGATCCTGCTGAGTAGTGGGCCTAGAGCAATGGTGGGCAGGTGTGTGATAAAACATCTGTGGTGGGGCCATGTAGATCTTTCATTGGATTCCAAATGGCTTGTGACTGACATGGTGAAGCCAGCAGACCCTTATATGTAAAGGCACCTTGTTACATAGAGAGGTTTCAGGACATTGTTCAGAATCAGGTTGCTATGGTCAAGGGGGCAAGCTATGTGGGATAGAGGCCTGGTTCTTGTATTCTCCTGCAGACCCTGACCCACCACACGTGACAGAAATCCATCCTGCACTGTGTCCCCGTTGAACTCCTTGTATTTCATGAAGCAAATACCAAACTCCCAGTGCAGCAGCAAGAAACACCATGAAAATAGAGGATGACTATATGGATTCAACGTCCACACAGGGAGACATTCAGCCCCCAGGGGCCACAGTTTACCTACAATGGAAAATTCAGCACTGCTATCTCATGTTCATTGGAAAATAAGAAACCATGTCCTCCAGGTCACATTGATGCAGACCCAGCTTTTATGGTCTCACTAGAAAGGAAGCTAAAGCTCCTGACAACAACATATATTTCAAGTGCCCAACCTCACAGGCAGTTTCTCAAGAAGTCTCTAGGCCAGCAGACCTTCAAGTTTTTGGAGGGTTTACCCTGTCCCTTACTTTTGGAAACTCCTCTACCACTTCCAAGGTTGTGAACTTCTGATCATATTCCATTCTAGATATGTATTCACGGATTTTCTAACTTTTCTCCTCTGATTGTGTCATACTTGGGCCGTAGGTGTTGTCAAGGCATTGTTCTGGATGAGAGTGGGAAGATTTTGGTGTAGCACATATTTACATACACATTGGATTCATTTTTCAATTTTCCATTCAAAATACTGAATCCCTGACACTAACACATACCCTACTAGACTCTGACTACTAATCCTAATATGATGGAGAAAAATAACCCAAACAGAATAGAAATACAAGCGGTTGAGAGGAGGCATGGCGTATAGTTGGTCTTGCCTTTTGCATGATATAGGGTAAGAGTTATAAATCTTGTTAATTTTTTGTTGAAATGGTTCTCCATGTGTTTTTAAAGTTAACACATATGTGAATTTCTGTCTCCCTTTTTCTGTAGCCAATTCAGCACATGTATTTTTATATGCACATATAAAATCCTACCTGGTATCACACGTACATTTTTGTGAGGTGGCTAACTTGGGAGATACAAAGTATGAGAAGAGATGACTCCTCCTAAATGTTTTTGGAACTGAAAACTCAAACTATGAGTGAGCTTCTTAGTTGAAAATCATTATACATAAATCCATGTTCAGTAAAATTAATATTTTTGGATCTGTGAATGATATATATTTCATGATGAATTTTGATTGGCATATATATTGCTACTTTCTAATGTATCTGTGTGATATATATATTTTCAAAATATGAAATATATGTGTCTTATTATACACTCCCTAAATAATTCACTCATGTTCATGTATGTGCTTTTATAATCAACTTTTCATAAGATTGTTTTTAGAAATATTCATCCACCTGAAATACATATTTATTTCCTAGTACTGAAAACTCACTTCAGTGAATGGTGCAAACAAAGCCTTATATTTCTACAGTAACTGACCCAATTTAACATCAATGAAAGTAGATTTCTATGGGACATGATGTGTATTTTGATGTTCATTTTAATTCAACACTGGTACATTACTATTTCTTCAGTTTTTATACATCGTAGAATATACATTTCATCCACAAGTTCACAAATTGAAAGACATTTGTAACACATTCAATCACTTCCTGCTTCAGAACACATGTATTCCTCCTTGTTTTTGACTGGTTATTTCATGAGACTTCTTTCCAAACACATTATTTTCGATTTCCATAATCAATTTTGAAGCAAAACTCACACACATTTTATGATAAACTACAACCCTAATATTACCATTAGATATATAACTGGTTGGAATGAATGTATGTATATCAATATAAGATTTCCTGTGTATTTTGGGATATCAATTTATTCCAATTTCTAAATTTGGAAACAGTTATATTATTTATTCACAGTATGGTCTATTCATGCATTCTCTCTATATTCATACACACATGGTACACCTATTTGTGCCCCCAATACTAATTTATATCTCTTCAAAATATTGCTCTCAGAAATGGTGCAACAAATACTCATGTCACCTGATCTACATATACATTTTATCACAGTAATATTCTGGCCACAAAATGCAAAGTCACACTTACGACTGTACCAAAGCCTAAATGGAATATGAGTATGGATTATGAAAATCACCCATGTCCAGGTTGCCTAATGCTCTCAAATGTCAATCCTATTGGTGACTACATATTTGTTTCTTCCTAAGATTATTTATTCAAACTCAAGCCTGTCGAAAATGTCTAATCCTATCAATCACTTTATCATTTGCTGATTTTCTAATGTCTCTATTGATATCTGCTTTCCTACATATTTTCCCCAGTTCATCATTGTGACTGACTCTTCACATGTGCTGACATTTACATTTTCTCTCTACCCAAAACCCTATTGCTAAAGAACTTTTTGTCCAAATCATATACTCACTCTTTTTCCTAATCCTACCAACTATCTTCCTAATCCTACCAACTATCCTTTTTTGACTGGATGTTCTCTTTGACATTCAATCATCCAAGGTACAAGGTCCTATGCCATTGTGTATAGATTTATCTGAGACACATGTGCAGAACATAATTCAAACCTAAGTATCCCAATCAAGGATCCAAAGCCCTTCTGGGCTTCAAATCTTACCTAGATTTCGGTTTTCATAAATATATTTCCCCTCTATATATTCTAATAAATATTGCAGGTTCCCAATAACATTATTCATCCAGCAGAATGATTCCTAAGCCAAATCAAACATGTTATTAACCCTAACCATACTCTGTTCCCTCAATCTAACTTTACAGAAAAGCAGGGACAGAGTTGGTCTTACAATACAGGAATGTAAGAAATCTTCCACCTGCTGAGAAATGAAAAGGTCCATGCAGAAATGAACCCTGGGGAAGCTATAGGAAGCTATGAAGGACCTGAGAGAGCAAAAGTCATCTTCCACGACAAACAACCTGGTCAGGATGAAGGGGTGTGTCTGAAGCAGTCTCTCTTTTCTTAATGTAGAGAAGATGGACAATACCAGGCCTGTGTGGAGAGCTGTTCCCGGGTGCCTATGTTTGATATACCATTCAAACTTGTGAAAGTGTCACAGGAAGTAGGGGCAGCCTCCATCAATTGGGACACTTGGAAGCAACTATTAGGACAAAGTGGTTGCCAAGGCAGTGACCTCATTCAGTTCCTGAAGGAAGTGACCTACATCACTTTCTTGGTGATGGAACTCTCTGAACTAGGGATCCAGGAAGACAGGCACCCAGAGGCAGTCCCAGTCCCAGTCCCAGTGGCCTCACATATTTGGATTTACCAAAGACAGAATCAGTCTTTCTTGGTAACTACTGATGTGAGGATGGCCAAATGCCAGGAAGGTCTGAAGAGGGGACTTTCCTGAGTAAGCAGGTAGTGTCTCACCACTGGCACCTTACAACTTCACAGTGTTGGCCAAGGAGTCCACATCTGACATAGGACAGTCCATTTTGGAGTAACATACTATGGCCCATCAGTCAGAGGACACTCCGGATAGTCATAGACCTACTTGGGGGAAGGAGGTGACTTTTTGGGTGTGGGTGTGAGTTTGTGGTTTTGTCTCATGATCTGAGAATAGGTAGGAAAGTCGGTTTGTTAGGATTGGAGTGGACTGTTTCTAGTAAGTCTTTTGACAATGCGAGTGTTTTTATGTCTGTTTATCCCACTGTGTCCGTGGTTGTAGACATTAGAAAAGAGAATGCATCAATGGATGTGTCCTGAATAGAAGAAAGCTTCACAACATTCATCCTGCCCAATTTATGAATGGATTTTGTCTTGCCTAATGGATGGGCAACAACCACTGTCTTCCTAAATTCCTGTTTTCTTCTTGAATTCTGGCCACTCTCCAGAATAGGCTCATGGTTTTGTTTCCAAGACATGAACCACCTCCAAGCTCTGTGACATGGCTATGTACTGGATAGCTGAAGGGAATGGGATCATCTCAGAAAACTCAGATATCATTTTAGAAACCCTGCCTTGGGCCATTTGCTTACCTATTGTTCTGTTGCCCTGAATGTCAGAAAGGTCTTTGCCTCAGGCCACCCCTTTTTGAAGCCTGAAGAAAACGGTTTTCAATGGAAATTAATGGGCATCACCTGTAGATCTTTGCTTAATTGCTTTGGAAAGGGATGTGTCTGCATCAGACTCTTGGCCATGTTTGAGGTTGTTGAATAGATTTTCAGCACCTGATGGATCTAACGAACAATTACATGTGTGCTTCCAAAACCAAAATGGCCAAAAAAGCAGTCATTGTGGACGAAGTCTCTCGCCTTCCTCTGTAAGATTACTGATCTCCATCAAGTGAAAATAGGGATCCTTTTTGTCAAATGAGTTCTTCAAACCCTGCAGAGGATAGCCCATAGGTGCTTGGGTTTTCTCATGATTCCAATTCACATAAAGAATCTATACCCGAGAGTCAGTAGGCCTCAAATTGGAGAATCAGAGCAGTATTTACGGCAGGCTCATTTGATAACTCCTGGTTCTCAGAAAGGGTGTCCTGGCAACCCTGACTTTAGGCAAATGACGGGCAAGGGAGGTTATTTTGTACACTGTATTGGGCTGAGCCCCTCATGGAAACCTCCAGCCACAGGTTATGATGAGTGTCTATATGGAAGAAGATGAGGGCCTTGTGGGAGTGCTTTGGTTTTAATTGTGGTCATTTGTTTGGTGGTTGGAAGTGATGACTGGGTCTATCTGGGCTTGAACTCTGGTGTGATTCCACTTATAGTCTGAGTTCTCGAACTGATCTCAGAGAAATATTGCCATAAACTGTGTTCAGATTTTAGGAGGCCACGCATGGGATTCTCCCTTGGAAACTGAGATCAAATACAAGGGTGGCTTTCCACAGAGCCTTGGAATATCAGCTAGAATATCACATGATTTTATTCTGAAAGATTTGGCAGCCATAGTTGACAGTCAGAACACCCATGGACGTCACATTAAAGACCTCAATGGGCCTGGCTTCATGTGACCTTTTGACCACTCTATGGGAAGACTTGCCTGTGAGATTTCTCGAGAGAATTCATTGAAAACAGCTTCCTCACCATTTAATATTTCCTGAATGAACTGAAACCCACAGTGCCTCCAACTTCATCCATGAAAAATGGCTAGATAAATACAATGAAATCTTTGAAATTCCCTTAACCAGGTGGCACTGGAGAACCTTTAGATGTCTTGTTGCTGATCTTGAGTGTACCAGAGAATGCCATGATTGACCGGGTTTCATGAAAATGGTGTAGAACAAAGATGCCAGTAAGTTGGAGCCTGCTGAGAAGTGGGCCTATTGCAGTGGTGGGTGGGTGTGTGATAATACATCTGTGGTGTGGCAATGAGGATTTGCCATTGCCTTCCAAATGGTTTGTGACTGACATGGTGCAGCCAGCAGACCCTTCTATGTAAAGGCATCATTTTATATGGAGAGGTTTCTGGGCTAAGTTCAGAGTCAGATTTCTATGGACAAGGGGGCAAGCTCTGTGAGATAAAAGCCTGGTTGGTGCATTCTCCTTCAGACCCTGACCCACCACAAGTGACAGAACTTTCTTCAACACTGGGTTTCAGTTGAACTCGTTGTATTTCATAAAGCATATACCAAACTCCCAGTACAGCAGCAAGAAACACCACAAAGTGGAGGATGACCAAATGGCTTCACAGTCCAAACGGGGAGACACTTAGTATCCAGTGGCCACAGTTTACCTACAAAGAGAAAATTCAGCACTGCTGCCTCATGTTCATTAGAATACAAGAAACCATGTCCTCCAGGTCACATAGATGCAGACTCAGCTTTGATGGTATCACTAGAAAGGAAGCTAAAGCTCCTTACAACAACATATATTTCAAGTGCCCAAACTCAGAGGAAGTTTCTCAAGAAGTGTTTAGGCTGGCAGAGCTCCATGTTTTTGGAGTGTTTACCTGTTAGACCAGGACACAAGAAAAGACCACTGACTCTAATTAAAATCAAATTAAATTAAGCTTATTATTTCCACTGGCTGTGCTACCTCTCCCTCACAAAACGGCGGGAAAAAGACAGCAACCCCAGCTTTCCTACAGGCAGCTTAATAGCCCAGAAAATTACACAAAAGGGGGTTTACAGATAACAGAATTCTGACAAACATCACACCAATGGCAGTCTACATTTTTTTTGCTGTCCCTACATCAGAGTTCATGAAGACCATTAGAGCCTCAGAGAGGGTTGTTGTCTGGCCAGAGAAGGCAAATATTTATGATGTGTCACTAAAGTTTTAGAGAGGGCTGCTATCTGGTCAGAGAGCCGGGCATGGGTGAGTTCAAGGCATGGGCAGGCATTCCAAGCAGGTTTAGAATTTGAAGTAATTTATGGTAAAGCCAAAATTATCTTTTCATGGCTTTTTGGCAAGATGGCTCCCAATTTAAATTAAAGATCAGGTTGGGTCTATCATTCCCGCCTTTTCTTTGTGTCCCCTTCAAATCTTTGATAGATTACGGGAAGAGCACTGAGGAAATTTTAATCCCTCAGGTAAGAGTCTCCAAATTTTTAGAACTCACCCAAAACCGATCTCCCTGATTTTACCTGACTTAATTAATTACTTATATTGATAGTCTATTTATCTTTCTCTCCATTGTTATAAGAAGAGTGGTGTCACTCATTTTTTCTTCTTCTGACCTGAGACAGGGTGACGTGAGTGGGCATGGGATGAGGGACATGAGTTGCCTTTTAGAAGTCAGTTGAGGGACATGAGTTGCCTTTTAGAAGTCAGTTCGGTTTGAAGTCTGATTGGGGAAGAACAGGTTGTAAAGTCATCTGGGGATGGGTTCTTCTATGAGAGAAACAAAAACCATGAGTACTGAATAAATGTTGCAGCACCTGGAACATGTCACTGTATAGAAGTTCCCTCACCAGTCTTTAATATCCCCAGTTATCAGGACTGTCAATTTAATATTTAACTTTTACTGTTACACTTGTCCCTCCCCATAAGATACAGTTTAATTATTTAATGTCATCTGATCTTGTAAAATCCTTTTACTATTATGACCTCTGTGTCTCTTTGAGAAACCTTTAATTCTGTTACTCAGGGCTGGATAATTGTACTAGCAAACACCAAGCCAACCTGTGTAGGTTAGGAATATCTGTAGGCCTTAAACTGAAAACTTCTCCCTGTGGCAGGTCTTCTTGATAGTCTCTTTTTATAAGTATCAGGCATTCCTGTCTGAGAATTCTTCTTTGTAGCCACCAGTCTTACTTATTTTGGGAGGCAAACATAAAGTGCATACCTTAACATTATATTATTATTATTATTATTATTATTATTATAATTTAAAATGCCCAGGAATGGATGTATTTTGTTCTTAACTGTCTTTGCTAAGTGTTTAAGATGAAGCAGTCAAACTGACTTTTGTTTCCATCTATTGTTAACAGTCAGCTGACCTTTTATGGGAGTCAATTCTGGGGAAACTTGAGAGCAGATTCTCAGTTCTGCTAGTGCCATTTGCGCTAGGTGGGTCCAGATCTTGCGTGACCATTTGGCTTCCCTCGGAAGCATCAAGGATGTCTCCTTTCTTTGATGACTCTCCTCTTCGTTACAAATACACTGATTGGCTTTCTGTTCTCCAGTGGTCTCATTAATCTCCCTGATCAGGAGGAGGTTATGTGGCTCAGAGTTTCAAAGCTCTTTAGAGAAGTCCCCTGTTCCCTGGATTCAGACTGACTCATAGGGCAAAAGCCAAATATTGGTTTTCTTGGCTCTTTTCATTTAACTTTAATTTTAAATCCTAATCTTAAACATCCAGCAAATAAATTTTAACAGCCTTATATTAAGAGTACTGGGCTTTAATGTCTATAACTATATAATTATCTTTTTATTAATTGGGATCTGTATTATTCTGTCTGTATTGTAAGTAATGACTTATTATATTGAATAAACCCATGTTGTGTTCTTAAAGCAACACGTTTGTAAAACAGTAACAGAGAATCTTTAGATCACTTATAAGAAAATTTCAAAATAAAATTAACAAAAGTAAAAATACTTAGCTTGTGTAACAGCTACCCTGAATTTTTTGGCTGAGTTATACATTATATCCCCTGTTTGAGATCCTAGGAATATTGACCTTAAAAAAAAAACAACTTTTTAACATAACTTTAAAGAAATATTATCTAACCTACTGGTTTCGTAGTCATTCTCACATGTAGTAAGATGGGACACAGAGCCTTATCTCAGCTAAGGCAGGGCTCTTTATAAATCTTAAGTATTTTAGTTCTAAAGCTAATTCTTATTTTTAAATATCATTTGACAAAGTTTACATAAATTGTTTGAGGTCACATGAACATTAGCTAACACCATATGATATCACATTTAAAACATGAATTAAAGAAAGGCTGAAAGTTTTTAACCTTTACATCGATTAGGCTCTCATTAACTAAAAAATACATTTAAATTGTTCCCCAATGTAAAAAGTAACATAAAAGTTTACATATCTTATTGATAACAGGTAAATAAATCCCCAATATATTTTTTACCATACAACTTCAGAGCACCAGCTTGATATAATGCTCTTTTAAAGTTTCTACCTTACAGACTTGCATACCTATAAGATATGAAAACATTGATAGCATCACAATTACATTGATGTTTCTACATTAACCAAGTTTAGCTTTTAAAGCAATGGCAGTACAGTGCTCTAAAATAACAGTTCTTATTTAATCAGTTGTTTAATTTTTATGGTTGCTTGCTCTGGAGAAAATAAAACTTAATAAACACAACGTTATGGGTAAACTTATGTTTTAAGAAATTTTTGTCTCATTAACACATGACTTATTTTTATATTCTTATACAGACTTTAATAAGAACTTATTCAGACCTTAGTAAATCAATCAGATATCTAAGAAAAGTACTCATGAATGAGCAATCCCATATCAAATTTACTTTACTTATTTATCAAAATATTAGAGAAATGTGTTGACAGTGTAAACCATTTTTATGTTGAAGGAAAGGTCCTAGAACCAAGGCATATTAGACATTTTGTAGATATTAATATTTTATTAGATTTTTGAACACCTAAAAAAATTGTAAGCTTAAATTTAAAGACATTGATTTTTATCTGTTTATCCAATTTAAATTGAAACATTTAAATCACGTGAATTAAAGATCTTTGGATCTCCTATTTAAATTTGTTTTAATGAGCGCTTTTTTATGAGCGCTCCTTGTATATGTTAATTTGTGTATCATATATATGATATACGGACATATGTATATGTGGACATACAACACATAACAAAAGTGTGCACACATAATAATAGTAAAGGCCTTGTAGCTTTTCTCAGGTGAAATCTCCATTGCAATGTTTCAAAAAGTCTACAGTTGGTCAAAGATAGAACTGATCTGAAAAACATTAACCTAGGTCTGTATGCTCAAAATCATGAGCTCAAAAAAAAAGTATCTAAGGAAAAAAAAAGAGTCCTAGAAAAAGTGACTGGCTAGTAATTAGTAAATACCATACAATTTACCTTTTTTTCCCTTAGGCCTCAAATCAGTCTCCTACTAAGCTTTCAGGCTTCTTTCATTTACATTTCAATATAAATCATGGCTGAGGTCTGGAAGGAGCAGGAAAAACTGCTATTCTGAGCAGACACCTCAGGCCTAAGGCATTTTAACCATAATTTTGAGGTTCGGATGTTGAAAATTATGATACAAATTTAAGATACAATTCACAAAATTTTATATCTTTACATCTTGTTTTGTCAACAGATACCATTCTATGATTTACTATCCTTGTCCAAATTTATGCAGTGGTACACACAGTGACATTTTCCGAGGCTATCCAATTCAAAATTGGTGAAAAAAAGACTGTATGATTGGGAATTTACTTGCCAACTTGGAAGTAGAGTTCTTCAGTTTTCCATACTAAGTATTTAAGTTCTCTGGCATGAATTATCTGAAATCATAAACTAAACAATTACCTAAACCCGACTTTTAACTGCAAGATTCTGCAATGCTTCAAAAACCCATTCAGATACCAGATTGTTAAAATAAAACATCATCATTTAGACACACATTCAGCTAAGATCATTCCCAAGAAACAATTTATAATATCAACACATTATTGCACATGTCTTAAAGGGCCAGATACAAAGACACAAGACAGACAGAAAGGAGGTTCAGACTATGGCTGTCAGAGAGAACCGTTTAAACCAGAGCAGATAAGAGAAAAATCTCCTACACCAGTGTGCACCATAGATATCCACAGGGGGGGGGACCACATGTTTTAACAGAGGGGAAACCTGAAATGTAAAATAAAGTGTCTCCATGGTGACTTCACTGCATTTAGTGTCCCCTTTTTCTTTTTCTCTTTTTTAACAAGACAGAGGTGGCATAATTCTTACAGTGCAGGGAGGAAGGAGGTAATTCCCTGAATCAACAGGGCTTTGGCAGCTGCTGGGAGTCCCTCAGTCCCTCCTTTTACTTACAGGATTAGCTCCTCTTGTTCAGTTCCACACCAAGCATGCTTCATCTCCTAATATTTCAGTAGACAGCTCTCACAAAGTTCCGGGGTGGAGGGCGGGTACCAAATTTGTAAATTAAAGTTCGATTCCTCAACTTGACGCCAATTAATACCAATTTAATAATGAGGACTGAGTTTTGAGAAAAAGAAAAAGGGAGGTTTATTGCTTTGCGAACAAAGGAGAAACACAGGGGACTCTGCCAAAGGTTGTGACTCTCTTGATCTGGAGTGACAAGGGGTTTTAAAGGAGTTTCACTTGTTAACCTCGGAGATGCTCAGTTCTTAGGTCCCCACCAAGCATTGCCCTCTGCAATGGGTGTGCTCCAGGCAGCCAGCTAGGAGCTTCTATCATCCTGCTTAACAAAGGCGAGTAAAGTTCATCGCAGTTCCCTAAAACACAGTCCAAAGGGGTGTCAGGCTTACTCTCTTTATTACCTATTTTTACGTCCAAAATCCTTAAGTTTTTACCACTGAAATCACACAACAAAATGAACAAAAACAAACAAACAATCAAAAAATAGAACACAAAACAAAACACAAAAAAAAGAAACCATGCGCCTAAACAGAAAAACAGTGGAACAGTGCAACATCTTGCTATAGCTCCAGGGTAGGAGTGCATGCGTGCCCGTCGGCCCCTCTCTACAGTTCCAGAGGAATTCCCTACAGAACAGAACAGAGGACAGAACGATTCTGGTTACTCTCCTGGAAAGGAGTATATGTGAGCCTCCCCAGGCCACATCTCTGTCATCAGAAGAGATCTCCCTTAACCGGATATCAGATGTTATAAAAGCCCCACTTACCTATGGAGGACTCCTCCACCAGGTGCTTGCTAATAGTTTTAGTGCAGAGGTTCACTGCAGTGCTCCCCGGACTAAAGGCTCTTTTCCTAATATAGAGAAGATGGACCAAATCAGGCCTGTGTGGAGAGCTGTTTCTTGGTGCCTATGGTTGATATACCATTCTAATTTGTGAAAGTGCCACAGAAAGTAGGGTAAGCCTCCTTCTCATGGTACGCTTGAAAGCAACTGTTTGGAAAAAGTGGTTGCCAAGGCAGTGACCTCATTCAGTTCCTGAAGGATGCAAATTCACCTCACTTCCTTGGTAATGGAACTCTCTGAACTTGGGATGCAGGAAGCCAGGCACACAGAGTCAGTCCCAGTCCCAGTCCTAGTGGTCTCACTTGCTTCAATTTAACAAGGACAGAGTCAGTCTTTCTTGGTACCTACTGATGTGAGGATGGCCAAATGCCAGGAGTACTCTGAAGAGGGGCCTTTCCTAAAAAAGCAGGTAGTGGCTCACAGCTGGCTCCTGACCACTTCACAGAGTTGGATATGGAGACCAGATCTGAGACAGGATAGGCCATATCTGGGGAACATAGTATGGCCCAGCAGTCAGAGGACACTCCGGATAGTGAGAGACCTATTTGGGGGAAGGAGGTGCCTTTTTGGGTGTGGATGTGTGTTTGTGGTTTTGCCCCATGTTCTGAGAAGAGGTAGGAAAGTCGGTTTGTTTGGTTTGGAGTGAACTGTTTCTAGTAAGTTGTTTGACAAGGCGAGTGTTTCTATGTCTGTGTATCCCACTGTGTCCGTGGTTGTAGACATTAGAAAAAGAGAATGCATCAATGGATGTTTCCTGTCTAGTAGAAAGTTTCCCAGCATTCATCCTGCCCAATTTATGAATGCACTAGGGCTTGCCATATCGATGGGCAACACCTGCTATCTTCCTAAGTTCCTGTTTTCTTCCTGAAATCTAGCCACTCTCCAAAATAGGCTCATGCTTTTGAGTCCACGATATGTACCACCTCCAAGCACTGTGACATGGACATGTACTGGATAGCTGAAGGGATTGGCAAGCATCTCAGAAAACTCAGATATCGATGTGACCAGGAAAGTCTCAGTGGAGAACCCCTGCAATGGGCCTTTTGATTGCCTATTTTTCTGTTGCCCTGAATGTCAGTAAGTTCTTTGCCTGAGGCCACGCCTTTGTGAATCCTGAAGAAAACAGTTTTCAAACGGAAATGAATGGGCACCACCTGTGGCTCTTTGCTTAATTGCTTTGTAAAGGGATGTGTCTGAATCAGCCTCTTGGTCCTGTGTGAGCCTGTGGCTTAGATTCTCAGCACCTGATGGATCTAAAGAACGATCCCATGTGTGAATCCAAAATCAAAATGGCCAAAAATCAGTCACTGTGGATGAAGTGCCTCACATTCTTCTGTAAGGTTCCTTACCTACATCAAGTGAGAATAGGGATCCTTTGAGTCAAATGAGTTCTTCAAAGCCCTGCAGATGCTAGCCCATAGGTTCTTGGGTTTTCTTATGAATCCAATTCAAATAAAGAATCTAAACCCCACAGTCAGTAGGCCTCAAATTGGAGAACAGAGCTGTATTAATGGCAGACATATTTGATAACTCCTGGTTCACAGGGAGGGTGTCCAGGCCACCCTGACTATTGGCAAATGAGGGGAAAGGGAGCTTATTTGGGACACTGTCTTGTGCTGCACCTCTCATGGAATCCTCTTGCCAGAAGTTATGGTGAGTGTCTATATGGAAGAAGATGAGTGCCATGTGGGAGTGTTTTGGTTTTAATTGTGGTCATTTGTGTGGCGGTTGGAAGAGATAATTGGGTCCACCTTGGCTTCAACTTCGGTGTGATTCCCCTTAGAGTCTGTGTTTTGGAATTGACCTCCGAGAAGGTATAAGGTCCTATGCCATTGTATATCCATATTTCTGGGACATCACTACAGAATGTAATTCAACGCTAAGTATACCAATCAAGGGCCCAATGAACTTCTGGGCTTCAAATCTTACCTAGATTTCTGTTTTCATACTTATATTGAAAGGTTAATAAAATAGGTACTTGTCACTTCTTGATTTTCTGTATGCTTAACAAAACACTGTTGAAATCTTGAGAACTGTTTGCTATTCTTGTTCCCAGAATGTGCTGTCCCCAACTGCCAAACTGCAGAATGTACTCGGTCAACCAGTTGCACGCAAACCGCCCACTCGCACTTACCCATCAATAAACTTTCCTTCCTGCCCTCTCCAAGGAAAATATATAAGCACTTCTTAAGCTGTTCTCAGGGCTCTCTGCTCTATTCAAGTGAGCTCTGAGCCCTTGCATGCCGGACTCCCAATAAAGCCTTTGCTGTTGCATGAGACAGTCTCTTGGTGGTCTCTTCCACCCACCCTCGCCCGATCTTTACATCTGGTGGCCCCAGTGAGATCCGGCAGCCGCAGATGAAAGACCCCCCAACGGGCTCCTCTGGGGATAAATAAGGCCCCTCTTTCTGGTTTCAGGATTCAGGTTAGGGTTTCACAAAATGGCTATTGGTAAAGAGCGTGAGCTCTCTCCCATGGTGGCTGACACACATGTAACAGAGCCACAGGCCATGTCCCTGGGGGATGAACTCATGAAATCGAGGAACAATAGTCTCCTTTATTCAGTAATATTTTGTTTCGGATTCGGTATTGCCAGCCCATCATGTTTTGCCAGCTACTCAGTCATGGTCTCAGTATTGGACGTCCATTGCCTGTCTTTATTGTCTTGTCTTGTCTGTGTCTTGTGTCATTGCTTTTATTGTCTGTGTATATTTCATTATGGGACAGAGCACTTCAATGCCTCTGTTCATGACCCTTGATCACTAGACCAAAGTCTGCTTAAGGGCTCAGAATCTTTCTTTTTCAGTAAAACGCCGGATCTTGCAGATTCTGTGTCTCAGAATGACCCAACTTTGTAGTCAGATGTCCCCTAGAAGGATCTTTCTACTTCGCACTAATTTGAAAAGTTCGAGATATTGTCTTTTAGCCGGGGCCACGTAGACGTCCAGATCAACAGCCATATATCTTAACTTGTCAGGACCTCTGCAAATCTCCTCCTCCAAGGGTGAAGCCTTTCCTTGTCCCTGCACGGACTCCTACTCCTTCCCCCATGATTCTATCTCTTTAACTCTCTGCTCCTCCTCCTGCACCCTCTGTTCTCCCTGAGTCTCAAGACTCTACTGGACTCTCCTCCCCCTCCTTATCCTCTGCCTTCATCCCCCAACTGCCAACACCCTCTAAGTGATTCCCCTGCTGCTGACTCAGCCTCTCCACCATTCAAAGAAGCTAGGATGGCCCAGCGCCATCCAGATGACAGTCCCGTGGCACACAGAGCCCCTCCTTCCCTGGAGGAAGCTGGCCCGGCTAAAAGAACTCAGAGAACTCGCCAACGTTTTTACACCTGCCTACTTGGGATAACTGCCAACAACTCCTAGGGACTTTCTTTATGACAGAGGAATAAGAGAAAAACCTCCAAGAAGCTAAAAAAAAAAAATATCCTCGGACCTGATTGGCGACCAACACAACTTCCCAACATAATCAAAGCGAGCTTAACCTTAAACCAACCCAACTGGAACCCCAACACCTTTGAAGATAAAGAGCATCTGTCCAATTATTGCCTGGCTCTAATAGCAGGTCTCCAAGGGGCTGCTAGGTGACCAACTAATTTGGCCATGGTAAGAGAAATTATTCAAAGGCCTGATGAATCTCCCTCTTTGTTTCTAGAAAGAATTATGGAGGCATATAAAAGATATACTCCTTTCGATCCTCAGGCAGCGGATCAAAATTCATCTGTAACAATGGCCTTAATTGGGCAAGCTGCCATGGATATTAAAAAAATTTAAAAGAGAGATTTAGTCAGAGAAGCTGAGAAAGTATACTATAAGAGAGAAACAGGGAGAAAGAAAGGGAGCAAAGGAAGGATGAGAGAAGCAAAAGACAGACTAAGGGATTGACCAAGATCCTTGTCACAACAAGAAAGAGGCCAGAAATTAAGACGTAAGGTGACAGTAAGGGTTACCTGGGGCCATGCAAGAGGCCACCCCTGGCCTCAGATCAATGTGCCTACTGTAAAAAAAAAAAGGACACTGGGCCAAAAAGTGCCCTATAAAGAGACAGCCACGCCAGCCAGCCATTGTGACTCTGGTGCATGACTAAGAAAGTTGGGGCTCAGATCACTTCCCCTAGCTCAGGGTAACTTTTGAAGTGTAGCGGACCCCAGTAAACTTTGAAATGAATACAGGAGCAGTATACGAAGCCCTTAAGGCCCCATTGGGCCCTATATCAAATAAAAGGTCTGTAGTTCAAAGGGCTAATGGCAGTAAATATCGGGCTTAGACTACTAAGAGGACCATGGACCTAGGTAAAGGAAAAATCCATCACTCCTTCCTAGTAATCCAGGAATGCCTGGACCCATTGATGGGCAGAGATCTGCTCACCAAGCTCTTGGCCTTAATAACTTTTAACCCTGAAGGCTACCAAATGAAATTTCTAAATCCTTTAGTATAAACTCCTATAGTCACGGCTTTAACTAAATTTGTAGAAGATGAACATCCACTCTTCACACCCCCCAAGACTGATCAAACAGGCAAGCTACTCCAGAAATGGATAACAGATTACGCAGATGCCTGGGCAAAAACTGCTGGGTTAGGCCTGGCCGTGAAACAACCTCCAATAACAGTGGAGTTAAAAACCTCAGCCTCCCCAATTAATGTCAAATAATATCCTCTAAGCAAAAAAAGCTAAAGATGAGATAAGGCCCCATATTCAGAAATATCTGACCTTAGGCGTCCTAAGGCCCTGTCAATTGGCCATGAACACTCCCCTGCTACTAGAAAAAAAAGCCAGGAACCGGGACAATCGCCCTGTTAAATACCTAAGAGAGATCAACAACAGAGTGCAGGACATTCACCCCACGGTACCTAATCCGTACAATCTGCTTAGCACTCTGAACCCTGAGCGGAAATGGTATACTGTTCTGGACTTAAAAGATGCTTTCTTTTGCTTGCCTCTGCATAAAGATAGTCAGTTGCTGTTTGCTTTCGGGTGGGTAGACCCAGAAACCTGAACGTCTGGTCAACTAACTTGGACTAGACTCCCACTGGGGTTCAAAAACTCCCCCACTCTCTTTGATGAAGCCCTCCACAGAGATCTCAGCAATTTCAGAACTACGCACCCCAAAGTCACCCAGCTTCAATACGTGAATGACCTGCTACTGGCAGCCAACACCAAGGAAAACTGTGAGTCTGGGACCCAAGCACTATTATATGAGCTTGCTCAACTCGGGTATAGAGTTTCGGCCAAAAAGGCCCAAATTTGCTGGCATGAAGTAATCTTACTGGGCTGTTTCCTTAGGGGCAGTAAACGATGGCTCACTGAGCCCAGAAAACAAACCATTGCCTAGATACCACCCCCATCTAACAGGAGACAACTCAGAGAGTTTCTTGGGACTGCTGGCTTTTGCAGGTTATGGATACCTGGGTTTGCGTTTTTAGCTGCTCCTTTATACCCGGTGTTAGAGGGAGATGCCCAATTCCAATGGACCCCTGATCACCAGGAAGGTTTTTATAATATCTATGGACACTGACACTGAACACCTCAACTTCACTGAGCTCAGGCTGCAATTACAGAAAGCCCTACACTACGTTAAAAATGTACACCAACTCACTCACCTTGGTTCAATGAAACTGCAGGCATTCCTGTAGGATTAAGAACAGAGTTTTCCACTAACCGACTCACAGCGAAAGAAAATAACTGAACGGGTAACAAAAGCCTGTCGAGTCCGTCAATTGGTTAATGCTTACCCTTCCAGTTTCCTAGAGGAAAGCACGTATGAGGAACCAGAAAACGACAATTTTGGGAAGTGGACAATAGTGAAATTAAGCCAGCAAGGTATGGACTTAAATACCTCCTAGTCTTTGTAGATACATTTTCAGGATTGACTGAAGCCTTCCACACATACACACACACACAAAAAAAAAAAAAAAAAAAAAAAAAAAACTGCACAAATGATTTTCAAGAAGATTCTGAAAGATATTTTTCCAAGATACGGTCTGCCTAAGGTAATAGGGTCTGATAATGGACTGGTGTTCATGGCCCAGGTAAGTCAGGTGTTAACTCGGACCCTGTGGATTAATTTTAAGTTACATTATGCTTATATACACCAGAGCTCAGGACAGGTAGAAAAAATAAATAGAACCATTAAAGAGACCTTCACAAAATTAAGCTTAGAGCCCGGCATAAAAGATTGGATTATGCTCCTGCCTTATGCACTGTTTCATGCGAGAAATATTCCCTCTCTTTCTTTGTGTAACCTCACCCCCTATGAAATTCTCTATGATTCCCATCATCCAATAAGGGACCTAACCCCAACTCTAAGGCTTAACGATCACTTCCACACCCCCTTGCTTGACAGACTTAAAGTCATTGAAAGAACTCAACGATAACTGTGGAAACAGCTGGCCACTGCCTACCAACCAGGGGAGGAGGGGACTCTAAATCAATATCATGTAAGAGACTTCGTCTACATAAGACAACATCAGGTGTCATCCCTGGAACCCCACTGGAAAGAAACATACCAGGTGCTACTTATAAAACCTAAAGCGTTAAAGTAGACGGAATCACTTTTTGGATCCATGCCTCTCATCTCAAGCCTTCGCTGTGTCCAGACTCTTGTTGGAAACTGGAAAAGCGTGGTAACCATTTCAAATTGCGTATTCGCTATGAGGATAAGACTATAGACTCTCCCCTTGGCCACCAGTAGTTCTAACCCTCATCACCCCGTTCAGCAGCAATGGCTGATCACAAATCCTACTAGACAAGAAGTATAGTCTATCTCGCATACAGGCCCCATAGAGACCTGGTGGCCATCTCTCCACCCAGACATTTTTCAGGTCGGTATAGGTCTTTCCTATTGAGATATCCCTGATGAAGAGGATCCCACTAAAATCCCATTAAATCTCTTCTGTACCATAGATAATGGAAACAAATATTATGGATGCAGGGACACGCGAGACAGATTCAGGTTTTACTAGCCTAGATTACTATGTTTGCCTGGCGGACTATCAAAGCCACAAACAGCCACGGCTGTGTGGGGGAGAAGCCGACTTCTTGTGTAAGTCAAGGGAATGTGAGCATACAGGGGCTGCCTGGTGGAACCCAAACTCCTCATCAAATTCAGTACACAGCATTGGCCATATTACCAATTAGACAACCAAATACTATGGCCCCCAGAGGGTTCTCTAGATCCTCAAATTCTGAGTGACATTTTTAACTTCGGCAAGTTCTCAAAAGGGGGAAATTTCCCTATGTGGAATCATTTTTCCTCTTTTTCTCACATCCTGTACTATGCTTCTCCAATAGTTTCTCACCCTCAGCCTTCTGCTCTAGACTCTCTGCTATCACTCCCATCTTAGCAACCTGATTTCTCCTCTCCAATTACTAAATCAAAAACCCAAACCTCCGCTGGTTCTCAGAACATTGCCCCGTTGCTGAGGTAGCAGGTACCGAGGTACCCCTTCACCCACTCACTCCTCTCTTTTCCTGTCAGGGCCTGCACTAGGTCCCACCAAGTCCTCTAGCAAGCTAACCCAAAGCTCAAACCAGCTGAGAAGAGCCCTCAGACCCCTATCCACGATGTAATAAAAATGGCATTTAAAGTTGCTTTGTCATCACTGAAAAGAGGTTTCTAAGAATTTAAAGTCCCTCAAAGGCTTTTTGGAATATTTACTCCCATCTTCCCCTCTGCTATACCTGTTCTAATGCTCAAGTTTTGTTCTAGGAAAATCCCAAACCCCTTTACCATTTTTCTTTTACATCTCTCTTTTATCATTCTTAGATCCACGGAGCTGCTCTCAGCCTCGACTACCCCGTCTTCCCCCTCTGTACCAGGTCCACAGAAATGTCTTAAATGACCTTCTCCAGAAGTCTTCACCAAGGCTTACTTTAGGTCTTTCAGCAAAAGAGTCCCTCTGAAAGAGTTCAATGTACATAAACTTCCACTTTTCGTGTTGCCCTGTTCTACTTGGCCACTGGCTGGAAAAATCACCACCCCTAAGCTAGACACTGCCTTTCCAGTTTTTCACAAAATATGTGAACAAGGCCTCTGGCCTTGAGCTGGGGCTTCACCTAGATGCCTACATTTCTAAGATAAAAAAGTTAGCAACTGGTCTCCATGGTGACAGCTGGCAGGGAGAAAAAAAGAGACAAAAAAGCTCTCCCCTTCCAAGGTGTCCTTGAAAAGTTAACTTGCCCAGAACAGAGGAAAAAAAAAACAGAAACAAAAACTAATTTTTGTGAATTTCTGCAGACTGTGAACTTCTGAGCCCCTTCCCTTACATGTTGGGTACAAATTCTAAAACTACCAAAACTTGGGGTTCAGGGGATTAATTGATTACAACAGAAGCAATGCCCTCTAAATCCGGATGCAACCAAATAAGAATGTTTTCCTCACTTTGGTGCTATCTTAGGTGCATTTTCTTGTCCATTCCTAAAACAGTATAATTCTATACACTTTAACATTATTTATGTTTACATAAAATGGTCAATAGATGTGATTAATTATGTAATCATGCAGATGTTTTTCAGAGTGCTCTATCATGACGTAGGTTCATTTAAAGTTCAAATAGGGGGGCATATAACCCGGTTCCACCGGGAACCTGTATCCCTCACTTTGGCCATCCTATGAGGAATAATAATTGCTGAAGGGGTGGGCATAGGAACAACTGCCCTAGTCCATGAGACACAACAAAGACACAATTAGAAGCAGAAATAGACCAAAGCTTAAAGACATTAAAAACCGACATCACAGCTTTACAGGAATTTTAACCTCTCTCTCTCTGAAGTTGTTTTACAGAGCAGGCGAGTGTTGGACCTCCTCTTCATGAGAGAAAGTTGCCTTTTTGCTTGCATTGAGGGAAGAATGTTGTTTTTATGCCGACAATACTGGAGTTGTAAAAGAATCTATGAGTAAATTAAGAAAACGACTTGAAGAGCGTCAAAGAGAGACAGAGGCCCCAGAAGGGAGGTTTGATTCTTTGTTCACATAGTCAACCTGGTTAACTATGCTTTTATCTGCAATGGCCGGTCCATTTATAATCCTCATATTATTGCTAACGGTAGGACCCTGTTTGCTCAACCGTGTAGTTTCCTTTCTAAACCAAATCGAACATGTTATTAAACCTAACCATACACTGTTCTCTCAATCTAATTTTACTGAAAAGTGGGGACAGAGTTGGTCTTAAAATACAGGAATATAGAGGATCTTCCACCTGCTGAGAAACTCAAAGGTCCATGCAGAAATGATCCCTGGAGAAGATGTAGGCAACTATGAAGGACCTGAGACAGCAAAAGTCTTCCATGGCAAACAACCTGCTCAGGATGAAGGGATGTGTCTGAATCAGCCACTCTCTTCTTAATGTATAGAAGATGGACCAAAGCAGGCATTTGTTGAGCTGCTCCTGCATGCCTATGGTTGACATACCACTGTAACTTGTGAAAGTGTCACAGTAAGTAGGGGCAGCCTCCTTCTCATGGGAACCTTGGAAGCAACTGTTAGGACAAAGTTGTTGCCAAGGCAGTGACCTCATTCCGTTCCTAAAGGAAGTGACCTCACCTAACTTCCTTGGTGATGGAACTCTCTGAACTTGGAATCCAGGAAGCCAGGCACAAAGAGCCAGTCCCAGTCCAAGCCCCAGTGGTCAAACTTATTTTGATTTACCAAGGACAGACTCAGTCTTTCTTGGAACCTACTGATGTGAGGATGGCCAAATGCAAGGAAAGCTATGAATAGGGGCATTTCCTGAGAAAGCAGGCAGTGGCTCACCGCTGGCCCCTGACAACTTCACAGAGTTGGCCAAAAGACCAGATTTGAGACAGAACAGGCCATTTCCAGAGAACATAGTATGGCCCACCAGTCAGAGGACACTCCGGATAGTCACAGACCTACATGGGGGAAGGAGGTGCCTTTGTGGTGTGGGTGTGGGTTTGTGGTTTTGTCTCATGTTCTGAGAATAGGTATGAAAGGTGGATTGTTTTGTTTGGAGTGAACTGTTTCTACTAAGTCGTTTGACAAGGTGAGTGTTTCTATGTCTGTGTATCCCACTATGTCCGTGGTTGTAGACATTAGAAAGGAGAATGCATCAATGAATATGTCCTATCTAGTAGAAAGCTTCCCAGCATTCATCCTGCCCTATTTATGAATGGACTGCAGCTTGCCTTATTGATGTGCAACACCTGCTATCTACCTAAGGTCCTGTTTTCTTCCTGAATTCTCGCCACTCTCCAGAATAGGCTCATGGTTTTGTGTTTAAGATATGTACAACCTTGAAGCTCTGTGACATGACCATGTACTGAATAGCTGAAGGGAATGGGGAGCATCTAAGAAAACTCAGATATCAGTGTGACCAGGAAAGTCTCAGTGAAGAAACCCTGCTTGGGGCCTTTTATTTACCAATTCTTCTGTTGCCCTGAATGTCAGGAAGGTCTTTTCCTCAGTCCACCACTTTGTGAAGCCTGAAGAAAACAGTTTCCAAATGGAAATGAATGGGCATTACCTGTGGCTCTTTGCTTAATTGCTTTGGAATGGATGTGTCTGAATCAGCCTATTTGCCTTGTGTGAGGGTGTGGCTTAGATTCTCAGCTCCTGATGGATCTAAAGAAAGATCCCAGGTGTACATCCAAAACCAAAATGGCCAAAAAAGCAGTCCTTGTGGATGAAGTCTCTCGCCTCTTCTGTAACTTTCCTGACCTCCATCAAGTCAGAATAGGGATCCTTTGGTTCAAATGAGTTCTTCAAAGCCCTGCAGAGGCTAGCCCATAGTTGCTTGGGTTTTCTCAAGACTCCAATTCACATAAGGAATCCAAACCCCACAGTCAGTTGGCCTCAAATTGAAGAAGCGAAGCAGTATTAATGGGAGGCCTATTTGATCTCTCCTGGTTCACAAGAAGGGTGTCCAGGCCACCCTGACTTTAGGCAAATTAGGTGCAAGAGAGCTTATTTTGGACACGGTCTTGGGCTGTGCCCCTCATGGAAAACTTTTGCCAGAGGTCATTATGAGTGTCTATATGGAAAAAGATGAGCGCCACGTTGGAGTGTTTTGTTTTAAATTGTGGTCATTTGGGTGGCGGTTGGAAGAGATGACTTGGTCCACATGTTCTTGAACTCTGGTGTGATTCCCTTAGAATCTGAGTTCTCAAACTGACCTCAGAGAAGTATTGCTATGAATAGCGTTGAGATTTAAGGAAGCCAGGCATGAGTGTCGCCCTTGGAAACTAAGTTCTAGGCCCAGGATGGCTTTCCACAGAGCACTAGGCCTCTCAGCCAGGATACCACATGATTTTATTCTGAAAGATTTGGCACCCAGAGTTGAGAGTCAACACTCATATGGACCTCACATTGTAGACCTCAATGGGAATAATATCATGTGATCTTTTGGCCACTCTTTGGGAAGCCTTACCTGTGAGTGTTCTCCAGAGCTTTCATT
The DNA here is from genome assembly GCF_048772815.1 of Callospermophilus lateralis. Lineage (NCBI taxonomy): Eukaryota > Metazoa > Chordata > Mammalia > Rodentia > Sciuridae > Callospermophilus > Callospermophilus lateralis. The sequence continues at coordinate 295,133 of NW_027514484.1, forward strand.
GAAATTAGCTTCCTAAAAATTTAATGGTTCCTGAAAGAATTGAAACTCACAGTGCCTCCAACTTCATCCTTGAAAAATGGCTAGAAAAATACCATAAAATTTTTGAAATTCCCATCACCAGGTGGCACTGGAGAACATTTGGATGTCCTGTTACTGATCATGAATATACCAGACAGTGCCTTGATTGACTGGGTTTCATGTAAATGGTGTAGAACAGAGATGCCAGTAAGTTGGACTCTGTTGAGTAGTTGGCCTAGAGCAGTGGTGGGCAGGTATGTGATAAAACATCTGTGGTGGGGCCATGTGGATCTTCCATTGGCATCCAAATGGCTTGTGACTGACATGGTGCAGCCAGCAGAACCTTCCATGTAAAGGCAACTTGTTATATGGAGAGTTTTCAGGACATTGTTCAGAATCAGGTTGCTATGGTCAAGGGGGCAAGCTATGTGGGATAGAATCCTGGTTCTTGTATCCTCCTGCAGAACCTGACCCACCACACATGACAGAACTCCCTCTTGCACTGTGACCCAATTGAACTCCTTTTATTTCGTGAAGCAAATACCAAACTCCCAGTGCAGCAGAAAGAAACACCATGAAAATGGAGGATGACCATATGGCTTCACAGTGCACATGGGGAGACCTTTAGCCCCCAGTGGCCACAGTTTACCTAAAAAGAGAATTTAGCACTGCTGCCTCATGTTCATTGGGAAATAAGAAAGCATGTCCTCCAGGTCTCATAGATGCAGACCAAGCTTTTATGGTCTCACTAGAAAGGAAGCTAAAGCTTCTGACAACAACATATTTTTCAAGTGCCCAATCTCACAGGCAGTTTCTCAAGAAGTCTCTATGCCAGCAGACCTCCATGTTTGTGGAGTGTTTACCCTTTCCCTTACCTTTGGAAACTCCTCTGCCACTTCCAAGGTTGTGGGCTCCTGAGCATATTCCATTCCAGATATTTGTTCACAGGTTTTCTAAATCTTCTCCTCTAATTGTGTCTTACTTGGGGCGAAGGTATTGTCAAGGCATTGTTCTGAATGAGAGTGGGAAGATTTTTGTGTAGCACATATTTACATACACATTGGATTCATTTTAAAATTTTCCATTCGAAATACTGAATCCTTGACACTAACCCATACCCTACTAGATTCTGACTACTAATTCTAATATAATGGAGAAAAATAACCCAAACAGAATAGAAATACTAGCACTTCATAGGAGGCATGGTGTATAGTTGGTCTTCCTATTTGCATGATATAGGGTTGCAGTTGTAAATCTTGTCAATTTTTTGTTGAAAGAGTTCTGCATGTGTTTTTAAAGTTAACACATATGTGAATTCCTGTCTCCCTTTTTCTGTAGCCAATTCAGCACATGTATTTTTATATGAACATATAGAATCCTACCTGGTATCACACCTGTATTCTTGAGAGGTGGCTAACTTGGCAGATACAAAGTGTGAGAAGAAATCACTCCTCCTAAACGCTTTTGGAACTGATAATTCAAATTATGAGTGAGCTTCTTAGTTAAAAAACATTATACATAAATCCATGTTCAGTAAAATTAATATTTTTGGATCTGTGGATGATATATATTTCACGATGAATTTTAATTGGCATATATATTGCTACTTTTTAATGTCTCTGTGTGTATTTTGTATATATATATATATATATATATATATATATATATATATATACACTCTAGATTTGTCAAAATATGAAATATATGTATCTTATTATACACTCCCTAAATTCATTCATGTTCATGTATGTGGTTTTATATTCAACTTTTCATAAGATTATTTTCAGAAATATTCATCCATCTGAAATACATATTTGTTTTATACTATTGAAAACTCACTTCAGTAAATGGTGCAAACAAATCCTTATATTTTTACAGTAACTGACCCACTTTAACATCAATGCAAGTAGATTCCTATGGGACATGATGTGTATTTTGGCGTTCATTTTTATACAACACTGGTACATTACTATTTCTTCAGTTTTTGTACATCATAGAATATACATTTCAGCCACAACTTCATAAATTTAAAGAAATTTGTAACACATTCTATCACTTCCTGCTTCAGAACATATGTATTCCTCTTTGTTTTTGACTGGTCATTTCATGAGACTTCTTTCCACACACATTACTGTCGATTTCCATTATCAATTTTGAAGCAAAATTCACACACTCTTTATGATGAACCACAACCGTAATATTACCATTGGATGTATAAATGGTTGGAATGAATGTATGTATATCAATATATGATTCCCTGTGTATTTTCAGATATCAATTTATTCCAATTTCTAAAGTTTAAACCAGTTGTATTATTTATTCGCAGTATGGACTATTCATGCATTATGTCTATATTCATACACACATGGTACACCTCTATGTACCCCCAATACTAATTTACACCTCTTCAAAATATTGCTCCAAGAAATGGTGGTAGAAATACTCATGTCACCTGATCTACATATACATTTTATCACAGTAATATTCTGGCCACAAAATGCAAAGTCACACTTACGATTGTACCAAAGCCTAAATGGAATGTGAGTATGGATTATGAAAATCACCCATGTCCAGGTTGCCTAATGCTCTCAAATGTCAATCCTATTGGTGACTACATATTTGTTTCTTCCTAAGATTATATATTCAATCTCAAGCCTGTTGAAAATGTCTATTGGTATCACTCATTTTATACTTTGCCTGATTTCCTTATGTCTCTATTGATATCTGCTTTCCTACATATTTTCCCCAGTTCATCATTGTAACTGACTCTTCACATGTGCTGACATTTACATTTTCTCTCTACCCAAAACCCTATTGCTAAAGAACTTTTTGTCCAAATCCTATACTCACACTTTTTTCTAATCTTACCAACTCTCTTCGTAATCTTACCAACTCTCCCTTTTTGAATGAATGTTCTCCTCAACATTCAATCATCTAAGGTACAAGATCCTATGCCATTGTGTATAGATTTATCTGAGACATCTGCACAGAACATAATTCAAAGCTAACTATCCCAATCAAGGACCCAATGACTTTCTGGGCTTTAAATCTTACTGAGATTTCTGTTTTCATACATATATTCCACCTCTATAATCTTATAAATATCGCAGGTTTCCAATACCATTATTCATCCAGCAGAATGATCCTAACCCAAATCAAACATGTTATTAACCCTAAACATACACGATTCCCTCAATCTACCTTTATAGAAGAGCAGGGACAGAGTTGGTCTTACAATACAGGAATGTTGGAGATCTTCAACCTGCAGAGAACCTCAAAGGTCCATGCAGAAATTATCCCTGGAGAAGATATAGGCAGCTATGAAGGACCTGAGAGAGCAAAAGTCATCTTCCATGACAAACAACCAGGTAAGGATGAAGGGATGTGTCTGAAGCAGTCTCTCTCTTCTTAATGTAGAGAAGATGGACCAAACCAGGCCTGTGTGGAGAGCTGTTCCCGGGTGCCTATGGTTGATATTCCATTTCAACTTGTGAAAGTGTCAAAGGAAGTAGGGGCAGCCTCCATCTCATGGACCCTTCGAAGCAACTGTTAGGACAAAGTGGTTGCCAAGGCAGTGACCTCATTCAGTTCTAGAGGAAGTGACCTACGTCACTTTCTTGTTGATGTAACACTCTGAACTTTGGATCCAGGAAGCCAGGCACTCTGAGGCAGGCCCAGTCCCAGTTGCAGTGGTCTCACATGTTTGGATTAACCAAGGACAGAGTCAGTCTTTCTTGGCAACTACTGAATTGAAGATGGACAAATGCCAGGAAAGCTCTGAAGAGGGGCTTTTTTTTTTTTGATAAAGCAGGCAGTGGCTCACCGCTGGCTCCTGACAACTTCACAGTTTTGGCCAAGGAGACCAGATCTGACATACGACAGCCCATTTCAGGGGAACATAGTATGGTCCACCAGTCAGAGGATGCTCCGGATAGTCACAGACCTACTTGGGGAAAGAAGGTGCCTTTTTGGGTGTGTTTGTGTGTTAGTGATTTTGTCTCATCTTCTAAGAATATGTAGGAAAGTCGGTTTGTTTAATTTGGAGTGGCCTGTTTCTAGTAAGTGCTTTGAGAAGGTGAGTGATTCTGTGTATCCCACTGTGTCCGTGGTTGTAGACAATAGAAAAGAGAATGCATCAAAGGATGTGTCCTGTCTAGTAGAAATCTTCACAGCATTCATCTTGTCCAATTTATGAATGGACTGCAGCTTACCTTATAGATGGGCAACACCTACTACCTTTCTACATTACTGATTTCTTCCTGAATTCTGGCCACTCTCCCATAGGCTCATGGTTTTGTGTTCAAGATATGTATCTCCTCCACAATCTGGGACATGGCCATGTACTGGATAGCTGAAGGGAATGGTGAGTATCACAGAAAACTCAGATATCAGTGTGACCAGGAAAGTCTCAGTGGAGAAACTGTGCTTTGGGAATTTGCTTTTCTATTGTTCTGTTGCCCTGAATGTAAGGAAGGTCTTTGCCTAAGGCCACCCCTTTCCAAAGCCTGAAAATATCAGTTTTCAAATGGAAATAAATGGGCATCACCTGTGGATCTTTGCTTAATTGCTTTGCAAAGGGATATGTCTGAATCCACCTCTTAGTGCAGTGTGAGTCCATGGCTCAGATTCTCAGCCCTGATGGATCTAAAGAAAGATCCCATGTGTGCATCCAATTCCAAAATGGCCAAAAGAGCAATCATTGTGGATGAAGTCTCTTGCTTTCCTCTGTAAGGTTCCTGATCTCCATCAAGTGAGAAGAGGGATCCTTTGGGTCAACTGAGTCCTTCAAGCCCTGCAGAGGCTAGCCCATAGGTGCTTGGGTTTTCTCATGACTCCAAATCACATAAAGAAACTATACCTGACAGTCACTATGCCTCAAATTGGAGAAGTGGAACAGTATTAATGGCAGGCATCTTTGATCAGCCCTGGTTCACAGGAACAGTGTCCAGAAACACTGACTTTAGACAAATGAAGGGCAAGGGAGTTTATTTTGACATTGTCTTCTGCTGTGTGCCTCATGGAAACTTCCAGCCAAGGTTATGATTAGTGTCTATATGGAAGAAGATGAGGGGCATGTGTGAGTGTTTTGGTTTTAATTCTGGTCATTTGTGTGGCGGTTGGAAGAGATGACTGGGTCACCAGGGATTAAACCCTGGTGTGTTTCCCCTTAGAGACTGAGTTCTGAAACTGACCTCAGAGAAGTATTGCCATAAATTGTGTTGGGATTTTAGGAGGCCACGCATGAGAGTCGCCCTTGGAACCTGAGATCTAGGACCAGGGTGGCTTTCCACAAAGAACTGGGAATCTCAGCCTGGATATCACATGATTTTATTCTGAAAGACTTGGCAGCCATAGTTGAGAGTCAAAACACATAGGACCTCACATTGTAGACCTCAATGGTCCTGGCTTCAAGTGACCTTTTGTCCACTCTTTGGAAAGCCTTGCCTGTGAGAGTTCTCCAGAATTTTCTTTGAATTGAGCTTTCTCAACATTTAATGGTTCCTGAATAATTGAAATTCACAGTGCATCCAATGTCATCCTTGAAAAATGGCTAGATAAATACCATGAAATTTTTGAAATTCCCATGACCAGGTGGCACTCCAGAAACATTCGATGTCCTATTGCTTATTATGAGTGTACCAGACAGTTCCTTGATTGACAGGGTTTTCTGAAAATTGTTTAGAACAGAGATGCCAGTAATTTGTAGCCTGCTGAGTAGTGGGCGTAGAGCAGTGGTGGGCAGGTGTGTGATAAAATATCATGGTGGGTCCATGTGGATCTGCCATTGGCTTCCAAATGGCTTGTGACTGACATAGTGCAGACTTCAGACCCTTATATGTAAAGGCATCTTGTTCTATGGCGAGGTTTCAGGGCAATGTTCAGAATCAGGTTGCTATGGACAAGGGAGCAATCTTTGAGAGATAGAAGCCTGGTTTGTGCATTTTCTTGCAGACCATAACCCACCACACGTGACAGAACTCTCTCCAGCACTGTTTCCCAGTTGAACTCCTTGTATTTCGTGAAGCATGTACCAAACTCCAAGTGCAGCAGCAAGAAACACCACGAAAAGTGGAGGATGACCAAATTGTTTCACAGTCCACACGGGGAGAAAATAAACCCCCAGGGGCTACAGTTTATCTACAAAGAGAGAATTCAGCAGTGCTGCCTTGTGTTCATTGGAAAATAAGAAACTTTGTCCTCCAGGTCACATAGATGCAGACCCAGCTTTGAGGGTATCACTACAAAGGAAGCTTAACTCCTGACAAAAACCTATATATCATTGCCCAACCTCAGTGGCAGTTTCTCTAAAAGTTTTAGGCATGCAGAGCTCCATGTTTGTGGAGTGTGTACCGTGTTCTTACTTTTGGAAACTCCTATACCACCTCCAAGTTTGTGCACTCCTGAGCATTTTCCATTCCAGAAATGTAATCACAGATTTTGCAACTTTTCCTCTCTAATTGTGTCTTACTTGGGGCGAAGATAATTTCAAGGCATTGTTCTGGATGAGAGTCAGAAGATTTGTTTTAGCACATATTTGCATACACATTGGATTAATTTTCCTATTTTTCCATTCAAAATTCTGAATCCCTGACACTAACCCATATTCTAATAGACTCTGACTACTAATTCTAATATGATGGAGAAAAATAACCCAAACAGTACATAAATACATGCAGTTCAGGGTTGGACTTGCCTTTTGCATGATAAAGGGTAGGTATTATGAATCTAGTCAATTTTTAATTGAAATAGTTCTCCATGTGTTTTGAAAGTTAACAAATATGTGAATTACTGTCTCCCATTTTCTGGAGCCTATTCAGCACATGTATTTTTATATGCACAAATAGAATCCTACACGGTATCAGACGTACATTCTTTTGAGTTACATGACTTGGCAGATACAAATTGTGAGAAGTGATCACTCGTCCTAAACGCTGTTAGAACTGAAAATTCAACCTATGGGTGAGCTTCCCAGTGGAACAACATTATACATAAACCCGTGTTCAGTAAAATGAATGTTTTTGCATCTTTATGATATATATTTCATGATGAATTTCGATTGGCATATATATTGCTATTTTTTAATTTCTGTGTTTGTGTGTGTGTGTGTGTGTATATACTCTCCAGATTTTTAAAAATATGAAAATTATGTGTCTTATATACACTCCCTAAATTCATTCATGTTCATGTATGTGGATTAATAATCAACTTTTCACAAGATTATTCTTAGAAATACTCAAACACCTGAAATACATATTTGTTTCCTAGTACTGAGAACTAACTTCAGTGAAAGGTGCATACAAATTCTAATATGTCTACATTAACTGACCCAGTTGAACATCAATGCATGTTGGTTCCTATGGGACACGATGTGTATTTTGACGTTAATTTTTATTCCACACTGGTACATTACTATTTCTTCAGTTTATGCACATCTTAGCATATATATTTCATTCACTAGTTAGCAAATTTATAGGCATTTGTTTCACTTTCAGTCACTTCCTGCTCCAGAACACATGTATTTCTCTATGTTTCTTGACTGGTCTATTCATGAGACTTTTTTTCCAAATATATTGTTTTCGATTTCCATAATCAATTTTGAAGAAAAACTCACACACCCTTCATGATTAACCATAACCATAAGATAATCATTAGATATATAACTGGTTGGAATTAATGATTGTATATCAATATAACATTTCTTATATATTTTCAGATATCCATTCAATCCATTATTTAAAGTGGATCTAGTTATATTATTTATTCACAGTATTGTCTATTCATGCATTATGTCTATATTAATAGAAACAGGGTACACCTATTTGTACCCCCATACGAATTTATAAATCTTCAAAATATTGCTCTCAGAAATGGTGGAAGAAATACTCATGTCACCTGATCTACATACACATTTTATCACAGAAATATTCCGGACACAAAAAGCAAAGGTCACACTTAAAATTGTACCAAAGCCTAAATGAAAACATAGCATCCATTACTAAAATCATCCATGTCCAGGTTGCCTAATGCTCTCAAATATCAATCCTATTGGTGACTACATATTTGTTTCTTCCTAAGATTATATATTCAACTTCAAACCTGTTGAAAATGTCTAACCCTATCACACACTTTATACTTTGCTTGATTTCCTAATGTCTCTATTGATATCTGCTTTCCTACATGTTTTCCCCAGTTCATCATTGTGACTGACTCTTCACATGTGCTGACATTTACATACACTCTCTACCCGAAACCCTATTGCTGAAGAACTTTTGGTCCAAATCCTATGCTCACTCTTCTTTCTAAATCTACCAACTACCTTCCTAATCCTACCGACTATCGGTTTTTGACTGGATGCTCTCTTCAACATTCAATCATCCAAGGTACAAGGTCCGATGCCAGTGTATATTGATTTATCTGAGACATCTGTGCAGCACATAACTCAAAGTTAAGTATCCCACTCAAGTCCCCAATGCCCTTCTGGGCTTCAAATCTTACCTAGATTTCTGCTTTCATACTTATATTTCACATGTATACTCTTGTAAATATCGCAGGTTGCCAATACCATTATTCATCCCGCAGAATGATTCGTAACCCAAATCGAACTTGTTATTAACCCTAACCATACACTGTTCCCTCAATATAACTAACTTAAGAGCAGCGACAGAGTGGGTCTTACAATATAGAAATGTAGAAGATCTTCCACCTGCTTAGAACCTCAAAGATCCATGAAGAAATGATCCTTGGAGAAGATGTAGGCAGCTATGTAGGATCTGAGAGAGCAATAGTCATCTTCCATGCAAACAACCTGGTCAGGATGAATTGATGTGTCTGAATCAGCCTCTCTCTTCTTAATGTAGAGAAGATGGACCAAACCAGGCCTCTGTGGAGAGCTGTTCCAGGGTGCCTATGGTTGATATACCATTATAACTTCTGAATGTGTCACAGGATGTTGGGGCAGCCTCTATCTCATGGGAACCTTGGAAGCAACTGTTAGGACAAAGTGGTTACCAAGGCAGTGACCATATTCAGTTCCTGAAAGAAGTGACCTCACTTCACTTCCTTGGTGATGGAATTCTCTGAACTTGGGATCCAGGAAGCCAGGCACCCAGAGCCAGTCCCACTCCAGACCCAGTGGGCTAACTTGTTTGCTTTTCCCAAAGACATAGTCAGTCTTTCTTGGTACCTGCTGATGTGAGGATGGCCAAATGCCAGCAGAGCTCTGAAGAGGGGCCTTTCCTGAGAAAGCAGGCAGTGGCTCACTGCTGGCTCCTTACAACTTCACGGAGTTGGACATTGAGACCAGATGTGAAACAGGACAAGCCATTTTGGGGGAACATAATATGGCCCACCAGTCAGAAGACACTCCGGATAGTCACAGACCTATTTGGGGGAAGGAAGTGCCTTTGCCGTTGTTGGTGTGAGTTTGTGGTTTTTTCTCATGTTCTGAGAATAGGTAGGAAAGGTGGTTTGTTTGGTTTGGAGTGGACTGTTTCTAGTAAGTCGTTTTACATTGTGAGTGTTTCTATGTCTGTGTATCCCACTGTATCCATGGTTGTAGACATTAGAAAAGAGAATGCACCAATGGATGTGTTGTCTCTAGTTGAAAGCTTCCGCAATTCATACTGCACAATTGATGAATGCACTGCAGCTTGCCTTATGGATGGGCAACATCTACTATCTTCTAAAGTTCCTGTTTTCTACGTGAATTCTGGCCACTCTCCAGAATAGACTCATGGTTTTGTTTCCCAGATATGTAACACCACAAGGCTCTGTGACATGGCCATGTTCTGGATAGCTGAAGGGAATGAGATCATCTCAGAAAACTCAGATATCAGTGTGTGCAGTAAAGTCTCAGTGGAGAAACCCTTCTTGGGCCATTTGCTTAATTCTATTTCTATTACCCTAAATGTCAGAAAGGTCTTTGCCTCAGGCCACCCCTTTTTGTAGCCTGAAAAACACTGTTTTCATATGGAAATGAATGGACCCCACCTGTGGCTCTTTGCTTAATTTCTTTGGAATGGGATGTGTCTGAATCAGCCTCTTGTCCTTGTATGAGGTTGTGGCTTAGATTCTCAGCACCTGATGGATCTAAAGAAAGATCCCATGTTCTTCCAAAACTAAAATGTCCAAAAGAGCAGTCATTGTGGATGAATATTTTTGCCTTCTTGTTTTAGGTTCCTGAACTCCATCAAGTGAGAATAGGGATCCTTTGGGTCAAATGAGTTCTTGAAATCCCTGCAGAGGCTAGCCCATATGTGCTTGGATTTTCTCATGAATCCAAATCACATAAAGAATCTATACCCTACAGCCAGTAGGCTGAAATTGGAGAAGTGGAACACTTTAACAGCAGGAATATTTGATCACTCCTTGTTCACAGGAAGAGTGTCCAGGCCACCATGATTTTAGGCAAATAAGGGGCAAGTGAGCTTATTTTGGACACTACCTTGGGCTCATAGAAACCTCCAGCTAGAGGTTATGATGAGTGTCTACATGGAAGAAGATGATGGCCCTGTGGGAGTGTTTTGATTTTAATTGTGGTAATTTTTGTGGCGGTTGGAAGGGATGACTGGGTCCACCTGGGCTTGAACTCTGGTGTGATTCCCCTTAGAGACTGCATTCTGGAATTGACCTCAGAGAAGTATAGCCATGAATTGTGTTGGGATTTTAGGAGGACACACATAAGACTCACTCTTGGAAACTGAGATCTATGCCCAGGGTGGCTTTCCACAGAGGCCTGGGAATCTCAGCCAGGATATCACATGATTTTATTCTGAAAGACTTGGCAGCCATAGATGAGAGTCAAAACATACATGGACCTCACATTGTAGACGTGAATTGGCCTGGCTTTATGTGACCATTTGGTAACTCTTTGAGAAGCCTTGACTTTGAGAGTTCTCCAGAGCTTTCATTGAAATGAACTTTCTCACACTTAATGGTTCCTGAATGAATTGAGACCCACAGTGCCTCTAACTTCATTTTTGAAAAATTGCTAAATAAATACCATGAAATTTTTTAAATTCCCATGACCAGGTGGAACTGCAGAAAATTTGATGTCCTGTTGCTTATCATGTGTATACCAGACAGTGCCTTGTTTAACTGGGTTTCATGAAAATGATGTAGAACACGAGATGCCAGTAATTTGGAGCCTGCTGAGTAGTGGGCCTAGAGCAGTGGTGGGAAAGTGTGTGAAAAAACATCATGGAGGGGCTATGTGGATCTGCCATTGGCTTCCAAATGGCTTGTGACTGATATAGTGCAGACATGAGACCCTTATATGTAAAGGCATCCTGTTATATGGAGAGTTTTAAGGGCAATGTTCAGAATAAGTTTACTATGGTTACTGGGGCAAGCTCTGTGGGATAGAAGCCTGGTTGGTGCATTCTCCTGCAGACCCTGACCCACCACAAGTGACAGAACTCCCTCCAGCACTGTATCCCAAATGAACTTCTTATATTTTGTGAAGCAAATACCAAATTCCCAGTGCAGCAGCAAAAAACACCATGAAAAGTGGAGGATGACCAAATGTCTTCACAGTCCCCACTGGGAGACACTTAGAATCCAGTGGCCACAGTTTACCTACAAAGAGAGAATTGAGCACTGCTGCCTCATGTTCATTGGAATATAAGAAACCATCTCTTCCCGGTCACATAGATGCAGACCCAGCTTTGATGGTCTCACTACGAAGGAAGCTAAAGCTCATGACAGCAACATATATTTCAGGATCCCAACCTCAGAGGCCATTTCCCAAGAATTCTTAGGCCAGCAGAGCTCCTTGTTTGTGGAGTGTTTACCCTGTCCTTTACTTTTGGAAACTCCTCTACCACCTCAAAAGTTGTGAACTCCCGAGCATATTCCATTCCATGTATGTATTCCTAGATTTTTACACTTTTCAACTCTAATTGTGTCTTACTTGGGGCGAAGGTAATGTCAAGGCATTGTTCTGGATGTGAGTGGGAAGATTTTTGTGTAGCACATATTTACATACACATTGGATTCATTTTCCAATTTTCCATTTGAAATACTTAATCCCTGACACTAACCTTTACCCTACTAGTCTCTGACTAATAATCCTAAAATGATGGTGAAAAATAACCCAAAAAGAATAGAAATACAAGCAGTTCAGAGGAGGCATGGTGTATAGTTGGAATTGCTTTTTGCATTATATAATGTAGGAGTTTTAAATCTAGTCAATTTTCTGTTGAAATAGTTCTAGATGTGTTTTTAAAATTAACAAATATGTGAATCCCTGTCTCCCTTTCTCTGTAGCCTATTCAGCACATGTATTTTTATATGCACATATAGAATCCTACCTGATATCACTTGTACACACATGTGAGGTGGCTGAATTGGCAGATGCAAATTGTGAGAAGAGATCACTCCGCCTAAACGCTGTTGGAACTGAAAATTCAACCTACGGGTGAGCTTCCTAGTTGAATAACATTATACATAAATCCATTTCAGTAAAATGAATATTTTTCGATCTTTGGATTATATATATTTGATGAAGATTTTCGATTGGCATATATATTGCTACCTTTTTTTTCTTTTATTGGTTGCTCAAAACATTACAAAGCTCTTGACATATCATATTTCATACATTAGATTCAAGTGGGTTATGAACTCCCATTTTTACTCCAAATATAGAATGCAGAATCACATCAGTTACACATCCATATTTTTACATAATGTCTTATTAGTTACTGTTGTATTCTGCTACCTTTCCTATGCCCTACTATCCCCCCTCCGCTCTCTTCCCATCTTCTCTCTCTACGCTACCTACTGTAATTCATTTCACTTATTGTTTATTTTTCCATTACACTCACAACCTCTTATATGTATTTTTTTTGTAACAATAAGGGTCTCCCTCCATTACCATGCAATTTCTCTTTTCTCTACCTTTCCGTCCCACCTCATGTCTCTGCTTAATGTTAATCTTTTCTTCATGCTCTTCCTCTCTGCTCTGTTCTTAGTTGCTCTCATTATATCAAAGAAGTCATTTGGTATTTGTTTTTTTGGGATTGGCTAGCTTCACTAAGCATAATCTGCTCTAGTGCCATGCATTTCCCTGCAAATTCCATTATTTTGTCATTTTTTAGTGCTGTGTAATCCTCCATAGTATATTTAAAAAAACCATTTTTTTTTATCCATTCATCTATTGAAGGTAATCTGGGTTGGTTCCACAGTGTAGCAATTGTGAATTGTGCTGCTATGAACATCGATTGGCAGTATCCCTGTAGTACGCTCTTTTAAGGTCTTCAGGGAATAGTGCGAGAAGGGCAATAGCTGGGTCAAATGGTGCTTCCATTCCCGGCCTTCCCAGGAATCTCCATACTGCTTTCCAAATTGGCTGCACCAGTTTCAGTCCCATCAGCAATGTACAAGAGTACCCTTTTCCCCACATCGTCGCCAGCACTTGTTGTTGTTTGACTTCATAATGGCTGCCAATCTCACTGGAGTGACATGGTATTTTAGGGTGGTTTTGATTTGCATTTCTCTGACTGCAAGAAATGGAGAGCATTTTTTCATGTACTTGTTGATTGATTCTATGTCCTCCTCTGAGAAGTGTCTGTTCAGGTCCTTGGCCCATTAGGTTATTTGTTATCTTATTGTCTAATTATTTGAGTTCTTTGTATACTTTGTATACTCTGGATATTAGGGCTCCATCTGAAGGGTGAGGAGTAAAAATTTGTTCCCATGATCTAGGCTCCATATTTACCTCTCTTATTGTTTCTCTTTCTGAGAAAAAAATTTTCAGTTTAAGTAACTCCCATTTGTTGATTCTTGTTATTAACTCTTGTGCTATGGGTGTCCTATTAAGGAATTTGGAGCCTGACCATACAATATGTAGATCGGAACCAACTTTTTCTTCTATCAGATGCAGAGCCTCGGATTTGAATCTAGCTCCTTGATCCACTTTGAGTTAACTTTTGTGCATGGCGAGAGAAAGGGATTCAGTTTCATTTTGTTGCATATGGATTTTCAGTTTTCCCAGCACGATTGGTTGAAGATGCTATCCTTCCTCCATTGCAATCTTTTAGCTCCTTTATCAAATATAAGATAGTTGTAGCTTTTTGGATTAATCTCTGTGTCCTCCATTCTGTACCATTGGTCCACCCGCCTGTTTTGGTACCAGTACCATGCTGTTTTTGTTATTATTGCTCTGTAATATAGTTTGAAATCTGGTATCGCTATACCACCTGATTCACACTTCCTGCTTAGAATTGCTTTTGCTATTCTGGGTCGTTTATTTTTCCATATGAATTTCATGATTGGTTTATCTATTTCTACAAAAAATTCATTTGGGATTTAGATTGGCATTTCATTAAACCTACAGACAACTTTTTAGTAATATCGCCATTTTGATGATGTTAGTTCTGCCTATCCATGAACAGGGTATATTTTTCAATCTTCTAAGATCTTATTCTACTTCTCTTTTTAGGGTTCTGTAGTTTGCATTGTATAAATCTTTCACCTCTTTTGTTAGGTTGATTCCCAAGTATTTAATTTTTATGAGGATATTGTGAATGCAGTGTTTTTCCTCATTTTCATTTCAGAAGTTTTGTCGCTGATATACAGAAATGCCTTTGATTTATGCATGTTGATTTCATTTCCAGCCACATTGCTGAATTCATTTATTAGTTCTGGTAGTTTTTTTCTGTAGACCCTTTTGGGTCTTCTATGTATAGAATCATGTCATCTTCAAATAGTGATAATTTAAGTTCTTTTTTTCCTATTTTTATGTCTTTAATGTCTTTCAACTTTCTAATTGCTCTGGCCAGTTTTTTGAGAACTATATTGAATAGAAGTGGTGATAGAGGACATCCCTGTCTTGTTCCAAATTTTAGAAAGAATGCCTTCAATTTTTCTCCATTCAGAATGATGCTAGCCTGAGGCTTAACATAGATAGTTTTTACAATGTCGAGGTATGTTCCTTTTATCCCTAGTTTTTCTAATGTTTTGAACGTAAAGGAATGCTCTACTTTTTCTAATGGTTTTTCTGCATCTATCAAGATCATCTTATGGTTCTTATTTTTAAGTCTATTGATGTTGTGAATAACATTTATTGATTTCCATATATTGAACCCTCCTTGCATCCCAGGGATGAATCCTAGTTGATCATGGTGCACAATTTTTTTGATGTGCCTTTGTATCCAAATCACCAGAATTTTAATGAAAATTTTTGCATCTAGGTTCATCAGAGATATTGGTCTGTTGTTTTCTTTCATTGAGGTGTCTTAGTCTGGTTTCAGAAGCAGGGTGATGTTGGCCTCATAGAATGAATTTGGCAGAGCTCCTTGTTTTTCTATTTTCTGAATAACTTGAAAAGTATTGGTATTAATTCTTCTTTAAAGGTTTTGTAAAACTCCGCTGTATACCCATCCGATCCTGGGCTTTTCTTGGTTGGTAGTAGTTTGATTGCCTCTTCTATTTCATCGATTGATATTGGTCTGTTCAAATTGTGTGTATCCTCCTGACTCAGTCTAGGCAAATCATATGACTTAACAAATGTATCAATGTCTTCACTATTTTCTATTTTATTGGAATATAGGTTTTCGAAATAATTTCTAATTGTCTTCTGTATTTATGTAGCATCTGTTGTGATATTGCCTTTTTCATCCCGTATGTTAGTAATTTGAGTTCTCTCTCTTCTTCTCCTCGTTAGCATGGCTAAGGGTCTGTCAATCTTATTTATTTTTTTGAAGAACCAACTATTAGTTTTGTTAATTTTTTAATAGTTTCTTTTGTTTCAATTTCGTGATTTACTCTCTGATTTTAATAATTTCTTGCCTTCTGCTACATTTGCTGTTGTTTTGCTCTTCCTTTTCTAGGGCTTTGAGATTAAGTGAGAGCTCATTTATTTGTTGTTTTTGTTTTTTTCTTTTTTTGAGGAATGACCTCCAGGCGATGAATTTGCCTCTTGAATCTTGTTTCATTGTGTCCCATTGAATCTGATATGTTGTGTCTGTATTTTCATTTATCTCTAAGAATTTTTTGATTTCCTCCTTTATGTCTTCTGTAACCCATTGATCATTCAGTAACATATTGTTCATTTTCCATGTGATGTAGGATTTTTCCTTCCTTCTTTTACCGTTGGTTTCCAGTTTCATTCCATTGTGATCAGAAAAAAATTCATGGTATTATCTCCACCCCTTTATATTTACTGAGTGTTGCCCTATGGCATAATATATGGTCTATTTTTGAGAAGGATCCATGTGCTGGTGAGAAAAAAGTATATCCACTTGATGATGGTTGATATATTCTATATATGTCAGTTAAGTCTAGGGTATTGATTGTGATATTGAATTCTATATTTTCTTTATTCAACTTTTGTTTGGAGGATCTGTCCAATGGTGAGAGAGGTGAGTTGAAGTCTCCCATAATTATTGTGTTGTGGTCTATTTGATTCTTGAACTTGAGGAGAATTCGTTTTATAAATGTTGCAGCACCATTATTTGCTGCATAAATATTGATAATTGTTATGTCTTGTTGGTGAATGGTTCCTTTCAACAGTATATAATGTCCTTCCTTATCCCTTTTGATTAAATTAGTCTTGAAGTCGATTTTATTCCATATGAGGATGGCCACCCCTGCTTGCTTACAAGGACCGTGTGCATGGTATAAATTTTCCCAACCTTTCACCTTCAGCCTGTGTATGTCTTTTCCATTCAGATGTGTCTCCTGGAAGCAACATATTGTTGGATTTTTTTTTTTAATCCACGTTACAAGTCTATGTCACTTTATTGGAGAGTTTAAGCCATTAATGTTTAGAGTTAGTATTGATATATGGTTTGTATTGCCACCCGTCTTTGATTATTTATCTTTTTTTTTAATTTAGTTTGTTTATCCATGATTAACTTTTCCCCCGCCCTCTGTCATTAATGAGGCACTTCCCACTGATGGTTTTCTTTGTTGATATTCATTTTTTCCTCGTGTAGTGTTTTCCTTAAGATGCTTTGCAATGCTGGTTTTCTGGCTGCAAGTTCTTTTAGCTTTTGTTTATCACGAAATGTTTTTATTTCGTTGTCTTACCTGAAGCTTAATTTTGCTGAATACAGATTTCTTGGTTGGCATCCATTGTTTTTAAGTGTTTGAAATACGTTGTTCCAGGATCTTCTCACTTTCAGCGTCTGTGATGAAAAATCTGTTGTTAACATTTTTGGTTTACCCCTGATTGTAATCTGCCTCCTTTCTCTTGTAGCTTTTAATATTTTCTCTTTGTTCTGTATATTGGATATCTTCATAACAATGTGTCTTGGCATTGGTCTACTGTGATTTTGTGTGCTCGGTGTCCTGTAAGCATCTACAATTTTTTTTATCCGTTTCCATTTTTATTTCTGGAAAGTTTTCTGTAATTATTTCATACAGCAGGTTACTCATTCCCTTGGTTTGAATCTCTGTACCTTCCTCTATCCAGATGACTCATTAGTTTTTTTTTTTTCTTATGTTATCCCATATCTCTTGGATGTTTTTCTCATGACTTTTTACCAGCATTTCTTTGTTGGCTAGACTTTTTTCAAGATGATATATTTTGTCTTCATTATCTGACATTCTGTCTTCTACTTGCTCCACTCTGTTAGTGATACTCTCAATTGAGTTTTTAATTTGTTTTATCATTTCCTTCATTTCTAGAATTATTGTTTGATTTTTTTTTATAATCTCTATCTCCTAATTAAGATGCTTAGTTTCTTTTTATATCTGTTTATGTAATTCATTTTCAATGTGTTCTTTCACTGTTTGGTTTTGATGTCTCGTATCCTCTTTAAGGTTCCATTCCATCTGTCTAAGGTATTTCTTGAGTTCTTTATATGACCATTTTTCTGATGACTCTAGGTCCTTCTGAATATTTAGGCTGTCCATCATTGTTTGTACTCCTTTTCTTCCTTGCTTTTTTATGCTGCTCATGTTACTTCTTGTTTTGTTTGACTGCTGAGTTACTGCTTACTCTTATAAATTTATTTGATGCTTGGGAGGAAAGATATTAGAAGGGAAGGGAAGAAGTCACTAAAGAGAATGAGAGTAGACAGGTAGAATTCAAGGAAGGGAGAATAAGAAAATTGAAAAGAAATGAAAAGACAAAAGAAAAAAATAGAAAATAAAGAAAGAAAAAAAATTTAAATAATAATTATAATTAAAAAATGAAAATTAAAATTTAAAATAATATTAATAATAATAATGATAAAATAAAAAAATAAAAACATTAAAAAAGTTAAAGAACAACAACAACAAAAATGAAAATGAAAGAAATATAAAAAAATATAAATTAAAAAAATAATAATAATACATGCAGTCATAGAGTTCAATTAACTTCTCTTTCAGTATGTGGAGCTGTGTGCACTGGGCCAAGCTCCTCCTCTGAATAAGTGGGAACCAATCACTGTGCAGCAGCTCTTCCTCCCAGACTTGGCGGATCTCCAATCCTGAGTGCCTAGGGCCTTCTCTTGTGCTTCCTCAAGCCATGCCCTGATCACCTGTGATGCTCACCACAATAGTGGTTACAAGCCAGAACTCTACTCCTGGCAGCCCTGTTTTCATGAACGCCTGTGCACACTCTCCCTGTTTGCCTCCCACAGACCCTAAGTTTGTAGAGCTTGGGGCTGAGGACCCCCAGCGAATTTTCTTGCCCTCTGGGAGCCACGCCACCGGTACGTGGTGTAAGAGACCTCAATTGTCAGCACTTGTGGGATCAGGAGCCCGGAATTCCACGCCGCTAGTCCCGAGCCAATCCTGATTCCCTAGGTCTGGCTATCGCGCTCACGGGAGAGCTGGGAGAGGCCCTTACGGCAGAGCTGGGAGGGGCCCTTAAGGTTTCCCCACTGTGTTGAGAGAGATGGCTAGGGGATTACACACCTGTCACGCTGGTTTCAATGAAGTTATCTCCTCTGCCCGTGACATCATTTCTATGCTATGGTGGTATCCCATGCAAATGGTGACCGTTTGTTCCCTTTGCAAGGTAACCAACGCAACTGGTGGGTCCTGACTGTCTCTCCCAAGCGCCGTTTCAATCCTGTGGCCACTGCCTTTGAAGGCTTGGTTGGCTTTTACCTCTGAAAGTTCAGAAGGGCCGAACAGTTATTTCAGAGGGATCTTAGTGCTGAGTCACGAGAACCAGGCAAACCGGAGGTTGAATGCAGCCGATCCAGGCTCGGTGTGTGTTCTGAGGGGCCCAGAATGTTCGCACCAGATCCACATTAGGTCAACATTGCCTAGTGATTCTGAGCAAACAGCATTTAGACAGTTTACGACTCCCGATGCCCACGCAGCTGAAGAGGTCAGAGACTTGATTTTTCCATGCCTGCCTTCATGATGGATTTCCTGTATTGCTACTTTTTTATATCTGTGCATGTGAGTGTGTATGTATGAGAGTGTATATATATATATATATATATATATATATATATATATATACACTCTCCAGATTTTTTAAAATATGAAATATATGTGTCTTATTATACACTCCCTAAATTCATTCATATTCATATATGTGTATTTATAATCAACTTTCCACAAGATTATTCTCAGAAATAATCATCCACCTGAAATACATATTTGTTTTCTAGTACTGAAAACTAAATTCAGTGAAAGGTGCAAACAAAACCTAATATTTCTACAGTTACTGAGCTAGTTTAACATCAATGCAAGTATATTCTTAGGGGACATGATGTGTATTTTGATTTTCATTTTTATTCAACACTTATACGTTACGATGTCTTCAGTTTATGCACATCATAGGATATATATTTCATTCAAAAGTTAGAAAATTTATAGGCATTTGTTTCACGATTAATCACTTTCTGATTCAGAACACATGATTCTTCTATGTTTCTTGACTGGTCTTTTCATGAGACTTCTTTCCAAACACATTATTTTCGTTTAACATCATCACTTATAAAGCAAAACTCAAACACCCTTCATGATAAACCATAATCCTAATATTACCATTAGATATATAACTGGTTGAAATGAATGATTATATATCAATATAAGATTTCTTATATATTTTCAGATTTCAATTCAATCCATTATTTAAAGTGGAACCAGATACATTATTTATTCATATTATCGTCTATTCATGCATTATCTCTATATTCATAGACACAGGGTACACCTCTTTGTACCCCTAATACTAATGTATATGTCTTCAAAATATTGCTCCCAGACATGGTGAAAGAAAAACTCATGTTACCTGATCTACATATACATTTTACCACCAAAATATTCTGAACAAAAAAAAATGTAAAGGTCACACTTATGATTGTACCAAAGCCTAAAAGGAAAGTGAACATGGATAAGTAATAACATCCGTGTCCAGGTTGCCTAATGCTCTCAAATGTCAATCCCATTGGTGACAACATATTTGTTTTTTCCTATGATTATATATTCAAACTCAACCCTGTTGAAAATGTCTAATCCTATCACTCATTTATACTTTGCCTGATTTCGTTATGTCTCTATTGATACCTGCTTTTCTACATAATTTCCCCAGTTCATCATTGTGAAAGACTCTTCACATGTACTGACATTTACATTCACTCTCTAAACGAAACCCTATTGCTAAAGAAGCTTTTTATTCCAAATCATATTCTCACTCTTCTTCCTAAACCTACCGACTATCTTTCTAATCCTACCGACTATCCCTTTTTAACTGGATGTTCTCTTCTACATTCAATCATCCAAGGTACAAGGTCCTATGCCATTGTATATCGATTTAACTGAGACAATTGTACAGAACGTAATTCAACACTATGCATCCCAATCAAGGGCCCAATGCCCTTCTGGGCTTCAAATCTTTCTTAGATTTCCGTTTTCATACATATATTTCACTTATATATTCTTATAAATATCGCAGGTACCCAATCCCTTTATTCATCCTGCAGAATGATTCCTAACCCAAATCAAACATATAATGAACCCTAACCATACACTAACTTTACCGAAGAGCAGGGACAGAGTTGGTTTTAAAATACAGGAATGTAGGGTATCTTCACCTGCTGAGAACCTCAAATGTTCATGCAGAAATGATCCCTGGTGAAGATGAAGGCAGCTATGAAATACCTCAGAAAGCAAAAGTCATCTTCCATGGCAGTCATCCTGGTCGGGTTGAAGGGTTGTGTCTGAATCACTCTCTCTTCTTAATGTATACAAGATGGACCAAACCAGTTCTGTGTGGAGAGCTGTTCCGGGGTGCTTATGATTGATATAACATTCTAACTTGTGAAAGTGTTACAGGAAAACAGGGGCAGCCTCCACCTAAAGGGACTTTTGGAAGCAACTGTTAGGGCAAAGTGGTTGCCAAGGCAGTGATGTAATTCAGATCCTGAAGGAAGTGACCTCACCTCACTTCCTTGGTGATGAAACTCTCTGAACTTGGGATCCAGGAAGCCAGGAACCCAGACACAGTCCCTGTCCCAGTCCCAGTGGTCTCATATGTTTGGATTTACCAAGGACAGAGTCAGTCTTTCTTTGAACCTACAGATGTGAGGATGGCCAAATGCCAGGAAACCTTTGAAGAGGGGCTTTTCCTCAGAAAGCAGGTAGTGTCTCACCACTGGCTCTTGACAACTTCACAGAGTTGGCCAAGCAGACCAGAACTGAGACAGGAGAGGTCATTTTGGGGAAACATAGTATGGCCCACCAGTCAGAGGACACTCCGGAGAGTCACAGACCTACTTGGGGGAAGGAGGTGCCTTTGTGGGTGTGGGTGTGATTTTGTGGTTTTGTCTCAAGTTCTCAGAATAGGTGGGAAAGGCAGTTTGTTTGGTTTGGAGTGGACTACTTTTAGTAAGTCCTTTGACAAGGCGAGTGTCTGTGTATCCCATTGTGTTCATGATTGTAGACATTAGAAGAGAGAAGGCATCAATGGATGTTTTCTGTCTACTAGAAAGCTTGCCAGCATTCATTGTGCCCAATATATGAGTGGAATCAGGCTTGCCTTATGTATGGGCAACACCTACTAGCTTCATAATTTCCTGTTTTCTCCTTCAATTCTGGCAACACTCCAGAATAGTATCATGGTTTTGTGTCCAAGATATGTACCACCTCCAATATCTGTGACATGGCCATGTACTAGATAGTTGAAGGGAATGGCTAGCATCTCAGAAATCTCAGATATCAGTTGACGAGGAAAGTCTCAGTGGAGAAACCCTGCTTTGGTCCTTTTGCTTACCTATTGTTCTGTTGCCCTGAATGTCAGGAAGAACTTTGCCTCAAGCCACCACTTTGTGAAGCCTGAAGAAAACAGTTTTCAAATGCAAATGAATGGGCATCACGTGTGGATCCATGCTTAATTGCTTTGAAAAGGGATATGTCTGAATCAGTCTCTTGGCCCTGTGTGAGGCTGAGGCTTAGATTCTCAGCACCTGATGGATCTAAAGATACATCCCATGCATGCATCGAAAACCAAAATGGCAAAAAGATCAGATATTGTTGATTAACTCTCTTGCCTTCCTCTGGTAGGTTCCTGACATCCATCAAGTGAGAACAGGGATCCTTTGGGTCAAATGAGTTCTTCAAAACCCAGCAGAGGCTAGCCCATAGGTGCTTGTTTTTCTCATGACTCCAATTCACTTAAAGAATCTAAACCTCAAAGTCAGTAGGCCTCAAGTTGGAGAAGCTAAGCAGTATTAAAGGAAGGCCTATTTGATCACTCCTGGTTTACAGGAAGGGTGTCCATGCCACCCTGACTTTAGGCAAATGAGGTGCAGGAAGCTTATTTTGGACACTGACGTGGGCTGCTCCCCTCATGGAAACCTCCAGCCACAGGTTATGATGAGTGTATATATGGAAGAAGATTTGGGCCATGTGGGAGTGTTTGGGATTTAATTGTGGACATTTGAATGGTGGTTTGAAGAGATGTCTGGGTCCACGTGGGCTTGCACCCTGGTGTGATTCCCCTTAGAGACTGAGTTGTGGTACTGATCTCAGAGAAGTATTGCCATGAATTGTGTTGGGATTTTAGATGGCCATGCATGAGAGTTGCCCTTGGAAAGACATCTAGGCCCAAGTTGACTTTCCACAGATCACAGGGAATCTCAGCCATGATATCACATGATTTTATTCTTAAAGACTTGGCAGCCATTTTTGAGAGTCAAAACACACATGGACCTCACATTGTAGACCTCAATGGGCCTGGCTTAATCTGACATTTTGGCCACTCTTTGGGAAGCCTTGCCTGTGAGAATTCTCCAGAGTTTTCATTGAAATGAACTTACTCACCATTTAATGGTTCCTGAATAAATTGAAACCCACAGTGCCTCCAACTTCTTCCTTGAAAATTGGCTAGATAAATACCATAAAAATTTTTGAAATTCCCATGACTGGGTGGCACTGGAGAACATTTGGATGTCCTGTTGCTGATCATGAGTATGTAAGACAGTGCCTTGATTGACTTGGTTTTATGAAAATGGTGTAGAACAGAGATGCCAGTAAGTTGGATCCTGTTGAGTAGTTGTCCTAGAGCAGTGGTTGGCAGGTGTGTGATAAAACATCTGTGTTGGGCCATGTGGATCTGCCATTGTCTTGCAAATGGATTGTGACTGACATTTTGAAGCCAGTAGACTCTTATATGTAAAAGCATATTGTTATATGGAGAGGTTTCAGGGCAATGTTCAGAATCAGGTTGCTATGGTCAATGGGGCAAGCAATGTGGGATAGAAGCCTGGTTGGTGCATTCTCCTGCAGAACCCGACCCACCACAATTGACAGAACTCACTTCAGCACTGTGTCCCTGTTGAACTCCTTGTATTTCATGAAGCAAATTCCAAACTCCCAGTGCAGCAGCAAGAAACACCACGAATAGTGGAGGATGACCAAATGGATTTACAGTCCACACGGGGAGACACTTAGACCCCAGTGGCCACAAGTTACATACAAATAGAAAATTCAGCACTGATGCCTCATGTTCATTGGAAAATAAGAAACAATGTCATTCATGTCACATAGATGAAGACCCAGCTTTGATGGTCTCACTCCAAATGAAGCTAATGCTCCTGACAACAGCATATATTTCATTGCCCAACCTTAGAGGCAGTTTCTCCAGATGTCAGGCTGGCAGAACTTCATGTTTGTGGAGTGTTTACCCTGTCCCTTACTTTTGGAAACTCCTCTACCACCTCCAAATTTGTGAACTCCTGAGCATTTTCCATTCCACATATGTATTCACAGATTTTCTAACTCCTCTCCTCTAATTGTGTCTTATGTGGGGCGAAGGTAATGTCAAGGCATTGTTATGAATGAGAGTGGGAAGTTTTTTGTGTAGCACATATTTGCATATACATTGGATACATTTTCAAATTTTCCTATCGAAATACTGAATCCCTGACACTAACACATACCCTAATAGACTTTGACTTCTAATCCTAATATTATGGAGAAAAATAACCCAAACAGAATAGAAATACAAGAGGTTCACAGGAGGCATGGTGTATAGTTGGACTTGCCTTTCGTATGATAAATGGTAGGTGTTATAAATCTAGCGAATTTTAATTGAAATAGTCCTCCATGTGTTTTAAAAGTTAACAAATATGTGAATAACTGTCTCCCTTTCTCTGTAGCCTATTCATCACATGTATTTTTATATGCACATATCGAATTCTACCTGGTATAACTCGTACATTTTGTGAGGTGGCTGGCTTGGCAGATACAAATTGTGAGAAGAGATCACTCCTACTAAATGCTGTTGGAACCGAAAATTCAAGATACGGGTGAGCTTCTTAGTTGAACGACATAAATCCATGTTCATTAAAATGAATATTTTTGGATCTGTGGATGATATATATTTCATGGTGAATTTCGATTGGCATACATAATGCTACTTTTTTAATGTCTCTGTGTGTATGTATATATATACATATATATATATTTTTTTTCACTCTGCAGATTTTTCAAAATATGAAGTATATTTTTCTTATTATACACTCCCTAAATTCATTCATATTCATGTATGTGGATTTATAATCAACTTTTCAAACGATTTTTCTCAGAAATATTCATCCACCTGAAATACTTATTTGTTTCCTAGTACTGAAAACTAACTTCAGGGGATCATATGATGGCTGCGAAGGGAGTGCATCACCCCCATATACCGCATCACTGTGCGGGAGAATGACGAGTTAGAATGGCTAAAACCTATCTTGTTAGGAATTTCCAGCAAAATTGTGGTTCTCCAAAACCTAGTGTACTAATTTCCATCTCACGAGGATCAGCTACGGGAACTCAAACGCGAGTGATTTGTCCTCACAGAAGGTCATGTGGCTTATTCAGGAAATCGCTCCGTGGCTAGAGTCTGTGGTGCGTGCTGGGAAACGACGAGATAGCAACGCAAATATACAGTGGTGCAGATACTGTGGGCTCCTGCCAGGTATGCAATCACTGTGCTCAGTGCTGAATTCTGGGTTTGAGACGGGGAAGCATGCAGTCCAACTCGTTTCTCTGCACCAGTCAGACCACAGAGGAACCCAGCGGCCACCATCTTGGAGAGGTGACGTCACCATCCCTGTTTTCGACTGATCGCAGCTTATTCAGCTATAGAACCGGTAATTTCAGGATGCCATTCACCTTTGTCTTGCAGACAAATTATTCAGGCTCAGTGCTAGAGAACCCGCAGAAACTGCGTCTTGGAGCCTGCTTCTATTAGAACATACACCGAGCACAGAGCGGCCGAATTCTGCCTCCCGGAACTGATCTGGCCCTGGGCTAAAGAACCTGCGGAAACTGCTTCTCGGTCCGGGTCTTGCTGAATACTGTGGAGGTAAATATCAACCGAGCCTTCATAGGGAGTGCAACAGGATTGAGACGGGGCTTGTGAGTGCCGGTCAGAACTCACCCATTGCTTTAGTCACCCAGCAAAGGGAACAAAATGCTGCCTTTTGCATGGGATACCAACATGGCAGAGATCTGATGTCATCAGAAAGCAGCAGAGGAGATAACTTCATTGATACCATCGGTGACAGAAACAGTTGGTCTCCTGGTAAAGAAAGTGAGTCACAAACACCCGGGTCTCTCTCACTTTGTCATCAAGCCAGAGGGGCAGAGCAGAGCCGCTGCCCACGCCCGGAACAGGCCCAGCGACACACCTGCATGGTAGTCACGTCACCCCAATTGGAATAGAGGCAGAGCAGAGCCGCCGCCCTTGCCCAGAACAGGCCCAGTGACCCGCAGGCGTGGTAGTCAAATCACCCGAATTGGAATAGTTGCAGAGCAGAGCCTTCTCCCTCACCTAGTACAATCCCAGTGGCCCACCGGCATGGTAGTCAGGTCACCCCAATATTAGTAGGGGCAGAGCAGAGCCTTCGCCCGCACCCAGAACAGGCCCAACAACCTGCCGGCATGGTAGTCACGACCCCCCAAATGGAGTAGTGGCAGAGCAGAGCCATCACCTGCACCCGCAAGGTAGGCACACCTGCACCTGACTGGCAGAAGAGGCCCATCGCCCTGCCGGAGCGGCAAACACTTCACCCCATTTGGAATAGGAGCAGAGCAGATCCGTTGCCCATGCCCGCAAGGTAGGCAGACCTGCGACAAACTGGCGGAACAGGCCCAGCAACACACCTGCATGGTAGTCAGGTCACCCCAATTGGAGTAGGGGCAGAGCAGAGCCGCCGCCAGCACCTACAAGGTAGGCAGACCTGCGACTGATTGGCAGAACACCCCAGGGGTCCACGGGCCTGGTAGACACGTGACACCAATTGGAGGAGGGGCAGAGCAGAGCCGCCTCCCGCGCCTGCATGGTAGGCAGACCTGCAACCGATCAGGAAAACAAGCCCAGCGGCCCGTCAGCAAGGTAGTTAGATCACCCTAATTGGAGGAGCAGCACAGCCCCCCTGCGCCCATGCAAGGGAGACTTTGCAACTATACAAGAGCAATATAAATATATAGGAGGAAAATTTCAAAATTACAACAGTTTCACCAAGCAGAAAGAAAAGCGAGCAGTATGATAAGACAAGGAAAAAAGGACCACAAGCAATGCAGGTCAGCACAACTTTAGAAGAGGTAATAGCTGCAGTAAATGGAATGTCAGATAAAGAACTCAGGATATACATGCTTCAGATGATCTGGAGTCTCAAGGAAGACATTAGACAGCAAAATCAGACAATGAAAAATCACTTCGACAATGAATTACATAAACAAATCCAAGAAGCAAAAGATCAGCTATACAGGGAGATAGAGGTTGTAAAAAATAACAAACAGAAATCCTAGAAATGCAGAAAGCAATAAACCAACTTAAAAACTCAATTGAGAATACTACCAGCAGAGTAGAACACTTAGAAGATAGAACATCAGACAATGAAGACAAAGTATTCCAACTTGAAAAGAACATAGACAGCTCAGCAAGACTGTTAAGAAACCATCAACAGAATATCCAAGAAATACGGGATAACATAAAGAGACCAAACTTAAGAGTCATTGGAATACAGGAAGGTATAGAGGTCCAAACCAAAGCAATGAGCAATGTATTCAATGAAATAATACGAGAAAACTTCCCAGACTTGAAGAATCAGACTGACTCCCAAGTCCTAGAAGCCTACAGGACGCCGAATGTGCAAAATCATAAGAGATCCACACCTAGACACATTATAATGAAGATGCCCAACGTACACAATAAGGAGAGAAATTTAAATGCTACAAGAGAAAAAAAAAGCAGATTACATTTAGGGGTAAACCAATCAGGATAACAGCTGATCTTTCAACACAGACTCTGAAAGCTAGAAGATCCTGGATTAACATTTTTCAAACACTGAAAGAAAATGGATTCCAACCAAGAATTGAGTATCCAGTGAAATTAAGCATCAGGATGGAAGATAAAATCATAACCTTCTATGTTAAAAAAAAGTTAAAATAAATTGTAGCTAGAAAACCATCTCTTCAAAACATCATCGGCAAAATATTACAGGAAGAGGAAATGGAAAATAACAATAAAAACCAACAGTGGGAGGTAGTACAGTAAAAGGGGGAAATAATCAATGTAGAAAACAATCCATGTTTAATAACATAAATAAACAAATAGGGCTGGAAGAACAACCATTATCTCAATAATAACCGTAAATGTTAATGGCTTAAACTCACCAATTAAGAGACACAGGCTAGTAGAATGGATCACAACACAAGACCCAATAATATGCTGCCTACAGGAGACGCATTTGATAGGAAAAGACATACATAGACTGAAGGTGAAAGGTTGGGAAAAATCATATCACTTATATGGACTTCGGAAACAAGCAGGAGTGTCCATACTCATATCAAATAAAATAGATTTCAAGCCAAAGTTAATCAAAAGGGATAAAGAGGGACACTACATACTGCTCAAGAAAACCATACACCAACAAGACATAACCATTATAAATATATATATGCCCCAAACAATGGTGCAGCTATGTCCATCAAACAAACTTTTTTCAAGATCAAGAGTCTAATAGACCACCATACAATAATCATGGGAGACTTCAACACACCTCTCTCACCACTGGACAGGTCTTCCAAACAAAAGTTGAAATAGAAAACTATAGAACTCAATAACACAATTAATAACCTAGACTTAATTGACATATATCGAATATACTCCTCAACATCAAGCAGTTACATTTTTCCTCAGCAGCACATGGATCCTTCTCAAAAATAGATCATATATTATGTCACAGGGCAATTCTTAGACAATATAAAGAAGTAGAGATAATACCATGCATCTTATCTGATCATAATCTAATATAAACTAAAAATCAATGATAAACGAAGGAAGGAAAAATCATGCATCACTTGGAGAATGAACAATAGGTTACTGAATGATCAATGGGTTATAGAAGACATCAAGGAGGAAATTAAAAAATTCTTAGAGATAAATGAAAACACAGGCACAACATATCAGAATCTATGGGACACACTGAAATCCGTTCTAAGAGGAAAATTCATTGCTTGGATTTCATTCCTTAAAAAAAGAAAAACAAAACAAAACAAATAAATGATGTCATACTTCATCTCAGAATCCTAGAAAAAGAAGAGGAAAACAACAGCAAAATAAGGAGAAGGTAAGATTTAATTAAAATCAAAGCTGAAATTAATGAAATCGAAACAAAAGAAACAATTGAAAAAATTGAGAAAACTAAAAGTTGGTTCTTTGAAAAAATAAATAAAATCGACAGACCCTTAGCCATGCTAATGAAGAGAAGAAGAGAGAAAACTCAAATTACTAGCATACGGGATGAAAAGGGCAACATCACATGTTAAGGTATATAAACAAGTCAGGATGGCACCTGGTATTTTGCCAGAGAAATGTTAGGGTCTGTAAACAAGTCTGGATGGCGCCTGGAAAAATGCCATAGAGAGTGGTTTGTGAAGTAACAAAAGCAAGCCATTAAGTGTGGAGATTCCTTATTGGTTCACTGCTGGATCTATTTTATGCTAATTAGATAAGCTATATAAAATGTATAAATATCGCTCAGATGCTACAATAAACGGCTTCCATTCCTGCTGTATCAATCTACACAAGTTATTTGTCACCCCCTGGCAATCACAGCAGATATTTCTGAAATACAGAAGATAATCAGAAATTAATTTGATTCGTTATACTCCAATATAATAGAAGATAGTGAAAGCATCGAAAAATTTCTTAAGTCATATGATCTGTCCAGATTGAGTCAGGAGGATATAGACAACCTAAACAGACCAGTATCAATTGAGGAAATAGAAGAAACCATCCAAAGATTACCAACTAAGAAAAGACCAGGACAGTATGGGTATACAGCAGAGTTTTACAAACCCTTTAAATATGAACTAATACCAATACTTTTCAAGCTATTTCAGAAAATTGAAAAAGAGGGAGATCTTCCAAATTCATTCTACCAGGCCAATATCACCCTGATTTCTACACCAGACATAAACACTTCAAACAAAGAAAACTACAGACCAATATCCCTAAGGAATCTAAATGCAATAATCCCTAATTAAATTCTGGTGAATCAGATACAAAAACATATTAAAAAAATTGTGCACCATGATCAAGTAGGATTCATCCATGGAATACAAGGCTTGTTCAATATACGAAAATCAATAAATGTTATTCACCACATCAATAGACTTAAAAATAAGAACCATATGATCATCTCGATAGATGCACAAAAAGCATTCGACAAAGTACAGCATCCCTTTATCTTCAAAACTCTAGAAAAACTAGGAATAACAGGATCATACCTCAATATTGTAAAAGCAATCTATGCTAATCCTCAAGCTAGCATCATTCTGAATCTAGAAAAATTGAAGGCATTCCCTCTAAAATCTGGAACAAGAATGGGATGCCCTCTCTCACTACTTCTGTTCAATACAGTTCGCGAAACACTGGCCAGAGCAATTAGACAGACGGAAGAAATTAAAGGCATAAAAATAGGAAAAGAACAACTTAAATTATTACTATTGCAGATGACATGATTCTATACCTAGCAGACCCAAAAGGGTCTACAAAGAAACTAATAGAGCTAATAAATGAATGCAGCAAAGTGGCAGGATATAAAATCAACACGCATAAATCAAAGGCATTCCTCTATATCAGGGACAAATCCTCTGAAATGGAAATGAGAACAACCACTCCATTCACAATATCCTAAAAAAAAAAGATGGGAATCAACCTAACAAAAGAGGGGAAAGTCTCATACAATGAAAACTACACAACCCTAAAGAGAGAAATATAAGAAGATCTTAGAAGATGTAAAAATATACCCTGTTCATGGAAAGGCAGAACTAACATCATCAAAATGGTGATATTACCAAAATTTCTCTATAGGTTTAATGCAATGCCAATCAAATCCCAAAGGCATTTCTTGTAGAAATAAAGAAAGCAATCATGAAATACATATGGAAAAATAAAAGTTCCAGAATAGCAAAAACAATGCTAGGCAGGAAGTGTGAATCAGGCGGTAGAGCGATACCAGACTTCAAACTATACTACAGAGCAATAGTAACAACAATAGCATGGTACTGGTACCAAAACAGGCTTGTGGACCAATGGTACTGAATAGAGGACACAGAAACCAATCCACAAAACTACAACTATCTTATATTTGATAAAGGGGCTAAAAGCATGCAATGGAGGAAGGATAGCATCTTCAACAAATGGTGTTGGGAAAACTGGAAATCCATATGTAACAAATTGAAACTGAATCCCTTTCTCTTGCCATGCACAAAAGTTAACTCAAAATGGATCAAGGAGCTTGATATCAAATCAGAGACACAGTGTCTGATAGAAGAAAAATTTGCTTACGATGTACATACTGTGGGGTCGGGCTCCAAATTCCACAATAGGACACCCATAGCACAAGAGTTAATAACTAGAATCAACAAATGGGACTTACTCAAACTAAAAAGTTTTTTCTCAGCAAAAGAAAAATAAGAGAGGTAAATAGGGAGCCTACATCCTGGGAAGAAATCTTTACTCCTCACACTTCAGATAGAGCCCTAATATCCAGAGTATACAAAAAACTCAAAAAATTAGAGAATAAGATAACAAATAACCCAATCAACAAATGGGCTGAGGACCTCAACAGACACTTATCAGATGAGGACTTACAATCAATCAACAAGTACATGAAAAAATGCTCACCATCTCCAGCAGTCAGAGAAATGCAAATCGAAACCACCCTAAGATACCATCTCACTCCAGTAAGATTGGCAGCCATTATGAAGTCAAACAACAAGTTCTGGCAATGATGTGGGGAAACAGGTACACTTCTACATTGCTGGTGGGACTGCAAATTGGTGCAGCCAATTTGGAAAGCAGTATGAAAATTTCTTGGAAAGCTGGGAATGGAACCACCATTTGACCCAGCTATTCCCCTACTCAGTCTATTCACTAAAGACCTAAAAACAGCATGCTACAGGGACACTGCTACATCGATGTTCATAGCAGAACAATTCACAACAGCAAGACTGTGAAACCAACTTAGATAACCTTCAATGAAAGAATGGATAAAATACTGTGGCATTTATACACAATGGAGTATTACTCTGCATTGAAAAATAAAAAAAAATCATAGAATTTGGAGGGAAATGGATGGCATTAGAGCAGATTATGCTAAGTGAAGCTAACCAATCCTTAAAAAACAAATGCCAAATGTCATCTTTGATATAAGGAGAGTAACTAAGAACAGAGGAGAGACGAAGAGCATGACAAGATGATTAACATTAAAGCGGGATGAGAGGTGGAAAGGAAAGGGAGAGAGAAGGAAAATTGCATGGAATTGGAAGGAGACCCTCAGGGTTATACAAAATTACATACAAGAGAAAGTGAGGGGAAAGAGAAAAATAATACAATGGGGACAAATTTATTACAGTAGAGGGGGTAGAGAGAGAAGAGGGGAGGGGAGGGGAGGGGAGGGGGGATAGTAGAGGATAGGAAAGGCAGCAGAATTCAATAGACACTAGTATGGCAATATGTGAATCAATAGATGTGTAACTGATGTGATTCTGTAATCTGTACACGGGGTAAAAATGGGAGTTTATAATGCACTTGAATCAAAGTGTGAAATATGTTATAACAACAACTATGTAATGTTTTGAACAACCATAAATAAAAATGAAATAAAACTAACTATGGTGAATAATGCATGCAATCCTAATATTTCTACAGTAACTGACCCAGTTTAACATCAATGCAAGTAGATTCCTATGGGACATGATGTGTACTTTGACCTTCATTTTTATTCAACACTGGTACATTACTATTTCATCAGTTTATGCACATCACAGGATATATATTTCATCCACAATTTAGGAAAGTTATAGGCATTTGTTTCACTTTCAATCAATTCCAGCTTCAGAACACATGGATTCCTCCATATTTCTTGACTGGTCTTTTCATGAGACTTCTTTCCAAACACATTATTTTCGATTTCCATAAACACTTTTGAAACAAAACTCACACACACTTCATGATAAACAATAACCCTAAGATTACCATTATATATGTAACTGGTTGGAGTGAATGATTGTATGTCAATATATGATTTCCTATATATTTTAAGATATCAATTCAATCCATTATTTAAAGAGAAAAAAGTTATATTATTTATTCACACTATGGTCTATTCATGCATTATCTCTATATTCATTGACACAGGGTACACCACTTGGTACCCACAATACTAATTTATGTGTCCTCAAATATTGCTCCCAGAAATGGTGGAAGAAATACACACATCATATGATCTACATATATATTTGATCACAATAATTTTCTGGGCACAAAATGCAAAGGTCACACTTATGATTGTACCAAATCCTAAATTGAAAGTGAACATGGCTTACTAAAAACATCCATGTCCAGGTTGCCTAATGCTTTCAAATGTCATTCCTATTGGTGACTACATATTTGTTTCTTCCTAAGATTATGTATTCAATCTCAACCCTGTTGAAAATGTCTAATCCTATCACTCACTATATAATTGCCTCATTTCGTAATGTCTCTATTGATATTTTCCTTCCTACATATTTTCCCCAGTTAATCATTGTGACTGACTCTTCACATGTGCTGACATTTATATTCACTCTATAACCGAAACCCTAATGCTACAGAACTTTTTGTCCAATTTTTATACTCACTCTTTTTTTATAAACCTACCGACTATCTTCCTAATCCCACCGACTATCTCAATTTGAGTGGATGTTCTCTTCTAAAATCAAACATCCAAGGTATAAGGTCCTATGTCATTGATTATCAATTTATCTGAGACATCTGTGTAGAACGTAATTAAAAGCTAAGTATCCCAATCAAGGGCCTAATGCCCTTCTGGGCTTCAAATCTTACCAACATTTCTGTTTTCATACTTATATTTCACCTCTATAATCTTATAAATATCACAGGTTCCCAATACTATTAATCATCCTGCAGAAGGATTCGTAATCCAAATCAAACATGTTAATAACCCTAACCATACACTCTTCCCTCAACCTAACTTTACAGAAGAGCAGGGACAGAGTTCGTCTTACAATACAGGAATGTAGGGGATCTGCCTCCTGCTGAGAACCTCAAAGGTCCATGCAGGTTTGATCCCTGGAGAAGATTAGGCAGCTATGAAGGACCTGAGAGAGAAAAAGTTATCTTCCATCTCAAACAACCTTTCCAAGATGAAGGGTTTTGTCTGAATAAGCCTCTCTCTTCTTAATGTAGAGAAGATGGACCATACCAGGCATGTGTGGAGAGCTGTTCCTGGGTGCCTATGGTTGATATACCATTCTAACTTTTGAAAGTGTCACAGGAAGTAAGGGCTGCCTCCATCTCATAGTACTATTGGAAGCAACTGTTAGGACAAAGTGGTTGCCAAGGCAGTGACCTCATTAAATTCCTGAAGAGATTAATCTCACCTCACTTCCTTGGTGATGAAACTCTCTGAACTTGGGATCCGGGAAGCCAGGCACGCAGAGCCAGTCCCATTCCCAGTCCCAGTGGTCTCACTTGATTGGATTTAACAAGGACAGAGTCAGTCTTTCTGAGTACCTACTGATGTGAGGATGGACAAATGTCAGGAAAGCTCTGAAGAGAGGCCTTTCCTGAGAAAGCAGGTAGTGGCTCACAGCTGGCTAGTGACAACTTCACAGATTGGGCCAATGAGACCATATCTGACACAGGACAGGCGATTTCATCAGAACATAGTATGGCCCACCAGTCAGAGGACACTCCTGATAGTCACAGACCTACTTGGGGGAAGGAGCTGCCTTTGTGTGTGTGGGTGTAGGTTTGAGGTTTTGTCTCATGTTCTGAGAATAGGTAGGAAAGGCAGTTTATTTGTTTTGGAGTGAACTGTTTCTGGTAAGTCGTTTGACAAGGCCAGTGTCTCTATGTCTGTGTATCCCACTGTGTCCGGGGTTTTAGACATTAGAAAAGAGAATGAATCATTGTATGTGTCCTGACTAGTAGAAAGCTTCCCAAGATTCATCTTGCCCAATTTATGAATGGACTGTGGCTTGACTTATGCGTGGGCAACTCCTACAATCTTGCTAAGTTCCTGTTTTCTTCCTGAATCCTGGCCAATTTCCAGAATAGGCTCATTTTTTTGTGTCCAAAATATGTACCACCTCCAAGCTCTGAGACTTGGCCATGTACTGGATAGCTGAAGGGAATGGGAGCATCTCAGAAAACTCAGATATGAGTGTGACCAGAAAATTCTAATGGAGAAACCCTGCTTTGGGCCTTTTGCTTACCAATTGTTCTGTTGCCCTGAATGTCCGGAACATCTTTGCCTCAGGCCACACCTTTGTAGAGCCAAAAGAAATAGTTTTCAAACAGAAATGAAAGGGCATCACCTCTGGCTCTTTGCTTAATTGCTTTGGAAAGGGATGTGTCTGAATCAGCTTTTTGGCCCTGTGTGAGGCTGCGGCTTAGATTTTTAGCACCTGATGGATCTAAAGAAAGATCCCATGTGTGCATCCAAAACCAAAATGGACAAAAGAGCATTCATTTTGGATGAAGTCTCTCACATTCCTCTGTAAGGTTCCTGACCTTCATCAAGTGAGAATAGTGATCATTTGGTTCAAATGTGTTCCTCAAAACCCTGCAGAGGATAGCCCATAAGTGCTTGATTTTTCTCATGACTCCAAATCACATAAAGACTCTAAGCCCCACAGTCAGTAGGCTTTAAATTGGAGAAGCAGTGCCATCTTAATGGCCGGCCAATTTGATCACTCCTGGTTCACTGGAAGGATGTCCAGGCCATCCTGATTTTAGGCAAATGAGGGGCAAGGGTGGTTATTTTGGACACTGTCTTGGGCCGCACCCCTCATGGAAACCTCCAGCCAGAGGTTATGATGAGTGTGTATTTAGAAAAGATGAGTGACATGTGGGAGTGTTTTGGATTTAATTGTGGATATTTGTGTGGCAGTTGGAAGACATAACTGGGTCTACCTGGGCTTGAACTTTGGTGTGATTCCCCTTAGAGACTGAGTTCAGAATCTGACCTCAGAAAAGTATTGCCATGTATTGTGTTGGGATTAAAGAGGCCATGTATGAGAGTCACCCTTGGAAACTGAGAACTAGCGCCAGAGTGGCTTTGCACAGAGAACTGGGAATCTCAGCCAAGGTATCACATGATTTCATTCGAAAGACTTGGCAGCCATATTTGAGAGTCAAAACACACATGGACCTCACATTGTAGACCTCAATGGGCCTGGCTAAATGTGACCTTTTGTCCACTCTTTGAGAAGCCTTGCCTGTGAGGGTTCTCCAGAGCTTTCATTGAAATAATCTTTCTCTCCATTTAATGGTTCCTGAATAAATTGAAACCCACAGTGCCTCCAACTTCATCCTTGAAAAATTTCTAGATAAATACCGTGAATTTTTTGAAATTCCCACGACTAGGTTGCACTAGAAAACCTTTGGATGTCCTGCTGCTGATCATGGATGTACCTGACAGTGCCTTGCTTGACTGGGTTTTATGAAAATGGTGTAGAACAGAGGTCCCAGTAAGTTGCAGCCTCCTGAGAAGTGGGCCTAGAGTTGTGGTGGGCAGGAGTGTGATAAAACTTCTGTGTTGGAGCAATTTGGATCTTCCATTGGCTTACAAATGGCTTGTGGCTTACATGGTGCAGCCAGCAGACCCTTATAAGTAAAGGCATCTTGTTATATGGAGAGGATTCAGGGCAATGTTCAGAATCAGGTTGCTATGGACAAGGATGCAATGGGGCAAGCTTTGAGGGATAGAAGATTGGTTGGTGCATTTTTATGCTGTCCCTGACCCACCACACGTGATAGAAGTCCCTCCTGCACTGTGTCCCAGTTGAACACCTTCTATTTTATGAAGCAAATACCAAACTACCAGTGCAGCAGCAAAAACCCCACAAAAAGTGTAGGAGGGCCAAATGGCTTCACAGTTCAACGGGGAGACACTTAGACCCCAGAGGCCACAGTTTACTTAAAAAGAAAAATATCAGCACTGCTGCCTCATGTTCATTGAAATATCAGAAACAATGTCTTCCAGGTCTCATAGATGCAGACCCAGCTTTGATGGTCTCACTACAAAGAAAGCCAAATCTCCTGAAAACAACATATATTTCAAGTGCCCTATCTCAGAGGCAGTTTCTCAAAAAGCTTTTAGGCCAGCAGAGCTCCATGTTTGTGGAGTGTTTACCCTATCCCTTGCTTTTGGAAACTCCTCTACAACCTCCAAGGTTGTGAACTCCTGAGCATTTTCCATTCCAGATATGTGTTCACTGATTTTCTAACTCTTCTCCTCTAATTTTGTCTTACTTGGGGTGAAGGTAATGTCAAGGCATTGTTCTGGATGAGAGTGGGAGGATATTTGTGCAGCATATATATGCATACAAATTGGATTCATTTTCCAATTTTCATTTTGAAATATTGAATCCCTGACACTAACCCATACCTACTAGACTCAGACAACTCATCCTAATATGATAGAGAAAAATAAGCCAAACCTATAGAAATACAAGCAGTTCATTGGAGGCATGTTGTATAGTTGGACTTGCGTTTTGCATTATATAAGGTAAAAGTTATAAATCTAGTCAATTTTTAATCGAAGAAGTTCTCCCTGAGTTTTTAAACTTAAAAAATACGAGAATTCTTGTTTCCCTTTCTCTTTAGCCTATTCACACTTGTATATTTATATGCACATATAGAATCCTACCAGGTATCACACGTACATTTTTGAGGTGGCTGACTTGGCATATACAAACTGTGAGAAGAGTTCACTCCTCCTAAACGCTGTTGGAAGTGAAAATTCAACCTATAGGGGAGCTTCCTAGTAGAAGAACATTATGCATAAATTCATGTTCAGTAAAATAAATATTTTTGCATCTGTGGATGATATATATTTACTGATGAATTTCGATTCGCATATATATTGCTACTATTAAATGTATGTGAGTGTTTTTTTTTGTGTGTGTGTGTATAATATATCTGTACACTCTGCAGATGTTTCAAAATATAAAATATATGTGTCTAATGTAAACCCTCTAAATTCATTCATGTTCATGTATGTGGATTTATAATCAACTTTTCACAAGATTATAATCAGAAATATTCATCCACCTGAAATACATAATTGTTTCCTAGTACTGAAAACTAACTTCAGTGAATGGGGCATACAAATCCTCATTATTCTACAGAAACTGACCCAGTCTAACATCAATGCAAGTAGACTCCTATGGGACATGATATGTAATTTGACGTTCATATGTATTCAACAATGGTACATTATTATTTCTTCAGTTTTTGCACATTTTAAGTTATACACTTCATCCACAAGTTCACAAATTTATAGGCATTTGTTTCAACTTTAATCACTTCTTGCTTCAGAACACAAGTATTGTCAGGGTTTCGTGACAGGTCTTTTCATGAGACTTCTTTCCAAACACATTATTTTAGATTTCCATAATCACTTTTGAAGCAAAACTCACACACTCTTCATGATAAACCAAAACACTAATATTTCCATGAGATATATAACTGGTTGGAATGAATGATTGTGTATCAATATATGATTTCCTTTAATTTTTCAGATATCAATTCAATTCATTATTTAAAGTTCAAAAAAGTTGTATTATTTAGTCACAGTATGTTCTATTCATGCTTTATCTCTATGTTCATAGACACAGGGTACACCTCTTTGTACCCCCAATTCTAATTTTAAATATTCAATATATTGCTCCCAGAAATGGTGAAAGAAATACTCATGTCACCTCATTATCACAGTAATATTCTGGACAAAAAAATGGAAAGGTCACTCTTATGATTGTACCAAAGCCTAAATTGAAAGTGAACATAGATTACTAAAAACATCCATGTCCAGGTTGCCTAATGCTATCAATTGTCAATCCTGTTGGTGACTACATATTTGTTTCCATCTAATTTATATATTCAAACTCAACCCTGCTGAAAATGACTAATTCTATCACTCACTTTATACTTTGCCTGATTTTGTAATGATTCTATTGATATCTGCTTTTCTACATATTTTCCCCAGTTCACCATAGTGACTGACTCTTCATATGTACTGACATCTACATTCACTCCATAACCGAAACCCTACTGGTAAAGAACATTTGGTCCAAATCCTATACTCACTCTTCTTCCTAAAGCTATCGACTATCTTCCTAATCCTAACGATTATCACTTTTTGCCTGGATGTTCTCTTCTAAATTCAATCATCATAGGTACAAGGTCCTACTCCCTTGTATATCGAATTATCTGAGACATCTTTGCAGAACATAATTCAAAGCTAAGTATCCCAATCAAGGGGAAAACCCTTCTGGGCTTCAAATCATACCTAGATTTTTGTTTTCATACTTTTATTTCACATCTATATTCTTGTAAATATCACAGGTTCCCAATACCATTATTCATCACACAGAATGATTCATAACCCAAATCAAACCTGTTATTAACCCTAAGCGCACACTGTTCCCTCAATCTCATTTTACAGAAAAGCAGGGACAGAGTGGTTCTTACAATACAGGAAATTATGGGATCTTCCACCTGCTGAGAACCTCAAAGGTCCATGCAGAAATGATACCTGGAGAAGTTGTAGGCAGGTATGAAGGACCTGAGTGAGCAAATGTCATCTTCCATGGCAAATAACCTGGTCAGGATGAAGGGATGTGTCTGAATCAGCCTCTCTCTTTTTATTGTAGAGAAGATGGACCAAACCAGGCCTGTGTGGAGAGCTGTTCCTGGGTGCCTATGGTTGATATACCATTCTACCTTGTGAAAGTGTCACAGGAAGTAGGGGAAGCCTCCATCTCATGGGACCCTTGGAAGCAACAGTTAGGACAAAGTGGTTGCCAAGGCAGTGACCTCATTCAGTTCCAAAGAATGTGACATACCTCATTTCCTTGGTGATGGAACTCTCTGAAATTTGTATCCAAGAAGCCAGGCACCCAGAGGCAGTCCCAGTCCCAGTCCCAGTGGGCTCACTTGTTTGGATTTACCAAGGACAGAGTCAGTTTTCTTGGTACCTACTGATGTGAGGATGGCCTAATGCCAGGAGAACTCTAAAGAGGGACCTTTCCTGAGAAAGCAGGTAGTGGCTAACCACTTTTTCCTGACAACTACACAGAGTTGAACAAGGAAACAAGATCTGAGAGAAGACAGGACATTTCGGGGGAACATAGTATGGCCCGCAGTCAGAGGAAACTCCGGATAGTCACAGACCTACTTGGGGTAAGGAGGTGCCTTTGTGGGAGTGGGTGTGGGTTTGTTGTTTTGTCTCATGTTCTGAGAATAGGTAGGAAAGGCGGTTTGTTTGGTTTGTAGTGGACAGTTTCTAGTAAGTTGTTTGACAAGGCGAGTGTTTCTGTTTCGGTGTATTCCAATGTGTCCGTTGTTGTAGACATTAAAAAGAGAATGCATTAATTGATGTGTCCTGTCTAGTATAAGTCTTCCCATAATTCATCCTGCCCAATATATGAATGGACTGCAGCTTGTCTTATAGATGTGCAACACCTACTATCTTTCTAAGATGCTGTTTTCTTCCTGAATTCTGGCCACTCTCCAGAATAGGCTCATGGTTTTGTGTCCAAAATATGTACCACCTCCAAGCTCTGTGACATGTCCATGTAATGGATAGCTGAAGAGAATGGCGAGCATTTCAGAAAACTCAGATATCAGTGTGACCAGGAAAGTCTCAGTGCAGAAACCCTGCTTTGGGCAATTTGCTTACTAATTGTTGTGTTGCACTGAATGTCAGGAAGGTCTTTGCCTCAGGCCACCCCTTTGTGAAACCTGAAGAAAACAGTTTTCAAATACAAATGAGTGGGCATCACCTGTGGCTTTTGGCTTCATTGCTTTGAGAATGGATGTGTCTGAATCAGCCTCTTGGCCATGTGTTTGGCTGTGACTTAGATTCTCAGCACCCTATGAATCTAAAGAATGATCCCATGCGTGCATCCAAAACCATAAGGGCAAAAAATCATTCATTGTGGATGAAGTCTCTTGCCTTCCTCTGTTAGGTTCCTGAACTCCATCTAGTGAGAATAGGGATTCTTTGAGTCAAATGAGTTCTTCAAATCTCTGCAGAGGTGTTTGGGTTTTCGAATAACTTTAAATCACATAAAGAATCTATTCCTGAAATCAGTAGGCCTCAAATTGAAGAAACACAGAAGAATTAACGGCAGGCTTATTTGATCATTGCTGGTTCACAGAAACGGTGTCCAGGCCACCCTGACTTTAGGCAAATGAGGGGAAAACGAGCTGATTTTGGACACTGTCTATGGCTGTGCCCCTCATGGAAACCTCCAGCCAGAGGTTAAGATGAGTTACTATATGGAATAAGATGAGGGCCATGTGGGAGTGTTTCGGTTTTAATTTTGGTCATTTGTGTGGCATTGGAAAAAATGACTGGGTCCACGTGGGCTTGAACTCTGGTGTGATTCCCCTTAGAGACTGGGTTTTAGAACTGAACTCAGAGAAGCATTGCCATGAATTTTGTTAGAATTTCAAGAGGCCACGCATGAAATTCGCTCTTGGAAATTGAGACCTAGGCCCCGGGTGGATTTCCAAAGAGGCCTGGGAATCTCAGCAAGGATATCACATGATTTTATTCTTAAAGACATGGCAGCCATAGTTGAGAGTCAAAACACACATGGACCTCACATTGTAGACCTCAATGGGCCTGGCCTAATGTGACCTTTTGACCACTCTTTGGAAAGCCTTGCCTGTGAGAGTTCTCCAGAGATTTCATTGAAATGAGCTTCCTCACCATTTAATGTTTGCTGAATGAATTGAAACCCACAGTGCCTCCAACTTCATGCTTGAAAAATGGCTAGATAAATACCATGAAATTTTTGAAATTTCTATGACCAGGTGGCACTGGAGAAACATTGGATGTCCTGTTGCTGATCATGAGTATACCAGACAGTGCCTTGATTTACGGAGTTTCATGAAAATGGTGTAGAATAGGATGGCAGTAAGTTGGAGCCTGCTGAGTAGTGGGTCTAGAGCAGTGGTGGGGAGGTGTTTGATAAAACATCCGTGGTAGGGCCATGTGGATCTACCATTGGATTCCAAATGGCTTGTAACTGACGTGGTACAGCCAGCATACCCTTATATGTAAAAGCATCTTGTTATATGCAGAGTTTTCAGAGGAAAATTACGAATCAGGTTGATATGGACAAGGGGGAAATGGGGCAAGCTGTGAGAGATCGAAGCTTATTTGGTGCATTCTCTAGCAGACCCTGACCCACCACACGTGACAGAACTCCCTCCAGCACTCTGTCCCAGATTAGCTCCTAGTATTTTGAAACAAATACCAAACTCACAGTGCAGCAGCAAAAAAACCACAAAAAGTGGAGGAGGACCATATGGCTTTACAGTCCACATGGGGAGAAACTTAGTCCCCAGTGGCCTCAGTTTACCTACAAAGAGTGGATTCAGCACTGCTTCATCTTGTTCATTGGAAAATAAGAAACCATGTCCTCCAGGTCACATAGATGCAGACCCAGCTTTGATGGTCTCCCTACAAAGGAAGACAAATCTCCTGAAAACAACATATATTTCAAGGGCGGAAGCTCAGAGGCAGTTTCTCAAAAAGTTTTTAGGCCAGCAGAGCTCCATATTTGTGGAGTGTTTACCCTGTCCCTTAGTTTTGCAAACTCCTCTACCACCTCCAAGGTTGTGAACTCCTGAGCATTTTACATTCCAGATATGTATTCACTGATTTTGTAACTCTTTTCCTCTAATTGTGTCTTACTTGGGGTGAAGGTAATGTCAAGGCATTCTTCTGGATGAGAGCGGGAGGATATTTGTGCAGCATATATTTACATACACATTGGATTCATTTTCCAATTTTCCATTCGAAATGCTGAATTCCTGACACTAAGCCATACCTAGTAGACTCAGACTATTCATCCTAATATAATGGGGAAAATTAACCCAACACAATAGAAATACAAGCACTTCAGAGGAGACATGTTGTATAGTTGGACTTGACATTTGCATTATATAAGGTAGGAGTTATAAATGTATTCAAATTTTAATGGACATATTCTCCATGTGTTTTTAAACTTAACAAATATGTGAATTCTTGTTTCCCTTTTCTTTAGCCTATTCACACATGTATATATATATATGCATACATAGAATCCTAGCAGGTATCACACGTACATTTTGTGAGGTGGCTGTCTTAGCAGATACAAATTGTGAGAAGAGTTCACTCCTCCTAAATGCTGTTGGAAATAAAAATTCAACCTATAGGAGACCGTCCTAGTCGAACAACGTTATACATAAAGTCATATTCAGTAAAATAAATATTTTTGCATTTCTGGATGACATATATTTACTGATGAATTTCGATTGGCATTTATATTGGTACTTTTTAATGTCTGTGAGTGTTGTGTGTGTGTGTGTGTGTGTGTAGATATAGATATAGATATAGATATACTCTCCAAATTTTTCAAAATATGAAATGTATGTGTCTAATATACACTCTCTAAATTCATTCATGTTCATGTATGTGGATTTATAATCAACTTTTCACAAGATTATAATCAGTAATATTCATCCACCTGAAATACATATTTGTTTCCTAATACTGAAAACTAACTTCAGTGAATGGTGCATACAAATCCTAATTATTCTACAGTAACTGACCCAGTCTAACATCAATGCAAGTAGACTCCTATGGGACATGATATGTAATTTGTCATTCATTTGTATTCGACACTGGTACATTATTGTTTCTTCAGTTTTTGCACATCATAGGATATACATTTCATCCCCAAGTTCACAAATTAATAGGCATTTGTTTCAACATTAATCACTTCTTGCTTCAGAACACATGTATTGTCAGGGTTTCTTGACTGGTCTTTTCATGAGACTTCTTACCAAACACATTATTTTGAATTTCCATAATCATTTTGAAGCAAAACTCACAAACTCTTCATGATAAAAGAAATCACTAATATTTCCATTAGATAAATAACTGGTTGGAATTAATGATTGTATATCAATATACGATTTCCTTTAATTTTTCAGATATCAGTTCAATGCATTATTTAAAGTTCAAAAAAGTTATATTATTTATTCACAGTATGGTCAATTCATGCTTTTTCTCTATGTTCATACAAACAGGGTACACCTCTTTGTACAACCAATTCTAATTTTACATCTTCAATATGTTGCTCCCAGAAATGG
The DNA here is from genome assembly GCF_048772815.1 of Callospermophilus lateralis. Lineage (NCBI taxonomy): Eukaryota > Metazoa > Chordata > Mammalia > Rodentia > Sciuridae > Callospermophilus > Callospermophilus lateralis. Next base: position 339,270 of record NW_027514484.1, read on the forward strand.
TGAAAGAAATACTCATGTCACCTCATTATCACAGTAATATTCTGGACAAAAAATGGAAAGGTCACACTTATGATTGTACCAAAGCCTAAATAGAAAGTGAACATGGATTTCTAAAAACATCTATGTCCAGGTTGCCTAATGCTGTCAATTGTCAATTCTATTGGTGACTACATATTTGTTTTTTCCTAATTTATATATTCAAACTCAACCCTGTTGAAAATGTCTAATTCTATCACTCACTTTATACTTTGCCTCATTTCGTAATGTCTATTGATATCGGCTTTTCTACATATTTTCCCCAGTTCAACATACTGACTGACTCTTCATATGTATTGACATTTACATTCACTCTATAACCGAAAGTCTATTGCTAAAGAACTTTTGGTCCAAATCCTATACTCACTCTTCTTCCTAAACCTACCGACTATCTTCCTAATCCTACTGAATATCCCTTTTTGACTGGATGTTCTCTTCTAAATTCAATCATCCAATTTACAAGGTCCTATGCCATTGTATATCGAATTATCTGAGACAACTTTGCAGAACATAATTCAAAGCTAAGTATCCCAATCAAGGGCAACACTATTCTGGGCTTCAAATCATACCTTGATTTCTGTTTTCATACTTATATTTCAACTCTATATTCTTGTAAATATTGCATGTTTCCAATACCATTATTCATCGCACAGAATCATTCCTAACCCAAATGAAACCTGTTTTTAACCCCAAGTATACACTGTTCCCTCAATCAATTTACAGAAGAGCAGGGACAGAGTGGTTCTTACAATACAGGAAAGTTGGGGGCCTTCCACCTGATGAGAACCTCAAATGTCCATGCACAAATGATACCTGGAGAAGTTGTAGGCAGGTATGAAGCACCAGAGAGAGCAAAAGTCCTCTTCCATGGAAAAGAACCTGGTCAGGATGAAGGGATGTGTCTGAATCTGCCTCTCTCTTCTTATTTTAGAGATGATGGACCAAACCAGGCATGAGTGGAGAGCTGTTCCCGGGTGCCAATTGTTGATATACATTCTACCTTATGAAAGTGTCACAGGAAGTAGGGGCAACCTCCATCTTATGTTACCCTTGGAAGCAACTGTTTGGACAAAGTGGGTGCCAAGGCAGGGACCTCATTCAGTTCCAAAGAATGTGACATACCTCATTTCCTTGGTGATGGAACTCTCTGAACTTGGTATCCAAGAAGCCAGGCACCCAGAGGCAGTCCAAGTCCCAGTCCCAGTGGGCTCACTTGTTTGGATTTACCAAGGACAGTCAGTTTTCTTGGTACCTAATGATGTGAGGATGGCCAAATGCCAGGAGAGCTGTGAAGATGGATTTTTCCTGAGAAAACAGGTAGTGTCTAACCACTTTTTCCTGACATCTTCACAGAGTTGGTCAATGAAACAAGATCTGAGAGAAGACAGTCCATTTTGGGGGAACATAGTATGGCCCACCAGTCAGAGGACACTCCGGATAGTCACAGACCTACTTGGGGGAAGGAGGTGCCTTTGGGGGAGTGGGTGTGGGTTTGTTGTTTTGTCTCATGTTCTGAGAATAGATAGGAAAGGCGGTTTGTTTGGTTTGGAATGGACAGTTTCTAGTAAGTCATTTGACA